>NC_137021.1:44262318-44307318 GCF_032717465.1 Coenobita brevimanus
ACACTGATGCTGTACCAAATGCCACACCTCTGCTGCACACTGATGCTGTACCAGGTTTATATGTTGCCAAATGTATGCCTATAGTCAAGAACACAAGTCGGCCTACTCTTGCACTTCACCTTCACACTTAGGGCATGTCCATCACTTTCTTTAGGACCATAAAATAAATATATAAAACAAAAGAAAGGATATTAATAAATAACCAATGGGTAGAGAATCAAAGTCTCGCGGCGTAGAAATATTTGTTACCAGAGGAAACTACGGACGAACAAAACACCTGAAACTGTTTCGATCTGCTATAAACCAAACTTGGTGGAAGGGGTGAGAATCAGCCAAGGAGATGAATTTTTTTTTTTTTTTTTTTTTTTTTAAGAAGAGGTTTAAGGTCAAGGTTACATAACAGTATCAACATAAAGGACTTTGATGTGACTTAGACAGTGTTTGTGGTAAGGGCTGGAGGTGATGCAAGAGTGAAGTAAGTAATTGGTAAGGGCTGGAGGTAATGCAAGAGTGAAGTAAGTAATTGGTAAGGGCTGGAGGTGATGCAAGAGTGAAGTAAGTAATTGGTAAGGGCTGGAGGTGATGCAAGAGTGAAGTAAGTAATTGGTAAGGGCTGGAGGTGATGCAAGAGTGAAGTAAGTAATTGGTAAGGGCTGGAGGTGATGCAAGAGTGAAGTAAGTAATTGGTAAGGGCTGGAGGTAATGCAAGAGTGAAGTAAGTAATTGGTAAGGGCTGGAGGTAATGCAAGAGTGAAGTAAGTAATTGGTAAGGGCTGGAGGTGATGCAAGAGTGAAGTAAGTAATTGGTAAGGGCTGGAGGTAATGCAAGAGTGAAGTAAGTAAATGGTAAGGGCTGGAGGTAATGCAAGAGTGAAGTAAGTAAATGGTAAGGGCTGGAGGTAATGCAAGAGTGAAGTAAGTAAATGGTAAGGGCTGGAGGTAATGCAAGAGTGAAGTAAGTAAATGGTAAGGGCTGGAGGTAATGCAAGAGTGAAGTAAGTAATTGGTAAGGGCTGGAGGTGATGCAAGAGTGAAGTAAGTAATTGGTAAGGGCTGGAGGTAATGCAAGAGTGAAGTAAGTAATTGGTAAGGGCTGGAGGTAATGCAAGAGTGAAGTAAGTAATTGGTAAGGGCTGGAGGTGATGCAAGAGTGAAGTAAGTAATTGGTAAGGGCTGGAGGTAATGCAAGAGTGAAGTAAGTAAATGGTAAGGGCTGGAGGTAATGCAAGAGTGAAGTAAGTAAATGGTAAGGGCTGGAGGTAATGCAAGAGTGAAGTAAGTAAATGGTAAGGGCTGGAGGTAATGCAAGAGTGAAGTAAGTAAATGGTAAGGGCTGGAGGTAATGCAAGAGTGAAGTAAGTAATTGGTAAGGGCTGGAGGTAATGCAAGAGTGAAGTAAGTAATTGGTAAGGGCTGGAGGTAATGCAAGAGTGAAGTAAGTAATTGGTAAGGGCTGGAGGTGATGCAAGAGTGAAGTAAGTAATTGGTAAGGGCTGGAGGTGATGCAAGAGTGAAGTAAGTAATTGGTAAGGGCTGGAGGTAATGCAAGAGTGAAGTAAGTAATTGGTAAGGGCTGGAGGTGATGCAAGAGTGAAGTAAGTAATTGGTAAGGGCTGGAGGTGATGCAAGAGTGAAGTAAGTAATTGGTAAGGGCTGGAGGTAATGCAAGAGTGAAGTAAGTAATTGGTAAGGGCTGGAGGTGATGCAAGAGTGAAGTAAGTAATTGGTAAGGGCTGGAGGTAATGCAAGAGTGAAGTAAGTAATTGGTAAGGGCTGGAGGTGATGCAAGAGTGAAGTAAGTAATTGGTAAGGGCTGGAGGTGATGCAAGAGTGAAGTAAGTAATTGGTAAGGGCTGGAGGTGATGCAAGAGTGAAGTAAGTAATTGGTAAGGGCTGGAGGTGATGCAAGAGTGAAGTAAGTAATTGGTAAGGGCTGGAGGTGATGCAAGAGTGAAGTAAGTAATTGGTAAGGGCTGGAGGTAATGCAAGAGTGAAGTAAGTAATTGGTAAGGGCTGGAGGTAATGCAAGAGTGAAGTAAGTAATTGGTAAGGGCTGGAGGTAATGCAAGAGTGAAGTAAGTAAATGGTAAGGGCTGGAGGTAATGCAAGAGTGAAGTAAGTAATTGGTAAGGGCTGGAGGTAATGCAAGAGTGAAGTAAGTAATTGGTAAGGGCTGGAGGTGATGCAAGAGTGAAGTAAGTAATTGGTAAGGGCTGGAGGTAATGCAAGAGTGAAGTAAGTAATTGGTAAGGGCTGGAGGTAATGCAAGAGTGAAGTAAGTAATTGGTAAGGGCTGGAGGTAATGCAAGAGTGAAGTAAGTAATTGGTAAGGGCTGGAGGTGATGCAAGAGTGAAGTAAGTAATTGGTAAGGGCTGGAGGTAATGCAAGAGTGAAGTAAGTAATTGGTAAGGGCTGGAGGTAATGCAAGAGTGAAGTAAGTAATTGGTAAGGGCTGGAGGTGATGCAAGAGTGAAGTAAGTAATTGGTAAGGGCTGGAGGTAATGCAAGAGTGAAGTAAGTAATTGGTAAGGGCTGGAGGTAATGCAAGAGTGAAGTAAGTAAATGGTAAGGGCTGGAGGTAATGCAAGAGTGAAGTAAGTAATTGGTAAGGGCTGGAGGTAATGCAAGAGTGAAGTAAGTAATTGGTAAGGGCTGGAGGTAATGCAAGAGTGAAGTAAGTAATTGGTAAGGGCTGGAGGTAATGCAAGAGTGAAGTAAGTAATTGGTAAGGGCTGGAGGTAATGCAAGAGTGAAGTAATTTGATAGTGAGAACAATTAGTCAAAATCAAGGTCACATGGCAAGGTCAGATGTTTAACTCCATAGCTCAGAGTTATTTTATAATCAGACCAAAAAGTAGTGGAAGGACTGAGGGTCAGCCAAGGATGACGAAACAGGATTCCGAAAACAATACAGTGGGACATAGACCAAGGGTACAGGCAAAGTGAACTCTAATATTCATTATCTGATTTGCAGCAACCCTCGTGGAACGGTTGAGGGTCAGGCAAGAATTAAGCAGTTCGATTTATATAACCATCTGTCAAGGGTCAAGATCACAGGGCATTATCAAAGGTTGGGTCCTCAGACCAACTGCTGGGCGCGGTGTTTTTTCCTTGTTTAATCTTGTTTTATTTTAAACTGGCGACGTGTGTGTGTGTGTGTGTGTGTGTGTGTGTGTGTGTGTGTGTGTGTGTGTGTGTCTTTTTTTTGTTCTCGCCTAGCCTAACAACTTATGGCAGATATTAAAGTGTGTTTTGGTGCGGGGTCGAAAGGTTGAAATTTTGCTTCGTTAGGGCGGCATAGTGGGCCGTAAAGCCATAAGGGCTGGGGTGAAAACTGGGAAGTGATGGCCGCCTGGTGAGAAGGGGGCGAGAGGGGAGTGGGGAAAGGGGGGGCTTAGGGGAGGGAGGGGTGAATGGAGGGAGTGGGCAGGGGGAGAGAGGGGAGAGAAAAGAAAAGAGGGGAATAGAAGTATGGGAAGAAGAGGATAGGGGGAGAGAGAATATGCAAGAGGTGAAGTAAAAGCAATGGCTAGGGGAAAGGTGGAGAGAGGAAGAGGAGGAAAAAAAAGGGAGTGGAAGAGAAGGGGGTGGGGAGTTGTAAGGAAGAGGAGGACGATAAAAAAGAAGGGGAGAGAGGAGGTACAGGAGAAAGCAGGAAAACAGAATGAAGGAAAATAGAAAGAGGGAAGGGGGGGGGGAGAGAGAGAGGAACAGTTGCACAGACTACACAGACCTTAGTGACCCAACGAGGTGGTGCGGCATTGGTCAGTAAGTAAAGGAGAAGGACAGACCCACAACAAGACTCATCCCAACAGTACAAGGAATGAACAGGCTGGGACTGGACTGAGAGAGAGGGGGAAGGAGGTAAGAAGAGGAGGAGGAAAGAGGAGGAGAAAGGAAGAAGAGGAAACTGGGGTGAGGGAAAAGTAGGAGGGATGAACGAAAGCAAAAGGGGGAAGAGGAACGAAGAAGGGGGCTTGTAACGATAAAATTAGCAAGAGGAGGACAAGGAGAGGGAGAGTGAGGAAGAAGGAGAGGAGGAGTGGATGGGGGTAAGGGTAGGAATAAAGGAAAAAAGAAAGTGAAACAGAAAGCGGGAGAGAAGGGGGGGGGGGGTTGGAAGGAATGGGTGGAAATCTGAGGAAGAGAAGGGAAGCAAGAAAAGAAAGTAGAAGAGACGAGGGAGAGAAGAGACGAAGAGGCGAGGGAGAAATTTGAGGTGGTGGTGAAAAAGGAAATAGGAGTATGGGGCTTGGGAGACTGTTTTAGCGTGGAAATAATCCACCCAAACCGTATTTAGTAACCAATGTAGTGAATGGCTGTGTAGATAACAGGTTTCCATTTAGTTTGTCCCTCAACGTACCCTCAATGGTAGGCAGCACTACATCAAGTGAGTGAATGGTGGATGCCTACACCTACTACCCAGCCCAGTAGAGCAGATTTATTACTACCTTAAATATGAGACAGAAATTACTGAAAACGCCTGCCATCCAAGTGCTTCTATGGCCGCGTCACTGCACTGTTACCAATATTTTATATCACAGGCGTCTTTCATACCCACAATTTTAACCCCTATTCTCGTAGGTTAAGGACGCTCCCTAACACCTCTTCTTTAGCGATTTATTTTTTCATACGTTTGGTTAATATCCTTTTGAGCGCTATTTTCGCAGAGTATGGCGATATTGGAAGGATTTACGAATTACAAAGGAGAGTAAGGTATAATGAAAAATGTAAATCGCTAAGGAAAAGGTCATAGGGAGCTTCCTCAACCGACGAGAATACGGGCCTTTGATGCAGTGTTGGATCTGGTGGCCAATGATGTATCTGAATTTAATGTTGATTATATTTAATTGTAGTTTATGATGTTTTCTGATAACATTTCCCACATATCACTCAACCATTTGGAGAGAGAGAGAGAGAGAGAGAGAGAGAGAGAGAGAGAGACCCTTTTACTGCAAGAAAATAAAGTATATAGATAAAAATGAAAACTTATAAATGGTAAGAGCGAAACAGGGAGTACATATGTCACGAGTGGAAGCTGGGGGTACATATGTCACGAGTGGAGGAAGCTGGGGGTACATATGTCACGAGTGGTGGAAGCTGGGGGTACATATGTCACGAGTGGAGGAAGCTGGGGGTACATATGTCACGAGTGAAGCTGGGGGTACATATGTCACGAGTGGAGGAAGCTGGGGGTACATATGTCACGAGTGGAAGCTGGGGGTACATATGTCACGAGTGGAGGAAGCTGGGGGTACATATGTCACGAGTGGAGGAAGCTGGGGGTACATATGTCACGAGTGGAGGAAGCTGGGGGTACATATGTCACGAGTGGAGGAAGCTGGGGGTACATATGTCACGAGTGGAGGAAGCTGGGGGTACATATGTCACGAGTGGAGGAAGCTGGGGGTACATATGTCACGAGTGGAGGAAGCTGGGGGTACATATGTCACGAGTGGAGGAAGCTGGGGTACATATGTCACGAGTGGAGGAAGCTGGGGGTACATATGTCACGAGTGGAGGAAGCTGGGGGTACATATGTCACGAGTGGAGGAAGCTGGGGGTACATATGTCACAAGAGAAGGCAGAGGTATATATATCACGGGGTAGAGCCAGGGGGTGCATTTTTCACGCTGGAAGTGAGAATATTGTATTTGTATGGGATGTATGACGACAGGAGTAATATTTATGAGAGAGAGAGAGAGAGAGAGAATGGCATATGCCAGGCAGCCAAGTGGACACACATACATGGGGGTATATTTGTCACGATATGTATTTTCAGGGGGTAGGGATATAACAGGCATTTTTGTAACAAGGGGATGGGGGTAGGGAAACGCTGGTCCATTAGATAGTAGCTGGTTTTGGATATGAAAAATATATTAATTAACCAGAGAGAGAGAGAGACAGTATACTGGTTCGGTATATATTTCCTAAGGATGGAAATATTATTATTATTATTATTATTATTATTATTTTACAGAATGCTGTGATGGAAGCAGGGATTATTTTTAGCGTTGGTTCATTAAGAATTAACTGATTTTGTTCAGAAAAATATTTTTAAATTTCGTCGGAGAGAGAGAGAGAAATGGGAGAAATGGAGTTCCCCCGAGTTAAGCCCTGTATTGGACTATATAGCCCCGCGAGGGTTACAGGAGCGAGCTACCACTCCCGGCACGGCAGCCCGGGCGAGGCTCGAACTCGCAATCCCCCGATTACGAGTCCGGCGCACTACCACTGTGCTACCGCGCCCCCCCGAGAGAGAGAGAGAGAGAGAGGCGAACTGGCCGGTGAGATGGCTAATTATTATTATTATTATTATTATTATTCTCTCTCTCTCTCTCTCTCTCTCTCTCTCCCCCGACGAAATTTGAAAATATTTTTAACAAAATTAGTTAAAACGTAATGAATCAACGCTGCCTCCATCTCCGCTTTTTGTAAAATAATAATACTGATATTAATATTAATAACAATACTACTACTACTACTACATCTACTATTATTAATAATAATAATAATAACAATAATAGTAATAATTTTTCCATCCATAAGATATATACCGAACCAATACACACTCTCTCTCTCTCTGCTTCAGCAGTAGCCTGGTAAAGACCAACGGCGTGTGTTGTGTTCAGCACGGTGCTGGCTGCGCTGTACCACATGGCCTGCAGGCTACCCATCCCCACCACTGTTCCAGCACTAACCATAAAATCTCTGGTGTCCACGCGCCACAGCCTCTATTTCAACTCTTCCATGGCATATATTTTTGGTGGTGCTCTTGGTCAGTTCTGGCGGTGGTATTTGTCTTTGGTGGGATTTTCGGTACTGGGGGAAGCATATACAGGTTTCCTTCACCCCTTCCCTGTTAATATAGACATCTTTCTGGAGTCCAATTGTCAGGCAGCAGCAACAGTGACAAGGAAAAGACGTCACCTGCTTCAATGTGCTACAATGATCTAAGTAATAAAACAACGAACCTTAAGATGGTGTATGCAAACCCCATCGCTAAGGAAAAGCTGTTACACAGCCTCCTAACTCCACCACAATAAGCCTCGCGACCATGAGCCAGTAGGTGAAGGACAGTACGCTGAATACCATCCCTCTTATATCCCATGTGAAGTGAAGTCGGGAGGTAAAAGGTTAATTTTACGCCGCGGTGGCTCAGTGGTCAGCAAAGCTGCCGGCTCCCTCCCGCCAGGGTGCGAATCCTGGTGCAGGCAGCTGGCATCACTCGACTCAGGAGTCCAGCCACCCGTTGTGGGTTGTCAGGTGAAAACAGTACCCAGGGTAATACCTTGGCTGGCATTTTATCACAGGAAAATGGGAGGATAATCCACGACCGGCTCAAAGGCCATTTTTTTTTTCTTTACAGATGAACAGAGGGTAGAAAAACAAATTAAATAAAAAATTAACCTAAACACTAGATTACAGGCGTCCTCCTTTTATAAAGAAAACCTGTAACAGTTACACTTGAACAGCTATAGGTTGAAGTATGGGGGGCGGGGGGAACTACCGGGGAAAAAGTTCCAAAAAGATGCATTTCGAGGAATAAAAGAATTCTGACATATAGAGTTTTTGCAATATGGCTGAGTGACATTCCAGTTATGAGCGCTACCAGATGCCCGTGTAGCACAGGGGAAGGTGTGGAAAGGTGGTACAATGGATGCAACTTCGTCTAAGCATTTGCCATAAAAGTATCTGTAAAATAATGCAAGGAAAGAAACGTTCCTTCTGACCTGTAGGAAGGCAGTTCATTTGTAATAATAGGGTTGTTAATACTTCTAACAACTTTGTTCTGAATTATGTCCAGCTGTTTTAGTGCCACCTGTCCACATCCACTCCACACGGGTGAGCAAACTTCCAGCTGAGAGCGCACAATACTCTTGTAAAATTACGGCGATGATCAGCGTGGCTAAGCAGCTCATGGCATCTGCTGCCACCTTACCTTTACCTTAATAAGCATACACCCTTGTTTCTTTACCCCATCATAATTATACCCCCTTAATGCAGACTCCCGTTACAAACATACCCTTTGTTACTCGCGTTACAAAAATACCCCTTGTTACTCCCGTTACAAAACTACCCCATTTATTTTTAACCCGTTAAAACAATACTCCCTTAATTCTTAAAATCGTTACAAACATACCCCTTGATACTCCCGTTACAAAAATACCCCTCTTTATTTTTAACCCGTTACAACAATACTCCCTTAATTCTTAAACCCATTACAAACATACCCCCAAATTATTACTACTATTAAAATTCCAAATATTAGACTCGTTACATATATACCCTTTTAATATTAATCTGGATAATTTAACCCCCATAAAGTTACTCCCGTTACAATTACACCCCCTTAATTCTTAGTCCCGTTACAAACATCCCCCCCCCCTCCCAGGCCCCCGTGGCACTTTGACTCCCCGCCTATAAAAGCACGGGCCCGCAGCCGGTGGTCATTATCACAGTCCATTAAGCAGGGAAAAGCCATGTGCACTAGCAGGAGAGAGAGAGAGAGAAGGGGGAGAATATGGCATGAAAGGACAAAAAGAAAGAAAAAAAATAGGGGGCTTTACGAAGGCAACGCGGTAATGATTCAAAAAATGAAATTAGAGAAAAAAGAATGAAAAAAAAAAGTAAAAACTACACTTTTTCATGATCTGTAGGACGAAAATATATATATATATATATATATATATATATATATATATATAACAAGAACGACCAATTTACCGAAAGATAGTGAGATACAGGAAGGATATTGGTTCGTGTTACTGAGAGAGAGAGAGAGAGAGAGAGAGAGACGAGGAGAGTAAAAGAGACTGAATGGTATAGAGAAACGAAAGATGAGCAATACTTTATGCAAGAAGAGAAATTAAAGAAAAAAAAAAGATAATTATTGAGAGCAAGTTCGCATCAAAGTTCCCATCTCATTACATCTGAGCATTTTTTTTTTTTTCATCAGTAATAAGAGTGTCGTTGACTTACTGGAAGATGATTGGTTTACTGAGAAGTGGGAGAGGGGATGAAGGGTAGACCTGGATGAGAGAGAGAGAGAGAGAGAGAGAGAGGAAGGTTAGTGTGGGGAAGAGAGAAGTGAGGAGAGTGGGGGTGGGGAGAGGTAGAGTGAGGAGAGAATGAGAAGGGTTGGCGAAAAGGGTGGAGGGAAGAGAGACGATGAGAAAGAGAAGGGAGAGAGGGAGAGGGGGGGTTTGATGGAGGAGGAAGAGAAGAGGGAATGAACAGTGGAAGAGGTTGGGTAGAAGAGGGGGTGTTGGGGAGAGGAGATTGGAGGGTAACGAAGGGGGTAGGGGAGGAGGATGGGATGGGAAAGTATGGTGGGGGGGGGGCAGGAAGACAAGAGCTAGGAAAATGTCTGAGTGGGAGAGGTAGGGAGATGACGGGAGAGGTAGGGAGATGACGGGAGAGGAAAAAGATGGTATGAATGAAAGTCAGTATAGAGGAGAAATAAAGGTGGTGAGGAGATGAGAAGGCGAAGGGAGGAAGTAAAAGAGAGGAGATGAGAGGAGGGAGAATAGGATTTGGAAGAAATTAAATTACGGGGAGGGAGGAGGGGCAAGGGGAGGGGAAGAGGGGCAAGGGGAGGGGAGGAGGATAAGGGAGGGCAATGTCAAAGTTTTATTCTGCATTTCAGCGACTAACTTGCGTGATGCAATTGCGCTCCTAGCTAATTCTCTCTCTCTCTCTCTCTCTCTCTCTCTCCTCACTTCCCGCACCTGTTTTCACTTTTCCTTATAGGTATCCCTCTTTCTCTCTCTCTCTCTCTCACACACACACACACCTTCACCCCTCTTCTCACTTCCTAATTTGTTTTCCATTTCCCTTTTACTAGCCTCTCTCTCTCTCTCTCTCTCTCTCTCTCTCTCTCTCACCTTCACCCCTCTTCTCACTTCCTAATTTGTTTTCCATTTCCCTTTTACTAGCCTCTCTCTCTCTCTCTCTCTCTCTCCGTTCCTCACCTGCCAACATAAACAACAACGCAGATGCACAGGTAACGTTATAACAGCAGGTGTAGGTGCCAGAGTCCGCTGGTGTGGCGTCCGCTACGTACAGACGCGAAACCAGAAACCCCGCCACTTAATAACTACCCTTCACGCTGTACGCGAAGGGCGATAGATGGGGAGTTTGTGAGGTTGTGAAGGGAAAGGGAATGTTCGAGAAAAGTTATAGAATGTTGTGGAGGGAAAGTGTTCAGAAAAAATAAAGATTATTGTGAAGGGAAAATGAGTGTCCAAGTGAAGTTATAAAACGTTTTGAAAGGTCCTGGGAGACTTGTGCAAGGTTAAGGAAGAGTTATCAAAGGCTCTGAAGGAGTTATGCAGTCTTCAGTGAGGCAAGAAGGACCACTCAGTAACAGCAACACACACGCTCACCAGCTGGTCTAAGGGTCGAACATCTAACTTTGTCTTGTGGCCCTGACATTAGACTGATTGTTCTTAATATCCAGTTACTTCATCCCTGCCTGACTCTGAACAGTCCCCCCAGTTTGGTCCAAATCAGATCACAACTGTTTGAGGTGAACCTGCCCTGTGAACTTGACATTTGACCTTTCCCAGTGACTTTGAACTTAGACAGACTGTGCTCAAAATAGGATTCCTAAATTGTTACCTCGAAACCCTCCAAAAAGTTTAGTCAAAATCGAAAAAAAAAGAAAAAAGTTTAAGTTAGCCTTGCCATGCGGCCCTGACGTTTGACCAGGTGTTCTCAGAATATTAAGTTAACCTCTTGGGTGAGCTTCGACACTTTTTTTTTCTTTTTTGTTAGATCAACAATGTTTTAGTGATTTGTTCACACACTAACACAAGGCACAAACATTGACCTTACTCTGTGACTCTGAGTTCTGACTCTCTCTCTCTCTCTCTCTAGCCTATAATCATATCCCTTCTTCCTTGCCTTACCCTCAACCCTTCCGGCAAGTTTGGTCTAAACTGGAAAAAGAAAATGTTTAAATTGACCTTCCAATGTGACCTTCAACTCTCATGTACTGTTCTCAAAAAGAAGTTAGTCTCTTAGGTGATCCTTAACATTTTCACCGTTTGGTTCAAATAACAAAATTGTCCTTGTTATTTTGTTCAAATACATAGAAACGGGTCAATATTGACCTTCCCCTGTGATCCTGTCCTTTGACTTACTGTTCCCAAAATAGAATGTGTACTCGGAAACCCTTCTTCCAAGTTTAGTGTAAAGAGCGAAAAATTATTTAAGTTGACTATCACAGATTAAACTATGACAGTCCTATGACCTTGGCCTTTGACTTATTATTCTTAAAAGAACAGTTACATCCTTTGCCGATTGTCAGCCACTCCACCAAATCTTAAAGAAATAGGATAAAAAAGTTTCTGTTATTTTCACACACACACACACACACACACACACACACACACACACACACCGATCGCTGGCTTAGTGGCAACGTTCTCGCCTGCCATCTAGTAGATGGGGGTTCGCCTTGCTCAGGTTGCGAAAAGTTTCACTGACGAAGCGGGTGGTTACAGTCCCCCTTGAGCAAAGGGATGGGTGTATGCGTGTGTGAAGGTCACAGCCTTGCCCTTAGACCGGACGATATGAGCTCTCAATTCCCGATGTCACTAACCAAGGAAAAACTGCCAATCTTCACCAGATTATTTAACTTTCGACATCAGAGTCGGTCAACTAAACTCCGTTCATTTTATGTGCCCTATTTGTCACTAAAAGGAAGGGAGAAATTATAACATTATTTTACTCACTACTACAAGGAAGAGAGGCTGAATAGTCAAATAAAATAAAACAGTTGGTGGGCTGAGTCTACCATCTCGGTTTGGGGACGGTTATTATTCTTTCCTTCCTTAAATATCGATAAGCAATATTTTACATTCACTTCATGTATTTGTCCATCACAACAAAAATAAAGTGTTATGAGAAACATGTAACGATTCTTCGTTAAGAAATATTAGCACGACACGGCTGAAGATCGTACGTTAGGAATCGGATTATAAACAATAACAAACTCACATGTGTCTACTGCCCTGCTGGACCTGCTGTACAAATATCATGGAAAACCGTTGCACAAAAAATGGACAGTGCCTAGACTGAAGTAATTCCTGAAAGTCTAAAGGAATACCCTGTTCAGGGTACACCACCGGCGTCTGGCGTGTTGTTTTGACTTTTTGTACGGCATTTTGGAGCCCTCGGCATCGTCGGATTTCGGCCGGCGGTCTCGTCTCTGCACGTTTTCGGCTTTAAATACTAAAATTTTCATATGAAAAACTCTGCAGATTTTCTTCCGCATTTTGGAGATGAAACATTGTTCTTTTAGAAAGCTAAATTATATGGTTTTCAAACCAAAGGTGCAGCTAGAGACTTGTAAATATGTGATGAATGCTTTCCCATCCGGTGTGCTTTCACGGCATCTATAGTAACGTTTTCCTGCATTTATCGCATTAAAGCATATCTAGGAAATTAGTATAACTACTAAAGAATAATATCTTGAAGAACTTACGTACGGTATATCAATAAATATCACAGGAGAGATTTTTAAAGATATGCGACTTCTGTGGTCTCTGCATGAGTAGCCCGACTTCCATATTGAACTAGCTGGCGATCAATGGCAACTCTTGAGTTAGTGACGGTGGGAATTCACTTCCGGTAGGGTAAACAGCTGACGATGATGACCATCACGTGATCCTGACCGACCCGGTGAATTACACACACACACACACACACAACATCGAGGAAAATAAAACCTGCTCCAGCTTCGCGAGTGCAGGTGAAAAAATATGGATGATCCGGGGAAATAAAGTTTAAGTTAAAATTATGGAAGGTAAATGAAGAACAGTACAGAGGCAGGAGTGATGTAAGATGGATACTCGATTTATGGAATTTAAATTAGGTGAAGCTAGAGTTACTGGAGGATTTTGGTTAAATAAAAGAAAAGACTGCCTGGCTTGTGACCAGAGTACCATACATACATGAGTATTCATACGCACACACTATACACTATACATACAACACTACACATAATACTCATATACATATACATAAATATGCCTACATACAGACATACATACATAACGGACTGGGAAAAAAAAATGCAGAATCAAAGAAGCGCTAAATAAGTGAGAGGAAAGTTTTGGAGATAAAGAGGGACGGAGTGAGAAAAGTTGAGGAAAAGACTGTGAGAGGATAGCCCAAGTTTTATCATAGTTACACCATCATTCACTTGAGAGAGGGGGGGGGGGTACAAGGAATGTGTAAAACAGGAGGATAAACAAACTCTGCATATATACTGTATAGATTCTGTCTCTATGTTAAACTTGTTCCATCCACGTCCCGCCCTTCACCCACCTGATTGTGTGTGTGTGTGTGTGTGTGTGTGTGTGTGTTGTCTGGAAACTGTGTTGCACTTCAAACTCGCACATATAAAGACAGATGAGTTGGGCATAACATATTACACAGATGAAACTTGAAATCATTTTTCTCAAACTATGCCGGCTACACACAACACATCTTCCTATGACCTATTTGCTGTTTTACTCTTTATCATTTACTGTTTTTATTCTTTTTATGAGTTTTGGATTGATTTTCCTAATTAAATGGGTTAATTGTATCCTTCAAAAACCATTCACTGTTACACGGTTTTCTCAAAGTGTCTAAAATTTATCTAGATGTATAAAGTCATAAAATTGGATATTAGACTCAAGATGTTATTTCATTTTATTTGTCTATCAGGTGAACTGAAGTCAGGTGCACTGAAGCCAGGTGAAGTGAAGCCAAGAAGCCAGGTGAAGTGAAGCCAGGTGCACTTGAGTCAGGTGCATGGGAGGTCAGGTGCACTTGGGTGAAGTGCACTGGAGTTAGGTGCGTTGTAGTCAGGTGCATTGGAGTCAGGTGCATTAAATTCAGGTGCATTCGTCGGGTGTATTCAAGTAAGGTGCATTCGTCATGTGCGTTCAAGTCGCGTGCACTCGTCAGGTGCATTCAAGTATTTCAGGTGTATTCAAGTCAGGTGCATTCAAGTATTTCAGGTGTATTCAAGTATTTCAGGTGCATTCAATTATTTCAGGTGTATTCAAATCAGGTGCATTCATGTATTTCAGGTGTATTCAAGTATTTCAGGTGTACTCAAGTATTTCAGGTGTGTTCACGTATTTCAGGTGTATTCATGTCAGGTACATTCAAGTACTTCAGGTGCATTCAAGTATTTCAGGTGTATTCAAGAATTTCAGGTGTATTCAAGTATTTCAGGTGTATTCAAGTATTTCAGGTGTATTCAAGTATTTCAGGTGTATTCAAGTATTTCAGGTGTATTCGAATCGGAAGCATTCAAGTATTCCAAGTGTATTCAAGTCAGGTACATTCAAGTATTCCAGGTGTATTTAAGTATTCCAGGTGTATTTAAGTATTTCAGGTGTATTCATGTATTTCAGGTGTATTTAAGTACTCCAGGTGTATTCAAGTATTTCAGGTGTATTCAAGTATTCCAGGTGTATTTAAGTATTCCAGGTGTATTTAAGTATTTCAGGTGTATTCAAGTATTCCAGGTGTATTCAAGTATTCCAGGTGTATTCAAGTATTTCAGGTGTATTCAAGTATTCCAAGTGTATTCAAGTATTTCAGGTGTATTTAAGTATTCCAGGTGTATTCAAGTATTTCAGGTGTATTTAAGTAGTTCAGGTGTATTTAAGTATTCCAGGTGTATTCAAGTCAGGTGTATTCAAGATTTTTCAGGTTTACTCGAGTATTTCAGGTGTATTCATGTATTTCAAATGTATTGAAGTATTTCAGGTGTATTCATGTATTTCAAATGTACTGAAGTATTTCAAGTGTATTGAAGTATTTCAAGTGTATTGAAGTATTTCAAGTGTATTGAAGTATTTCAGGTGTATTCATGTATTTCAAATGTATTGAAGTATTTCAGGTGTATTCATGTATTTCAAATGTATTGAAGTATTTCAGGTGTATTGAAGTATTTCAGGTGTATTCATGTCAGATGTATTCAAGTATTTCAGGTGTAATCATGTCAGGTCCACCCAAGCAACTCAGGTGCATTTATGTGCATTCGTCAGGTACATCTGATCAGGTCAGGTACATTCGTCAGGTACATTCAAGTCAGGTACATTCAAGTCAGGCACATTCAAGTCAGGTACATTCAAGTCAGGCACATTCAAGTCAGGTACATTCAAGTCAGGCACATTCAAGTCAGGTACATTCAAGTCAGGTACATTCAAGTCAGGTACATTCAAGTCAGGCACATTCAAGTCAGGCACATTCAAGTCAGGTACATTCAAGTCAGGTACACTCAAATCACGTATATTCAAGTCAGATGCATTCAAGTCAGGTACATTCCGTGGCTCAATCGGTAGATAGGTGGCCTGCCGTTCTAAAGGACCCAGGTTCAAATCCTCACTGGAGCAGGGAACAGTTTAAGGATTTGAATTTCATTAAATCAGGCTTTACTGATCTACCAGAAGACCCGCCGACATGTCGTAAAAATATTCCCGCTAATACCAATACACCAGTCCTGTTGCAGACGTTAATTTCGATCAATTTCCTTGCTATAAATAACGAGACACTGAACACTGACTTTCGCAACCCAGTGATGCCGTCTTCGGAACCCAGGAAATCTTTTCGGAATATTGTGTAAGTGTCACAGTTTTCCGACTGTAAAGTGGAACGATAGTCCTGACCGCACCTGTACAGCCTTGAACACAAGTTGGCCTTCACATGCCTTCGCATCTCTACCAGGTGTGACAATGGAGGGTGTTACATGAGGTAATTTTATGTGATGGTAATATGAAGCACATACAATATGTAAGACGGAGGGAAGTATATTCTCTGTCGCTTCAGAAGAGAGGTTAAAATAAGGAAGACGGGACACATTTGCTAGAAGAATATTGTCAACAAAATGCACTGAGATTAGTCTGGCTTCACCACCACAGCCGGAGCTGGATACACGCGATACAAGCGACCGTTTGGGGTCCTCCCTCTTTCTAGAGGCCTCCAAATATAAATAAATAATTAATATTTCTCTTTCACCTATTCACTTCAAATCGAAATGCAGTGGAAAAATGAGAAAAAAGATCATATTTCGTATTTGTCTGGTGTATAAGTGCCATTAATACGTTAAATTATTAATATTATTGTAATGTCTATACGGTTTTAATTGCCACCTGGTAAAATGCAGCTGGGGGTACCTGGTCGTGGAGTAGTGGTACGCTGCCTGGCTCTCAGCTGAGCTGTAAGTACTTTATAGTCCCGCTTATGGTCCTTCCAATTTATCCAGATCGTTTGGGCGTTGTCCCTCACGGGAGTTCCCCTTCGAGCGATGCTGCCGAATCTGCACCAAAACACACCTCTCTGTCTCATGTCAGCTATTTACTACTTCGAAATGAAATTTATTTACAGTATATATATATATATATATATATATATATATATATATATATATATATATAATATGGCTATATAGTGTAAGAAAATGCCTATTGTTTTTAATAATAACAATGACTTTTTATAAATACCTCAACACTTGGCAAAGTTGCTTTCCAACGTTGTCGTGCTTGTAGGTGAGTCAGTGAGGGTAGGTCAGGTGTCAATCCGCAGGTCACTTTCTCTGACCGCCATTAAAAGATAAGCTCCTACCCCTACTAAAGTCTCACCAATCTACAGTAAAACCAACGTTTGGGTGGAGTCCAGCCGGGGATTTCCCGGCGTACAGCGTTGCCTTGTTTCCTATACTCTGATTGGCTAGTGGCTGACCTGACACCGTTAGAGCTCGCCGCTCACATCTCGCCACCTGGCCTGACATGACTTCACCCACTTCTGTGTGTGTGTGTGTGTGTGTGTTTGTGTGTGTGTGTGTGTGTGTGTGTGTGTGTGTGTGTGTGTGTGTGTGTGTGTGTGTGTGTGTGTGTGTGTGTAAAGACAAACTAATTTAAGTTATAAATATAACCAAAATAATGAATTTAAAAATCGCATTCTCTCTCATATAATTTATGATTCCTAGTATGGGCCTGGATGTTGCCGCTCGTGAGTGTTTTAACTTATTTATTTCTATTAAGAAAATAGAGTATGTTCTACTGATTCCTTCAAATTATATTATAAACGTAATTGTTACATTACTTACCCAACTTAGAACTACCGTGAAAGTCGGTAAAAGTAACTATATTTTTTTCAGCAACACTGTAAAATATGTATGCCACGTTTCTTTATTGATGTACAAGAGCCATATGCATTACAAGTTTACCTTCCTTTGATATGCTTGAATACTTACGTTCATATTGTATTAGTATGTGTGTACCTATCTGTGATGCCTATTACATATATAACAGAATCTACTCATCGCTCGTTTAGGAAGTATGGCATGGCTGCACCCAGCGCCAGACCCCACCCAAACCTTGGTTTTAGATTGGTGAGACTTTACTCGCCCTCGTCTGCTCCACAGTCGAGAAAAAAAACTTATTTACAGAGTAAATAAGTATTTTTTAGAAGAGAAGGCAAACAGGGGACCTATAATTGATCCCTCAAAAGCAGTTGCTCGAACAGCAAAGGCCACCAACGTGAGTGAAGTAAGAGTCAGACGAATTTGCTCTTCTTTCAATCAAGCCTGCATTACACAAAAGTCACCAGAACAAACTATAATAATTCATAAAACCGTACAGACTTTTTATAGAAATAAATCACCATAAACTGTAGATTTTATATGCAGAGACAGACAGACAGACAGACGAAGTCAGGAGGCTTTTCCTCAAATTCTAATAATTCATAAAACCGTATAGACCTTTTACAGAAATAAATCTCCATAAAATGTTAATTTTATATGCAGAGAGAGAGAGAGAGAGAGATGGGAGTGAGGGTTAACCCTTGTCTCTAATCCGATAATTGGCCCAGTAGAAACTGGCAACGTCGCACGTACGGGAAGTGCCGTGAGGGACAACGCCCAAACGATCTGGATAAATTGGAAGGACCATAGCACCTCCACAAGGCCAGACCCAGCACTATCCACCACATTCACCCAGGGTCGGTATTTGTAAACTCTCCTAAACTTACGATATTATATGAATACCTGTGTACACGCTTATATTCACTCATGAGGCGACCAAACACTTCACAATCAAACCACAGTGAATAAAAAGGCAAAATTGCCGATTTTATTCTAACCTGGCCTAAATTATTGTCCCTTTGCAGTTTATTTCATGTAGCTCCGTAGCAGAATAACACTGTACTGTGGCTTTACATCCTTTCCATTGCACCTCTTCGTGACTAGCATCATCATCTTACCTTGATCTGTTGTTACAGCTCTGCATTTAACATGGGGAGGGGGCAGTTTAAGGCACAGTTAGAGAAAAATGAGCACTGAACAAATCGATCTGTAAAAGTGGATAACTTTCATGCAGCAGGAACTGAAAGTTTTATGAGTGACCTGCCGACAGATTTGTACAAGTTCTGGAAGAAGACATTAACACTCGAATATGATGCTAGTCACGAAGAAGTGCCATGGAAAGTATATAGAGCCACAGTACTGCCTAATTCTGTCACTGAACTATGTGAAATAAGCTGCAAAAGCACGAAAATCTGGCCCAAGTTGAGGTGAAAAGAATATAATGAAAAGGGTATATATATATGTGGGATTCGCCTCCCCTACAGAAAAAAAAAAAAAAAAGCTGAAAAAATAGTTCGAAGATAAGAATAAAATGAACAGGTTACTGTATTGGAGGGATTAAGCTGGATCAAATATGGCGGATGGATCTCATTAGTATACTCTGCTTACTTTACATTGGTCTAAAATTGTCATCCTTCCATCTTGCCTGCGGAGTTATAACAACAGATTAACGCTCGAATATGATGCTAGTCACGAAGTGGTACAGAAGGGCTGCAGAGCATGGGCCAAGTTAAAGTGAATGGACTGGAGTAACAAAACGGCCAATACTGATACTAAAAAAAACATCCCAGCTATATTATGAATCAAATTCAGCTTGATAATTTTGACCAAGATTTTTTTTTTGGGGGGGGAGGGGGGGATTATAGGCTGCTATGATTCACTCACTATAAATGGCCCAAATTTTCGTCCTTTTGCCGCTTATTTCGCGTAGGTCAGCGGCAGAAAATGACAATACTGTGATTCTACATCCTTTGTGTAGCACTTCGTGACTAGCACCATATTCTAGTGCTAATCTCCTGTTGTAACTCAGTGGAAGGATGGCAATTTTAGGCCAAGGTAAAGTGAACAGGGTATAATTAAAACCAACAAATTAATCAGATTCATCAGATTGGGCATTAGAATATAAATAAGAAAATATCATCCACGCACTGTATCCTTCCCCAGTATGCTCACACTTACAGAATTTTATCTATTTTATTTTATGCTAAGAGAGAGAGAGAGAGAGAGAGAGAGAGAGAGAGAGAGAGAGAGATAGGAAAGGTGGAGGAAGGGGGCAGACTGAAGTTGACAGTTTAATACCTGCGTGTGACGGCTTTTGGGAGAGAGGGATGGAGGGAAGGTAATGGAGAGAGGGATGGTAATGGAGCGAGGGTGGGGGGGGGGAAGAGGGGAGCAGGAATATTTGTAGAGAGGGCCGGAGAATGAGGTGGTAGGAGCTGGGAGTGGAGGGGAGGGGTGAGAGATGTAATGTAGAGTGGGGAGGGGAGGGAGGCGGTGGAACTGGAGAAAAGAGGAAGTAGGGAGAGGTAACGGAGGGAAGAGAGAGGTCTATTTGAGAGAAGGGAGGAGGGATGAAGGGGCGTGTGTGGTCAGAGGCAGCAACATGAGAGAGAGAGAGAGAGAGAGAGAGAGAGAGAAAGAGAGAGAGAGAGGTCTATCTATCTATTGCCAGACGCCTCAATCCCGTTTGGGGTGGCCACAAACAAATCGCCTCCAAGTCGCCCTGTCCCCCGCCATTTCACTCCCCTGCTCCCAACTCACACCCCCCTCTCTCATATACCTCTCCACCCCATCTCTCCATCTCATCCTCGGCCTCCCCCTCCCTCTTTCCCCCTCCACCTCACTCACATACACTCTCTTCGTCAGTCTTTGACCCTCCATCCTCTCCACATGGCCAAACCACCTCAGTGTGTTCCTCATAACACTTCCTATCACATCCACATCAACACCACAACGCTCCTTTATATCCTCATTCGTCAGCCTGTCTCTCCATGTGACTCCACAGGCTCCTCTTAAATAACTCATTTCCACTGCTCTCACTCTTGACTTGTGTCCTTCCAACAACGTCCAAGCTTCACTTCCGTACGTTAGAGTTGGTATTACAATACTGTCATGCAGTAACTTTTTCACTTCCATGCTCACTTCCCTGTTTCTTATCACTGCTTTCAAAGAACCAGCAACCTTTCTTCCCTGCTGTACCCTTTCAAGCACTTCACCCTCCAAACCTCCATCCTTACTCATCACACTACCCAAGTACTTAAACGTACTCACATTTTCCAATTCCTCACCATCCAACCTCGCTGTACATTCACTGACTTCACCTCTCTCAAAGACCATCACTTTACTCTTCCCTACATTCACCTTTAGATTCCGTTTCTTACACACTCTCTCAAACTCATCCACCAAGCCTTGCAGCTCCCCTTCGTCTTCACTCAACAACACGGTATCATCTGCAAACAACAGTACAGGGAGTTTCCAAACACTATCCTCTCTCACCAGGGCCACTCCAACATCCACTACCCTACCTTGTACCTCTTTTATTACCCCATCCATGTACAGATTGAACAACCATGGAGACATGACACATCCCTGTTTCAACCCAACTTTCAAAGAGAAAAATTCACTTAGTTCACCATCCACACGCACTGCAGCCTTCGCACCATCGTACATACTCTTCACAGCATTCAACAACTTCCCATCTATTCCATATATTCTTAACACTTTCCACAATCCTAGTCTATCCACCCTGTCATATGCTTTCTCCAAATCCATGAAAGCCGCATACAACTTCTTTCCCTTCTCTAGAAACTTTTCCACTAAAGATCTGAGAATGAATATCTGATCTACACAACCTCTTCCCTTCCTAAAGCCTCCCTGTTCTTCTCCAACTAATTTCTCTGTTCTTTCTCTAACTCTGTCAATAAGTATCCTACCATATACTTTTCCTATTATACTAAGAAGACAAATGCCCCTATGATTACCACACACTTCTTTTTCCCCTTTTCCTTTGTACAAGGGAATAATTATACCTGACTTCCAATCCTCCGGGACTCTACCTTCCTCCCAGGCCAATCTGCACATCTTCCACATCCATTCTACTACTATCTCTCCCCCATGCTTCAGCATTTCACCACACACTCCATCAATTCCTGGGGCTTTCCCTGATTTAACTTTCTTCATTGCTTCCACAACTTCTATCCCACAGATTTCTTCCTGTCTTCTCACCTCCCTCCTTCTTCCAGCCATTCCCCAGCCACTTATACTCGCATTACTTCCATCCTCCACGTTCAACAATTCCTTAAAGTGTTCTCTCCATCTGCTCACTTTTTCTCCCTTCTCCACTAGTAATCTACCATTTTTATCTTTCACTCCCCTGCTAACTCCACTTCCACCCTGTCTTACTCTTTTCACCTCTTTCCAGAACATTTTCTTACAGTCCCTCCACTTTACACTCAAATTCCTTCCAAATTCCTCATCCACTCTCTTCTTACTCTCTCTTACTAATCTTTTCACCTCTCTCTTTCTTTCTACATATAACTCTCTCTTCCGCCTCTCAACTTCTTCCACGCCCCTATTTCTCATCCATTCATTGTATGCTTTCTTCTTTTGTGCCACTGCCCGTTTCACCTCTTCAGTCCACCACGCTGTTCCTTGCACCCCCCTCCGTCTTCTCTTCCTTCCACACACCACATCACATGCTGCACATATTTCTTCTGTAAATATTCTACACACACCTTCCACGTCCCCCATCTGCTCCAACTCATATTTGCCCAATCGTTCCTCCACTTCTCTCTTATACTCTGCCTTTTTCTCATCCTCTTGTAACCTTTCCACTCTCCTTGCAATGCTCCTTCCTCTCGTCTTTCCCTTCTTCTATTCCTCCATCTTACTCGAACTTTAACTCTGGCCACCACCAAGTAGTGGTCAGAAAGTCCACTCCCCCAACCTCTATAAACTCTTGCATCCAATAAACATCTTCGCATCCTTTCATCCACACACACATAATCAATCATTGCCTTCCTTTCACTCAATTCACCACCCACCCTTCTCATCACTCGCCATGTATACCTGTGGATCATTTTATGCCTGAAGAGGGTATTGGCTATCACCAACCCCCTCCCAGCACAAATGTCCACTAACGCACTCCCATTCTCATCTATCTCAGCAGGCACACCCCACTCACCAACTATTCCATCCACCTTCACATTCCCAACTTTACCATTCATATCACCAATCAAAAACACTCTATCATTCCTTCCAAACTTTTCCATGCACACTTCTACATTTGTCCAGAACTCTTCTCTCACTCTTCTAGCACGATCTTGCGTTGGCGCATACACACACACAATCGCCCACATTTGTATTCCAACTTTCAACTTTACCCACACAATCCTTGATCCAACTGATCCATACTGTCTTATGTTCCTCTTCCATCTTTTACTCACAACTATACATACTCCTTCCTTTGCCCTCTCATTCTCACCTACTCCTGCACGTATACCCCATCCATACTCCCATTCTCTCACACTTTCTCCTCTCCATTTTGTTTCAGTTATTCCACATACATCCACTTTCGCATCCTCAAGCACCTGGACAATCTCTCTCTCTTTCACCTCATCATTTGCTCCCCTTACATTCCACGTTCCAATTGCAATGTCCTTTGTCCGGTCCTTGGTCGTCAACGTTTGGTCAGTCCTTGTCCGAGGCTTATTGTTTGTTTTTTTAGTTAGTTGTTTTCCGGGGAGGGGCACTAACCCTCCGCCAACCCTTTTAGTCGCCTTTTACGACAAGCAGGGATAAAAAGGAAAAAAAATGTCAGGAAGGAAAAAAGAAAGCGGGTGGGGAGGAGATTAAAAAAACGTGAAAAGGAAAATAATTATTTAAAAAAACAGAATTTTAATAAGCTAATGTGATTACAGCCGAAGAAAATGTTGTGCTCTCTCTCTCTCTCTCTCTCGACATTCCTTGCTTTACTTCATCTGGCAAGGTAAGAGGGGAGACTATATTATTTCCCTCATACTTGCTCTATTCCTTTAGATGGCTTTTGCAGGCTTCCGTAACACTCCTTCCTCAACAATTTATTCCTCAAGTTAGCCCTCAATATCCTCTTGTATATTACTGATGCAACCAATGTCGATAATATAAGGGAAAAAATAACATGCAGGAGAATGCCGAGTTGCAATAATAATAATAAATCGCTGAGTAAAAGGAGCCACGAAGCCAACAACGGGATTTATAATATGGGCCAGATGCAGGTTATTTATTTCCTTGTATTATCCAGGATTGCATTAGTAACACACAAGAGGATATGGAGGTTTACTGTGCTGAGTAAGTCGCTGAGCAACAAGTGTTACTAAGCCTGCGAAAGCCACTTATAATATGATATGGAAAGATACTGAAGGCCTCCGTGAGAATAGTTTCGGCCCCTTGAGAATAGTTCTGCCCCGTGAGAATAATTCCGGCCCCGTGAAAATAGTTCCGGCCCCGTGAAAATAGTTCCGGCCCTGTGAGAATAGTTCCGGCCCCGTGAGAATAGTGGCGGGCCTCATGAGAATAGTCACAGCTCTTTGAGAGTAGTTCTGGGCTCGTGAGAATGGTTCCGGCCATGGCAAAACGAATACTTTTCTTTAATTTTAACCAAATTTGGTGGAAGAGTTGGCGGCTCCATCAAAACAAAGCTTCCTGCATTTGAACATACTTAGTCAAAGGTACAGGTTACAGGGTAAGGTCAAAGTTGATGACGCATTGTGACACTGATCTTTAAGATATTGTTCTGAAACACAGCAGGTGTCGTCATGGCCGACCCCTCAACACATCCACCAAATCTGGTTAAAATTGGACACAAACTGTTTGTTACCTCATGGCCAGAACTGTTCTCAGGGTCGCCGTGGGAATAGTTCCGGTCCTGTAAGAATAGTTCCGGCCGTGACAACACGAACAGTTTCTCTTTGTTTTAACCAACATTGGTGGGTGTGTTGACGGATCGCTCATGACAAAATTTACTACGTTTGGGCACAACAGATAAACGTTCAAAGTTAAAGGACAAGATCAAAGGTGATAGTACGTTGTGATGTTGACCTTTAAAATATTGGTCTGAGAGAGTAGGTTGCATCCTGGGCTGCCAGTCAACATCTTCATGAAATACTCGTATTGCTGAAATAGGATAAAATCTCTTCATCTCAAGGCCAGAACTATTCTCATGGACATCGTGAGAATAACTTCGGCCCCATGATAACAGCCCTGGCAGTACCAAAACGAAAACTTTTTCTCGTACGGAAAAAAAGAAAAGAAAAAAAAAAAGAACATAGTGGAAGGTCTGATAAATCGCTAGTGTGAAAAGTTACGGGTTTAAGCACAACGGGGTAAACTCAGAGTTGACGATGGACTGTGACGATGATCCTGAAAAACAGGTGTGGAAAAGAAAAGGCTTTGTCACGGGCCACCCTCAACACCTCCACCAAATCTCGGTAAAGACGGATAAAATCTCTTCGTTGTGTCTGGGCCGGAAATAATCTTAAGGTCACATAGTGAACAGTTCCTGCCCCGTGAGAATAATTCCCGCCGTGCTAGAACCAAGAGTCTTTCTTCGTTTTTAACTAAAAGGCAGGATCTGTTAACGGACCGCTCATGTCAAGAGTTCCCTGGTTTAAGCAACGTCAAGGTTAAAGGGTAAGGTTAAACTTGATGATGCCTTGGGTTCTAAAACACAGCAGGTTCCATCATGGCCTGGCCCTCTACACCATCACAAATTTTTGTAACATCAGTTAACAAACGTTCATCACTTCAAGGCCGGAACTATTCTCACTGCTAGTTTCAACCCCGTGAGAATACTTTCGTCATGCCAAAACGAACAGTTTAATATCGATGGTAACCAAATTTGGAAGACTGACGGCCAGCTCATAACGGAAGTTACAAGGTATGAGCACACTAGGCCACAGAAAAACTCAAATTTCATCATGCGCTGTGATGGAGATTTTCAAAACACAGGTCTGAAAAAGAGTATATTTCGTCATGGGCCGACCCTCAACACCAAATCTGGATAAAATCGGATAAAGCTCTCAGACCGGAACTCTTTTCACGGCCACCAAGGAAATAGTTCCGGCCCGTGAGAACAGTTCCGGCCGTGTCATAAGGAACAGTTTTTCTTGGACTTTAACCAATACTGAAGAATCCATAATTGTTCCCTGCCCCAGCCGGGATTCGAACCCGAGTCCACTGTGACAATGGACGACCTCCCTCACATGCCATCTTTTGTTATTCTGTTGATGCAGACTATTGTTATATTAAACTTATCATCATCATCATCATCATCATCATCATTCTGCCTCTTCCCTAACCAAAGGCGGGATGAGGCGGGATTAAAAAGGAAAAAAAAGAAAAAAAAACACGGCACGGGAAAAACTGATGAACAGCATAGCTAATGAACTGGGCCTGAGATACACTGAGAAAAATAAGGTATAAAACACACACACACACACACACAAGACCTCATAAAGCCACCTACAGGAATAATTTACGTCTTACAGTAAACTGTAATTTACAAAGGCGTCAATGCATCTCAATATAAAGGCACACACACACACACACACACAAGACCTCATAAAGCCACCTATAGCAATGATTTACGTCTTACAGTAAACTCTAATTTACAAAGGCGTCAATGCATCTCAATATAAAGGCACACACACACACACACACACACACACACACACACACACAAGACCTCATAAAGCCACCTATAGCAATGATTTACGTCTTACAGTAAACTCTAATTTACAAAGGCGTCAATGCACCTCAATATAAAGGCGCACACACACACACACACACACACACACACACACACACAAGACCTCATAAAGCCACCTATAGCAATGATTTACGTCTTACAGTAAACACTAATTTACAAAGGCGTCAATGCACCTCAATATAAAGGCCAAAACAGCAGGTAATCCAGTATTATGTGAGCGTCAGTTCTTAATTAGGTCACTGGCCAACCACTCAACAAGCAATTAGGGGGCACTGTAGGGTAATTAGCTGGAGGAGGTGGTAATTTATGGACGTGGAGGCGCCGCCTCTCTCTCTCTCTCTCTCTCTCTCTCCATGTTATCATCCACTACGTGTCTCCATTTCCTCTCTGCCATTCCCTTTCCTTCTTTTATTCTCCTCCCAGACCTCCCACACACATCAACACTACCACAGAATAGTCTTGAGAAAGTGTTAACTAATTTTAACCTATTTGCAGTTCTCTTTTTCCCTTTCCTTCTCCACTTGGTCCTATTACTCATGTGTTTCCGCGTTTTCTCTCTCCATTTCCCGATTTCTCTGCATATTCTCTCTCTCCCCCTTTTTCATTTCTTCTCTCTTATCTCTCAAAGCCTGCTGCTCTAAGTGAAAGAAACAAAAACATAAATGGAAACAAACTTTATAGTCTATCGTCACATTTACAAGAGTCTGGTCTACATGAGTCTCACCGATATTCACATTTACACGCGTGTACCCTTCATTAACATTTACACAAGTACCGCCTTTATTGGCAACTCGACCCCGTTTTCTATATTGAAGTGATGGTATAACCGGTGCTCAAATTACACTTCAACCCCCCCCCCCGCCTCAGTATTTGTCTATTTTAATATTACCAGCAACAGTTGTGGTGATGGCCGGTGGGGGGGCTGGAGGCGGCAGGGTGGGGGGGGTGACTGTGTTAACTGTTATTTAATCGATTACACAACAACACAACTTTTGAAATAACATCCGTGCGCTGGTTTGGTATGAGTCACTCTGATTCTTTTATTACACGATTCGGCCCGCCACGGTTTTGTGTGTGTGTGTGTGTGTGTGTGTGTGTGTGTGTGTGTGTGTGTGTGTTCTCTATGCAATGGGCCTTTTTACCAATATACAATTTTCATATTTCATTTTTAAATAGTATTTCTGTTGTTATACTTGCTAAACTGTAATATTCAGTCATGGAACTGAAAAATCAATGAGTAAACTCAGCATATTTATGGACGACTTTTATTGGCTCTCGGAAACAGATGTGGATATTAAAACGAGAGAGAGAGAGAGAGAGAGAGAGAGAGAGAGAGAGCAGCTGAGGGCCTGTTCATCAAGCAGATCGGAATATTTTTTGTAACTAACCAATAATACCTTTTACGTGGGTAGGGAAGAAAAGGAGGAGGAAGAAGGCAGAGGTGGAGGAGACGTGGAGGAAAAGAAGAAGAAGAAGAAAAGAAGAAGAAAAGAAGAAGAGGAGGAGGAGGAGGAGGAGAAAAAAGTAAAAAAAAAAAGGAGGAGGAGGGGGATAAGCAGAATAAAGGAGGAGGGGATAAGCAGAATACGGAGGATGAGTATGAAGATAAGGAAGTGGAGGAGGAGAAGGAGGGAAAAAGAAGGAGAGAAATGATGAGGTGGGGGAAGAGTAATAATAATAATAAGAAGAAGAGGGGGGAGGAGGAGGAGAGGAAGGGGAAGACCAGATTAATTTCCATGAGCATCACTATTTTAGTTTTGTTCACTGCACTCAAATTACTTCCCACAAAGGATCATTCAGCACTATAATTATTCCAAAAATTTTCGCCCAGGATTCTGTTATTATTCCATTCGTTTCGTTCAGCAGTATAATTATTCGTTTTGCTCAGCATTAATCATTCCACAAATTTTCGCTCAGCATGCTATAATTACCCCACAAAGTGTCGTTCAACATGCTGTAATTGTTCCATAAGTTCGCTCAGCATCCTATAGTTATTCCACAAAGTTTCGTTCAACATGCTATAATTATTGCAGTTTCGCTGAGCATTGTAATTATTCCACAAAATTTCGCTCACCATGTTATAATTTACAGAAAGTTTCACTCAACGTGCTACAGTTATTCCATAAAGTTTCCTTCAACATTCTGTAATTATTCCACAAAGTTTCGCTCGGCATTCAGTAACCATTCCATATTATTTCGGTGAGCATTCCATATTATTTCGGTGGAAGCGATGAAGAAGATTAAGCTGGGAAAGGCCCCAGGAATTGATGGAGTGTGTGGTGAAATACTTAGGTATGGGGGTGAGATTGTTGTGGAGTGGATATGGAAGTTGTGTAGATTGGCTTGGGAAGAGGGAAGGGTTCCAGAGGACTGGAAATCAGGTATAATTGTTCCTCTGTACAAAGGAAAAGGGGAGAGAGAAGTATGTGGTAACCATAGGGGTATTTGCCTTCTTAGTGTGACTGGTAAAATATATGGTAGAATACTCATTGATAGGGTTAGGCATATGACAGAGGAGCTAGTTGGAGAAGAACAAGGGGGATTTAGGAAGGGAAAAGGGTGTGTAGACCAGATATTTGTTCTGAGATGTTTCGTGGAGAAGTATCTAGAGAAGGGAAGGAAAGTGTATGCTGCCTTCATGGACTTGGAGAAAGCTTATGACAGAATAGATAGGCAAGGTATGTGGAAGGTATTAAGAATATATGGAGTGGAGGGGAAATTGTTGAGTGCTGTGAAGAGTATGTATGAGGGAGCTAGGGCTACGGTGCGAGTGGATGGTGAGCTGAGTGAGTTCTTTTATCTCAATGTGGGACTGAAACAGGGGTGTGTAATGTCTCCATGGCTGTTTAATATATATATGGATGGGGTTGTAAAGGAGGTTCAAGGTAGGGCAGTGGATGTGGGGGTGGCCCTAATGAATGAGGATGAGATTTGGAAGCTTCCGGTGTTGCTGTTTGCTGATGATACAGTATTGTTGAGTGAAGATGAATGGGAGTTGCAAGGTTTGGTGAATGAATTTGGGACAGTGTGTAGGAGGAGGAAGCTGAAAGTTAATGTAAACAAAAGTAAAGTTATGGTGTTTGAGAGGAATGAAGTCACAGAGTGTGCAGTGAGGTTGGATGGTGAGGATATGGAGAATGTGAGTGCATTCAAGTACTTGGGTAGTGTGATGAGTAAGGATGGAACTTTGGGGGATGAAGTACGTGAAAGGGTACAGCAGGGAAGGAAGGTTGTTGGTACACTGAAAGCAGTGATGAGAAATAGGGAGGTGAGTATGGAAGTTAAGAAGTCACTGCATGATGGTATTGTGATCCCTACCCTGACGTATGGAAGCGAGGCGTGGACCTTGCAAGAAAGGAACAAGTCAAGAGTGAGAGCAGTGGAAATGAGTTACTTGAGAGGAGCATGTGGAGTGACGTGGAGGGACAGGTTGACGAATGAAGAAGTGAAGGAACGTTGTGGGGTAGATGTGGATGTGGTTGAAAAGATTAGGAGAAATACACTGAGGTGGTTTGGACATGTGGAGAGGATGGAGAATGAAAGACTGACTAAGAGGGTGTATGTAGGTGAGGTGGAGGGAGGGAGAGGGAGGGGTAGACCGAGGATGAGGTGGAGGGATGGAGTTGAGAGGTATATGAGGGAGGGGGGGGTGTTGGGGGGAGGGGAGTCAAATGGTGGGTGACAGTGACTTGGAGGCGTTTTGTCTGCGGCCACCCTTTGCGGGATTAGGGCGTCGGGCTATAGATAGATAGATAGATAGATTCCATATTATTTCAGATTCTACAAACATTCACCAGGTATATACTGGTAATGTTTATTTTTCCATAATGTTTCACAGGATATATCAGAATTTCAAAAAGTTACGATGTGAATGTTCTGTTCATATTTTTCAAAAATTTTCGCTCGGTATTCTACGTACATAAATTCCATGGAGTTTGGGTCAGCTCATTAGGATTTCCGAAGTGCCTCTTTTTCTTTATTTCTTTTCTTCTTTGGGTCAATGCTCTGATTATTTATGCACCTCATGGAAATGGTAGTGTGTGTGTGTGTGTGTGTGTGTGTGTGTGTGTGTGTGTGTGTGTGTGTGTGTGTGTGTGTGTGTGTGTGTGTGTGTGTGTGTGTGTGTGTGTGTGTGTGTGTGTGTGTAAGGGAGAGAGAAAAAAATTTCACATGAAGAAAGACAACTATAAAGACAAAGACATAAATTGAGATAGCCAAATAATGGTAAATACAGACAGACAGGTAGATAGACAGGAAGATAGAGATAAAGATAAATACATATATTTAAAGAGAGAGACTGATAAATAGAGTAACATAGACAAATAAATTGATATAGACAAATTGACAGAGAAACAGATACTTAAAGACACAGATATACAAAAACAGACACTGACTGAGAGAGAGAGAGAGAGAGAGAGAGAGAGAGAGAGAGAGAGAGATGTAAGAAGTAAGAAAATAGAATGCGAGGACTGTAGTAAAGAATTTGGGAAGGAACATAAGAAGAGAGGATAACTGCAGTAGGCCGGTTGGCCCATGCTAGGCAGCTCCTAGAAGAGTAACTGAACTTCTAGAATGAGATAAGGATAGCAAAGAAGAAGGCTCTCCCCCGCCCTCCAAACCCTCCACCCCAAGCCGGCAGGAAAAAGTCAGAAAGAACACCACGCCGTATAGAAAAACTGGCGTGGACATTTTACAGGAAAGTGTGAAAGGAGAATAGAGACTATCACAGTGTAACCTGAAAAGCAAAAATTATGAATTAGTATTGGTTATAAGATTTTCTTTTTTCTATATCCACCCCTTATTTGTCATATGCTTATCTAGCCTATGCTTGAAACTCTCAATGGAAGAGGCAGCAACTACTTTACAAGGTAGCTTATTCCATTCGTCTACTACTCTATTACCAAACCAATTTCTACCTATTTCCTTACTGAAATGGAATTTTTCTAGTTTGAAACCATTATTTCTTGTTCTATCCTGTATGCTCACTTTAAGTACCTTGCTAATATCTCCCTTATTTATACCCTTCATCCACTTAAACACCTCAATTAAGTCACCCCTTACTCTACGCCTCTCTAGCGAATGCAGACTTAGTCTTTTCAGTATGACAGGTTCCGGACGTCAAGTATCATTTTTGTCATTCTTCTCTGTACATTTTCTAAAAAATTAATATCCATTCTATAGTAAGGACACCAAAATTGTACTGCGTAGTCTAAATGTGGCCTTACTAATGCTAGATAAAGTTTCAGTATTACTTTAGATGATCTATTGCTCACGCTTCTCGAAATAAATCCTAGGACCCTATTTGCTTTATTTCTCGCATTAATACACTGTTGCCTTGGTTTAAGGTCGTTACTAATCATAACTCCTAGATCCCTCTCGCATTCCGATTTGCTAATTTCTTTGTTATCTAAGCTGTATTTAGTATCTCCAATGGTCTTGCCTAAGTTAAGTACTTTACATTTTTCAACGTTAAATTCCATTTGCCAAGTTTGAGACCATTTGGACAATGTATCGAGGTCTTTTTGTAAGTTATGGCAATCGTCAGTCGAGTTAATGATACGCCCTATTTTTGTATCGTCGGCAAATTTGCTGATGCTGCTATTGACTCCTAAGTTTAGATCATTTACATATATGATAAATAATAAGGGACCGAGTACTGAACCCTGTGGTACATCGCTAGTTACTAATCCCCAGTCCGACTTAGTTCCATTTATTAATACTCTCTGCTTTCGTCCTTTCAGCCAGGATTCTATCCATTTTAAGATATCGCCGTCTATACTGTGTGCTCGAACCTTTCTAACTAACCTTTCGTGTGGGACCCTATCAAAAGCTTTACTAAAGTCCAGATAAATAACATCGTAAGCTTTATCACTATCTACTGGCTCATAGACCTCCGAGTAAAAGGGGAGGAGAGTGAGAGGTAGCAGGGAGGAACAGAGTGAGATGGAGAGATGGAAGGGAGAGGCAGAAGAGAGCCAGGGCGGAAGAAAGATGAGGGAAAGTCGGAGGGATGGAAGGGAGGAAAGTGGAAGGCGAGAGAGAAGGCGGAAGGGGAGAGGGAGGAGGGAGGGAGAGTAATCATGTTCTTAAAATTGCTTCCTGAGAGTTTGCTTGTGATCTTGAGGGGGTACACACACACACACACACACACACACACACACACACACACACACACACACACACACACAAGGTCTTACTTACACACACACTTTTCCGCAAAATGCCTGTAATTATTTTGTGTTGTCTTTGTCGAACTCTCTCTCTCTAAATATGTATGTATGTATATATATTCCTAAAATCATCTTTGTCTGCTTCCACCTTCCCTCGTACAATTTCCTTTCCTCGTCATCTTCACACTCTTTCTATTCCTCCCTTCCTCTCTGTCTTCCCCCTCCCTTCCTTTCCCTTCTCACCCCTCTCCCTCCCACCCTCCCTCCGTCTTCTCTCCACCACTCCCCCTGTTAACACTCTCCCTCACATTTCCTCATTCTTCTCTCCCTCCCTCCCTCTCTCACCCTTTTCACTCACTCTTCCCTCCGTCTCCCCTACTCTCCCTCATTCTCCCTCCTCTCTCCCATTCCTCTCCCTCACCCTCCCTCCTTCCCTCCACGCCTCCCTCTCTCACAATGTATTTTGCTTTAATCAGTAATACACCAACTTATTAGGTCCACATCACACCTACCAGGCTTACCAGAGAGAGAGAGAGAGAGACTAACTGAGAGAATGATGGAGGTAAAGAAGAGAGAAGGCAAGGAGAAGAGATGGAGGGAAACGAAAGGCTGGAAGAAGACGATGGAGACAAAATCGATAAATGTAACAAACATGGACAGGAAAATATAATAAGATAATAATAAAATGCAATAATTATTTTTCTTGCTCCTAACAACGCTCTTACTTTTATATTTTCTTTTTTCTTCTTTAATTCCTTTTTCCATCTTTATTCTTTGATATTTTATGTCTCAGCTTCGCCCACTCCAGTTACTATGGTACTTTTACAATAACTTGGTTTTGAATTTCGTCCATTTGCAGCTTATTTTACGTAGTTCGGGGGCAGGAAAACAATGTTACAGGTCTTCACGCTCTTCATAGCACTTCTTCGTGACTGGTATATCTTTCAAGTGTTAATCTGTTATTACAACTCAGCAATGAAGATGGGATCAAGGCAATTCTAGGCCAAGTTAGAGTAAAATGAGTATAGGGTAATATGAGTAGGGTGATGATAACAATTATGATTGGGTCGGATGGGGTATGCCCGCTAGTGTCAGTTTTGTGTATTATGTTTGCATCTTTTTCTTATCCACGAAAGTCTAGGTAAGGTTTGTTGTCTTAGTATTCGCTTAAGTTAGTGTTAGTTACGTGTTAGGTAAGGTTTGTTGTCTTAGTATTCGCTTAAGTTAGTGTTGGTTACGTGTTAGGTTAGGTTTGTTGTCTTAGTATTCGCTTAAGTTAGTGTTAGTTACGTGTTAGGTTAGGTTTGTTGTCTTAGTATTCGCTTAAGTTAGTGTTAGTTACGTGTTAGGTTAGGTTTGTTGTCTTAGTATTCGCTTAAGTTAGTGTTGGTTACGTGTTAGGTTAGGTTTGTTGTCATAGTATGTGTTTAGGTTAATGTATTCGTTTGTTACGTTAATCTGCTGGGTTAGGTTAGGTTAGGTTTGTCTTCTTAGTATGAGTTAAGGTTAGTGTGTTAGCTTAGCCTGTTGAGTTATTATTATTATTATTTATTGTTTTTTTTAATTAGTTTCGGTTGTGTTAAACATTTATGTTAAACTGTTGGGTTAGGTTCAGACAGGGTAGATTAGGTTACGTTACAGTGAAAAATAAGAAAACATGGAAAAATAATCATCCTGGGCAATTCAAAATCAGCGCGTTGTGCAAAAATTGTATACAGAACGGAAATCCGGTACGTTCCCAATTTTCTGTTTTAATTAATCAAAATATATGCACTAAATATCTTACATACATATTACCAATAATTAAGAGGGATGTGGTAATACATTCTGAAGAATTGTTAACGAGTCAGCGTGACTTCAAACTTGTGATGATTCTGCTGGGTTTACGACCCCTCGTTTCCAATATGCTGGATCCGGACCTGATGATGATGATGAATAAAAGACATGGGGTAAAGGGAGAAAGAAAGATGAAGAACTCAACAGATAGAAAGGAAAAGAAGGGAAGAAACGACTGAAGTAAGAATGGAAAAAAAAAAGGATTGAAAAATTTATAAAAGAAAGCTGAGGATAAGAGGAAAAGAATAAAAAAAGTGTGTGTGTAATTCTTTCCTCGTCAACGCAGTGCCATGATGGAGGAAGAATATTATCAAACTTCTGACCCGACACAACAATTTACAACTCTGAAAACTTGATGATAAAAAGCCTTCATTTTCACTCTCATTTACCATCTCCCCCCCCCTCTCTCTCTCTCTCTCTCTCTCTCCCCTTATTTACCCCTTCCCCTCCACTTCCACTTTTCCCTCCCTCTCTTTCCATTTTCCCTCAATCGCTAGGACTTTCTCTCTCTCCTTTCCCTCCCTTACTTTCAATTTCCAAAATCATTTATCCCCATCCTCGTCTCCTTTCCTCCTACCTCCCTCTCCCCTCTTCCTCCCTTTCTCCTCTCCTTCCTTTCTATTCCCCACTCTCCTCTCCGTCTTGCCCTCCTTCTCCCCACTCTCCTCTCCGTCCCGACCTTCTTCTTCCCTCTCTCCTTCTCCCCTCTCCTCTCCCTTTCTTCTTTCCTTCCCTTTCTTCCTCCCTCCTTCCTCCCACTCTCCTCTCCCTCCCTCATGCTCCTCCATCCTCCCTCCCTCCCTACTCCAAGAGAAAAACATGCAACAAACACTAGCCTGTCGCTGATCACACTAAGGCAAGCAAAGTCGCGGCAAAAAGTGGATTTATTTTGTTTTTCTTGCTGTGCGTTATGTCAGCATCATGTTTACATTATGGCGGCACCACCAGCCTGAAGGGCAATGGCTTGGACGATATGTTTATTCTGCATTATTTTTGCCCCAGGATGATTTTCCCCAAGCTGGCATCAGATGGACGAGACAAGGCTAGGAAGAGTGAGGCCTGCACACACACACACACACACACACACACACACACACACACACACACACACACACCAGGAAGAGGTAGGCATCACTTGCATAAAACAGGTGTTAACACGCATTAAATTTAAGCGACGTCGTTGGGCAAAACTCCTCCACTCCGATTAACTATATTTTATGTCATTCCTGCTGCTATGTCACCATGCGATTTCCTTCAACGCGATTTTGTTGAATAAGATTTTGCGAACACGATCTTGTCCTACGCGATTAAGTTCAACGCGACTTTGCTCAAAACAATCTTGTTCAACGCGACTTTGCTGAAGGTGTGCTTGGTATCCAGGAGTGAAGGGGCTAGTGATGGTTGTGTGTGATGTGTGTGGGTGAAGGGGCTAGTGATGGTTGTGTGTGATGTGTGTGGGTGAAGGGGCTAGTGATGGTTGTGTGTGATGTGTGTGGGTGAAGGGGCTAGTGATGGTTGTGTGTGGTATCCAGAAGTGAAGGGGCTAGTGATGGTTGTGTGTGGTATCCAGAAGTGAAGGGGCTAGTGATGGTTTTGTGTGGTATCCAGAAGTGAAGGGGCTAGTGATGGTTGTGTGTGGTATCCAGAAGTGAAGGGGCTATTGATGGTTGTGTGTGGTATCCAGAAGTGAAGGGGCTAGTGATGGTTGTGTGTGGTATCCAGAAGTGAAGGGGCTAGTGATGGTTTTGTGTGGTATCCAGAAGTGAAGGGGCTAGTGATGGTTGTGTGTGGTATCCAGAAGTGAAGGGGCTAGTGATGGTTGTGTGTGGTATCCAGAAGTGAAGGGGCTAGTGATGGTTTTGTGTGGTATCCAGAAGTGAAGGGGCTAGTGATGGTTTTGTGTGGTATCCAGGAGTGAAGGGGCTAGTGATGGTTGTGTGGTATCCAGGAATGAAGGGGTGACTGATGGTTGTGTGTGATATCCAGGAATGAAGGGGTGACTGATGGTTGTGTGTGGTATCCAGGAGTGAAGGGGTGACTGATGGTTGTGTGTGGTATCCAGGAATGAAGGGGTTAGTGATGGTTGTGTGTGGTATCCAGGAGTGAAGGGGTGACTGATGGTTGTGTGTGGTATCCAGGAATGAAGGGGTTAGTGATGGTTGTGTGTGGTATCCAGGAATGAAGGGGTTAGTGATGGTTGTGTGTGGTATCCAGGAGTGAAGGGGCTAGTGATGGTTGTGTGTGATGTGTGTGGGTGAAGGGGCTAGTGATGGTTGTGTGTGATGTGTGTGGGTGAAGGGGCTAGTGATGGTTGTGTGTGATGTGTGTGGGTGAAGGGGCTAGTGATGGCTGTGTGTGATGTGTGTGGGTGAAGGGGTTAGTGATGGTTGTGTGTGATGTGTGTGGGTGAAGGGGCTAGTGATGGTTGTGTGTGATGTGTGTGGGTGAAGGGGCTAGTGATGGTTGTGTGTGATGTGTGTGGGTGAAGGGGCTAGTGATGGTTGTGTGTGATGTGTGTGGGTGAAGGGGCTAGTGATGGTTGTGTGTGATGTGTGTGGGTGAAGGGGCTAGTGATGGTTGTGTGTGATGTGTGTGAGTGAAGGGGCTAGTGATGGTTGTGTGTGATGTGTGTGGGTGAAGGGGCTAGTGATGGTTGTGTGTGATGTGTGTGGGTGAAGGGGCTAGTGATGGTTGTGTGTGATGTGTGTGGGTGAAGGGGCTAGTGATGGTTGTGTGTGATGTGTGTGGGTGAAGGGGCTAGTGATGGTTGTATGTGATGTGTGAGGGTGAAGAGGCTAGTGATGGTTGTGTGTGATGTGTGTGGGTGAAGGGGCTAGTGATGGTTGTGTGTGATGTGTGTGGGTGAAGGGGCTAGTGATGGTTGTGTGTGATGTGTGTGGGTGAAGGGGCTAGTGATGGTTGTGTGTGATGTGTGTGGGTGAAGGGGCTAGTGATGGTTGTGTGTGATGTGTGTGGGTGAAGGGGCTAGTGATGGTTGTGTGTGATGTGTGTGGGTGAAGGGGCTAGTGATGGTTGTGTGTGATGTGTGTGGGTGAAGGGGCTAGTGATGGCTGTGTGTGATGTGTGTGGGTGAAGGGGCTAGTGATGGTTGTGTGTGATGTGTGTGGGTGAAGGGGCTAGTGATGGTTGTGTGTGATGTGTCTGGGTGAAGGGGCTAGTGATGGTTGTGTGTGATGTGTGTGGGTGAAGGGGCTAGTGATGGTTGTGTGTGATGTGTGTGGGTGAAGGGGCTAGTGATGGTTGTGTGTGATGTGTGTGGGTGAAGGGGCTAGTGATGGTTGTGTGTGATGTGTGTGGGTGAAGGGGCTAGTGATGGTTGTGTGTGATGTGTGTGGGTGAAGGGGCTAGTGATGGTTGTGTGTGATGTGTGTGGGTGAAGGGGCTAGTGATGGTTGTGTGTGATGTGTGTGGGTGAAGGGGCTAGTGATGGTTGTGTGTGATGTGTGTGGGTGAAGGGGCTAGTGATGGTTGTGTGTGATGTGTGTGGGTGAAGGGGCTAGTGATGGTTGTGTGTGATGTGTGGGTGAAGGGGCTAGTGATGGTTGTGTGTGATGTGTGTGGGTGAAGGGGCTAGTGATTTTTTTTTTTATGCGAGGAAGAAGGAACCAAAGGCCATGAGCCCGCAGTAACAGTTCCCTCCAAGAGAAAAACAAAATACAATAGAGAGCCAAATTCAAGATCCGATCGTTTTGAGATGCCTGGACACACTGCGTTTGAAAGACTGGAGATCATAGGCAGCAGGAAATACAGACAGAGGGAGACAGTTCCAGAGCTGACCTGTTGCATAAATGAAAGACTGGGAGTAACGGTTAACTCTTGCATTAGAGAGATGGACAGAAAAGGGATGAGAGTTTGCTGCCAGACGGGTGCTACGCGCCCGTCGTAGAGGTGGAGGAATGCAAGCAGACAGTTCAGAGGAGCAGTGACCATTAAAGTAGCGAGAGAAAGAGATAAAGATGCAACAGAGCGGCGAAGAGACAGAGGTTGAAGGGAGTCAGTAAGAGGAGGAGAGTTAATGAGACGAAAAGCCTTTGACTCCACCCTATTGAGAAGAGCTGTATGTGGGGAGCCTCCCCACACATGAGAGTTGTACTCCACACAGGGGCGGATAAAACCCCTGTATAGAGTCAACAATTGTGCAGGGGTAAAGAAAGAGCGGAGTCGGCTTAGCACACCCAATCTCTTGGAAGCAGATTTTACAAGAAATGTAATATGATTTTTCCAAGATAAGTCCCGAGTAAATGAAACCCCAAGCATGTTCAAGGATGATGCAGGATTAAGCTGAATATTATTAAACATTAGTGGGTATACCTGTGGAAGATTTTGTCGGGTTGATAGGTGTAAGAACTGAGTCTTAGATGCATTAAAGACAACCATATTATTTTTACCCCAGTCAGAGATACGAGCCAAGTCAGACGTTAGGTGTGCCATAGCCTCATCCCTTGTTTGTTGAAGTAACTGTTGAGATGGGCGTTGCGGGAACCGAATGGAAAGGTGAAGGGTGGAGTCATCAGCGTATGAGTGGATAGGGTTAGATGTACAGCTTAGAAGATCATTGATGAATAAAAGGAAGAGAGTTGGTGATAGGACAGAGCCCTGAGGAACACCACTGTTGATAGATCTAGGAGAAGAACGATGGCCGTCTACAACAGCGGCTATAGAACGACCAGAAAGGAAACTAGCGATGAAGACACAGATAGAAGGATAGAAACCGTAGGAGGGCAGTTTGGAAATTAAAGATTTATGCCAGACTCGATCGAAAGCCTTTGAGATGTCAAGTGCAATGGCAAAGCTTTCGCCAAAGTCCCGAAAGGAGGATGACCAGGAGTCTGAAAGGTAGGTGAGAAGATCGCCAGTGGAGCGTCCCTGACGGAACCCATACTGACGATCGGAAAGAAGGTTGTGATAGGAAAGATGCCTTAAAATTTTTCTATTAAGAATAGACTCGAAAACTTTTGAAATACAGGACGTTAAAGCAATTGGACGATAGTTGGAGGGTTGGGAGTGGTCACCCTTCTTAGGGACTGGCTGAATGAGAGCAAACTTCCAGCAAGAAGGAAAGGTACAAGTTGACAGACAAAGGCGAAAGAGTTTACCTAGGCAGGGTGTAAGCACAGAAGCACAGTTCTTGAGAACAACAGGAGGGACCCCATCAGGCCCATATGCCTTGTTAGTACAGAGGCCAGTGATGGCAGAAAATACATCAACTGAAGAAATTTTAATATCAGCCATGAGGAAGTCAGAGGGGGGAAGTGTTGGAGGAACAGCACCGGAATCGTCTAAGGTGGAATTGGAGGAGAAAGTCTGTGCGAAGAGATCTGCTTTATCAGTAGAAGAAATAGCTACAGAACCATCAGAGTAGAAAAGAGGAGGGAAGGATGATGAGGTAAAGTTGTTAGAAAGATTTTTGGCAAGGTGCCAGAAGGAGCGGGAAGAATTTGAGTTGGAGAGTTGAGAGCATTTAGTATGGATGAAATTATTTTTAGTAGAGCGAAGAACAGACTTAGCACGATTCCGGGCAGAAACGTAAAGACAATGTGATTCAGGGGTGGGTTGGCTCCGGTACCTTTTGTAGGCCTTCTCCTTGTTGCGGACAGCATTAGAACAAGCGTGATTAAACCAAGGCTTTCTTGCGTTAGTCAAAGGATATGAGAAAGGAATGTATGCTTCCATGCCCGAGAGAATAACCTCCGTAATGCGCAAGGCACACTCAGATGGTTCACGGCCATGGAAGCAATAATCATTCCAGGGAAAATCAAAGAAGTACTGCCTGAGGGCCTCCCAGTCCGCGGCTCCAAAATGCCACAGACGACGCTTCCCTGGAGGGTCCACAGGCCGTACCGGAGTGATAGGACAGGTTAAGGTAATAAGGTTGTGATCGGAGGAGCCCAACGGAGAGAAAAGATTAACAGAGTAAGCAGAAGGATTAGTTGTGAGGAAGAGGTCAAGTATGTTGGAGCTCTCTCCAAGGCGGTCAGGGATACGGGTAGGGTGCTGTACAAGCTGCTCTAGGTCATTAAGGATAGAAAAGATGTAGGCTTGTTCACCAGGTGGATCCGTGAAAGGAGAGGAGAGCCAAAGGTGGTGGTGAACATTGAAATCTCCTAGAATGGAGATTTCAGAGAAAGGAGAAATGGACAGAATGTGTTCCATCGTAGAAGTAAGATAGTCGAAGAATTTTTGATAGTCGGTAGAATTAGGGGATAAGTAAACAGCACAGATATATTTAGTCAGAGAATGACAGGAAAGCCGAAGCCAGAGTGTGGAGAATTCAGAAGAATCAAGTTCAGGAACACGAGAGCAAGATAAGTCGTTGCGTATGTATACACAACAGCCACCTTTGGCTTTGAAATGAGTATAGAGAAAGTAGGAGGATACAGAAAAGGGTTTGCTGTCAGTTGCCTCAGACAGCTGAGTCTCCGTTAGAAAAAGAAGGTGAGGTTTAGAGGAGGAGAGGTGGTGCTCAACAGAGTAAAAGTTAGATGAAAGGCCGCGAATGTTGCAGAAATGAAGAAGAAGAGAGTCAGACAGTGGTTCCAGGCACCTCGAGTCGTCACCGGGAGAGGGGCAGATGGCGGGGGCATTTATGGTCCCCCCCCCCCGGGGGACTCCGAGGCTGGGTGAATTGACGCCATTTTTGTTAATTTAGAATAGGAAGTGTAGTGTGTACTGTGCATGTAGTTTGGTGAAGATAGTTAGAGAAATTGTACTGGAGAGCATGCTGGCCTACTCTCTGTGTAACTGAGACACTGAAAAAGTTCAGCAAAGGGGGATGGTCAGGAACTAGTCCTGAGGGCTGATGAAACGGGAGCTCCAGCACTCCCTGTCATCAGCTTTCCATCCACCTCGGGAGTACTGCCCTGCTCGACTGGTGCTACAGTCTACACCATTGGTTGTGTGTGATGTGTGTGGGTGAAGGGGCTAGTGATGGTTGTGTGTGATGTGTGTGGGTGAAGGGGCTAGTGATGGTTGTGTGTGATGTGTGTGGGTGAAGGGGCTAGTGATGGTTGTGTGTGATGTGTGTGGGTGAAGGGGCTAGTGATGGTTGTGTGTGATGTGTGTGGGTGATGGGGCTAGTGATGGTTGTGTGTGATGTGTGGGTGATGGGGCTAGTGATGGTTGTGTGTGATGTGTGTGGGTGAAGGGGCTAGTGATGGTTGTGTGTGATGTGTGTGGGTGAAGGGGCTAGTGATGGTTGTGTGTGATGTGTGTGGGTGAAGGGGCTAGTGATGGTTGTGTGTGATGTGTGTGTGGGAGAAGGGGCTAGTGATGGTTGTGTGTGATGTGTGTGGGTGAAGGGGCTAGTGATGGTTGTGTGTGATGTGTGTGGGTGAAGGGGCTAGTGATGGTTGTGTGTGATGTGTGTGGGTGAAGGGGCTAGTGATGGTTGTGTGTGATGTGTGTGGGTGAAGGGGCTAGTGATGGTTGTGTGTGATGTGTGTGGGTGAAGGGGCTAGTGATGGTTGTGTGTGATGAGATAGTGATGGTTGTGTGTGTGGTGAAGGGGCTAGTGATGGTTGTGTGTGATGTGTGTGGGTGAAGGGGCTAGTGATGGTTGTGTGTGATGTGTGTGGGTGAAGGGGCTAGTGATGGTTGTGTGTGATGTGTGTGGGTGATGGGGCTAGTGATGGTTGTGTGTGATGTGTGTGGGTGAAGGGGCTAGTGATGGTTGTGTGTGATGTGTGTGTGGTGAAGGGGCTAGTGATGGTTGTGTGTGATGTGTGTGGGTGAAGGGGCTAGTGATGGTTGTGTGTGATGTGTGTGGGTGAAGGGGCTAGTGATGGTTGTGTGTGATGTGTGTGGGTGAAGGGGCTAGTGATGGTTGTGTGTGATGTGTGTGGGTGAAGGGGCTAGTGATGGTTGTGTGTGATGTGTGTGGGTGAAGGGGCTAGTGATGGTTGTGTGTGATGTGTGTGGGTGAAGGGGCTAGTGATGGTTGTGTGTGATGTGTGTGGGTGAAGGGGCTAGTGATGGTTGTGTGTGATGTGTGTGGGTGAAGGGGCTAGTGATGGTTGTGTGTGATGTGTGTGGGTGAAGGGGCTAGTGATGGTTGTGTGTGATGTGTGTGGGTGAAGGGGCTAGTGATGGTTGTGTGTGATGTGTGTGGGTGAAGGGGCTAGTGATGGTTGTGTGTGATGTGTGTGGGTGAAGGGGCTAGTGATGGTTGTGTGTGATGTGTGTGGGTGAAGGGGCTAGTGATGGTTGTGTGTGATGTGTGTGGGTGAAGGGGCTAGTGATGGTTGTGTGTGATGTGTGTGGGTGAAGGGGCTAGTGATGGTTGTGTGTGATGTGTGTGGGTGATGGGGCTAGTGATGGTTGTGTATGATGTGTGTGGGTGAAGGGGCTAGTGATGGTTGTGTGTGATGTGTGTGGGTGAAGGGGCTTGTGATGGTTGTGTGTGATGTGTGTGGGTGAAGGGGCTAGTGATGGTTGTGTGTGATGTGTGTGGGTGAAGGGGCTAGTGATGGTTGTGTGTGATGTGTGTGGGTGATGGGGCTAGTGATGGTTGTGTGTGATGTGTGTGGGTGAAGGGGCTAGTGATGGCTGTGTGTGATGTGTGTGGGTGAAGGGGCTAGTGATGGTTGTGTGTGATGTATGTGGGTGATGGGGCTAGTGATGGTTGTGTGTGATGTGTGTGGGTGAAGGGGCTAGTGATGGTTGTGTGTGATGTGTGTGGGTGAAGGGGCTAGTGATGGTTGTGTGTGATGTGTGTGGGTGATGGGGCTAGTGATGGTTGTGTGTGATGTGTGTGGGTGAAGGGGCTAGTGATGGTTGTGTGTGATGTGTGTGGGTGAAGGGGCTAGTGATGGTTGTGTGTGATGTGTGTGGGTGAAGGGGCTAGTGATGGTTGTGTGTGATGTGTGTGGGTGAAGGGACTAGTGATGGTTGTGTGTGATGTGTGTGGGTGAAGGGGCTGGTGATGGTTGTGTGTGATGTGTGTGGGTGAAGGGGCTAGTGATGGTTGTGTGTGATGTGTGTGGGTGAAGGGACTAGTGATGGTTGTGTGTGATGTGTGTGGGTGAAGGGACTAGTGATGGTTGTGTGTGATGTGTGTGGGTGAAGGGGCTAGTGATGGTTGTGTGTGATGTGTGTGGGTGAAGGGACTAGTGATGGTTGTGTGTGATGTGTGTGGGTGAAGGGACTAGTGATGGTTGTGTGTGATGTGTGTGGGTGAAGGGGCTAGTGATGGTTGTGTGTGATGTGTGTGGGTCAAGGGGCTAGTGATGGTTGTGTGTGATATGTGTGGGTGAAGGGGCTAGTGATGGTTGTGTGTGATGTGTGTGGGTGATGGGGCTAGTGATGGTTGTGTGTGATGTGTGTGGGTGAAGGGGCTAGTGATGGTTGTGTGTGATGTATGTGGGTGAAGGGGCTAGTGATGGTTGTGTGTGATGTGTGTGGGTGAAGGGACTAGTGATGGTTGTGTGTGATGTATGTGGGTGAAGGGGCTAGTGATGGTTGTGTGTGATGTGTGTGGGTGAAGGGGCTAGTGATGGTTGTGTGTGATGTGTGTGGGTGAAGGGGCTAGTGATGGTTGTGTGTGATGTGTGTGGGTGAAGGGGCTAGTGATGGTTGTGTGTGATGTGTGTGGGTGAAGGGGCTAGTGATGGTTGTGTGTGATGTGTGTGGGTGGAAAAGCCTCTCCTGTGCTGAATAAAACCGCCTGCAGATGGCAACAATAAATTACAACGCCCTGACACCCGCCCTCCGCCTCACACTGTGTTCCTCGTGTTCTGAGTGACTCCCAACACGACGAACACCATCGTTTTAGCGATTTATTATACTTATTACACTTAACTGTACTTTTTCTAACTCCTGTTTTGCAGGATGGTATATTTTTCGGCCCATCGTCCTATATCGTTAATTCAGCCTGTGTGTGTGTGTGTGTGTGTGTGTGTGTGTGTGTGTGTGTGTGTGAGAGAGAGAGAGAGAGAGAGAAAGAGAGACAGAGAGCTGTCAGGAAGGCAGACCAGACTGGAGTGCATGGTAAACCTACTCCTCCACAATGGGACATGAAATGAAGGTGATAATGAGAGAGAGAGAGAGAGAGAGAGAGAGAGAGAGAGAGAGAGAGAGAGAGAGAGAGAGCCGAGTCTAATGGTGTAACTTTAACCTTGTAAATAACGGCTCCAGTTATCACAATATTTGCACATTATTAGGAAAATGTTTTATATGTTACATGCACATACCTTGGCCATGTGGAGACCATGGTGAATGAGAGACTGACTAGAAGAGTGTGAGTGAGACGGAAGGGGGAGGGGGAGCGGGAGACCCAGGATGGGATGAAGGGATGGAGTGGAGAGATATGGGGGGGGTGAGCTGGAGGGGGCGCGAGACCGAGGATGAGATGGAAGGATGAGTGGAGGAATATATGAGAAGAGGGTGTGAGTTGGAGGGAGGGCAGCTTAGTGACAAAGAGCAGAGAGACATGTAGGAGATTTGTTTGTGGCCACCCCTTATGGGATTAAGGCGTCTGGCCATAGATGGATAAATTATATTTTATCACTGGCCATTGGTGCTTATTTGACTATGATAATCTGAAACACCCAATCTTATACCATTCCTTTAAAAGCGTAGGAACCCGAGTCTAGGCTGCTGTAGTTATATGCCGTAATTATAGAGTAACTTACAGCCATGAGATAAATTTCTACGACTTTCTCTCTCTCTCTCTCTCTCTCTCGGGTGTGGCAATGTAAGATGTCACATAAACTATTATTCAGACAGCAACATGAAGCATGCAACAAAAGACCCTGAGAAGGAAGGATGTTGTCTGTCTTTTGGGGGGAGGACTGAGATATATGCAAGACAGGGTACAATGCTGCCAGAGAACTGTGGACCAAGTGTTGCTGATGGCTGAACTTAAAGGAGTAAAAAGATCCATGTGTAACAGTCTACATTTCCAGCCAGCCATTTTGTTCCTCTTTCTTTAATTTCTGATAATCACTAATATTATTTTGAAGTGCTTTATGACCGACTGTGTGAAGGAAAATAAAAGACAGATAGTCAGACTTACACATGACTTATGCTTGGGAGGTTATATATAAACAGCTGATCATTTACAAATATACTACAA
>NC_137021.1:44309818-44317318 GCF_032717465.1 Coenobita brevimanus
TTAAGTATTAATAAAGAAATGTGTATTTTGTCTTAGCTGAATCTTATATAATTATTGAAATGGTACGAAAGGAATAATAAAATGCACATTAAAAAAATCCATACTTAGAGTAATTAAAAATTGCATTATTGCGAAAAGCTGATTCAGCAATAAAAAAAAATTCACTGGATTGAAAAAGTGTATTAATCCCACGCAATTTGATCTGATCTTTGAATCTTACAAATCTGATAACTTTATATTTCTGAAATGATATGCTATCATAGTGAGTCATAATTATCTGCCACAACCATGGCCTTCAATTGCGACACACCCACCTCCTCCCAGACCATTTGCTTCTGAACATTCATGCCAGGTTCATTTTTCCTTCATTTGAATCCCCATTCCACTCAGTGTGAAGGGTGTTGTTGCAGATTATCAACAAGCTTCTTGATTCTTGGTTTTGTTTCACTTAAAGCACACCGTAGGTCATGCTTCACTTCAAGTCTGTTGCGATGTTTCGTTTTAATGTGGAGTAGTTGAGAGAATGCAGCCTCATATGAATAAGTGGATGAAAATGGTAGGAGGTGGCGAAAAGCCAAGTCACATAAGTTTGGGTATGAAGCTGCCATTGATGACCAAAATACTGTGAGAGATACAGTTTCAAACTTCATCCTGGCTCCTGAATCCTCCTGAAGTGTCAACAGCTCAGTTTGGGCATCATCATTGTCATCAGGTATGCATGTCACTGGAGCAGTGAAGGGGAACCTTACTAGCCGAGAAGTTAGGCTTTGGATATCTGGGAAGTATCTTTTAAATTCCTCTCCACTGACTACCTACTCGCTAAACTCCTTCGGTTCAGGTTATGGCCCCCTACATTCTGATATATGGCCCCCAGTTTGGGAACTACTGCTCTAAACAATATCTCAGACAAGCGAGGGAAAACCCTGAAATACGACGCACGTATATACACCAACACAGAGGAAAAGAGAGCAATGAAAAATGGCGGCGTCAGCTTTGCATTACGAGGTTTTGGCAAAATTCAGTAGAATAGCAGCAGAGAAAAAGATGGTAAAACACGGGAGGGAGCGAGACGGGCTGGGAGGGAGGTTGTTGCTGGCGGACGTATGACTACCGCAGTAACCGCAGCGCCGTGTAACTTTTGAATAATGTTATGAGTTTTTGAAAGTGGTGAATGCTGGGGGGAAAAAGGAAAGAAAATGGGCTGATGAAAGAAAAGGGGGAGAGATACCGCCCTGCAAAAGCGAGGAGGAGAAATGTATTTATGAGAGAGAATTATCACACGTTTCAGCAGCAGAAACGTAAACCATGACACAGAGCCCTGCATAGAAGGCGGATGAGATTTTACTTTATCTATCTGTTTATCTACCTATCTGTCTATATATCTTACCAGGAATTTAAGTTTTGTACAAGTGTTGAATGCATAACTAACAAAAATACTGCTTAATACGTTACCAGTGCTATTGTTTTATGCATTTTCTTGATACCTCCTAACAATATTATTATACTTTGTAAGGACCTCCAACTGTGTGGAAACAATTCTCTGTGTCACCCGTATGTCATACAGTTTTATAGCCTATCCTTGCTGCCGCCAGACGCCACTGAGCTACGTGAAACAAGCTACATGAGAACGAAAATCTGGGTCAGGTTGAGGTGAAAGGAGTATACACGTGAAATACTGGACAGGTCGCTTATGCTGAAACCTTCCATGTCTGTTCTTCCTGCAATCGAAATTATCCTGATCTAATTTTTATCCACTTTTTCCCTAAGTAGAACAAGGAAAAGTTGCAGGCTCTTGCTAAGCCTCTTGTTTTTCCTGCAAACAAAAGCCTGAACTACGAGCGGGAACTGACTGTTTGTGAATCTGATCCCAATATTAATCCTTTCTATACGGTGACATTCTCTCTCCCTCTCTCTCTCTCTCTCTCTCTCTCTCTCATTACCATAACAACTGCATAGGTTTTGTTAGTTTTTATGACCTCAATTATCTCTTATGCTAATTACGAGAGAGAGAGAGAGAGAGAGAGAGAGAGAGAGAGAGAGAGAGAGAGAGAGAGAGAGATTATAAGTACAGTTGTTCTGTGGGTTGCAACCTTCGAGGGCAATTGCATTACACTACACGGAAGGTGGTGGTATTGCAATGGCAGTAGTTAAATATGGGCGCGCGCGCGTGCGTGTGTGTGTGTGTGTGTGTGTGTGTGTGTGTGTGTGTGTGTGTGTGTGTGTGTGTGTAAATAATGTAATGTGTTAACAGTAGTGTGAAAAAATACAGTCACAGATACGGATACAGAATAACCAAAGCAACAACAATACCGTCAACACAACAACAACAACAAAAATGAATAATAACAAAAATAATAAATATAATATTAAGTACAACGGAAACCAAAATTAATAGCAAAAACAAGAACACCACCACCAACAACAACAAAAACACCAAGTGCTATAATAATAATAATAAATTAATTATTATTATCATTATTATTATTATTATTATTATAGCTATACAGCATTTTATACAAAAAACAGCACCAGCTACAACAAAAACAACTACTACTGCTGCTGCTACTACCGCTACCGGTAGCTGCTGCTACTACTACTACTACCACCACTATACTACTACTACTACTACTACTAATACTAGTTGTAATACTAATACTACAACTACTTCTCGCGCTGAAAATAATTATTTATCTATGCATTTCAGAACCATCCAAAATTCGCCCCAAAAATCTTCCACAAACATAAAGTCCGGCCAAGAAATAAGTCTGTAACTCTAAATATGGATTATAAAATAAGAAAAACCAAGTGGGGCAAAAATAAGTTCATTAGCGTGCCCACCGAGGCGACTATGGCAGCGGCGAACTAAACAATAACAATACCTCCCACGACTGACCCTCCACCATGAACATCACGAGTGGCAGGTAGAAAATGGGAATTGTTGTGTGATTTATATTTGATGTGTGTGTGTGTGTGTGTGTGTGTGTGTGTGTGTGTGTGTGTGAGAGAGAGAGAGAGAGAGAGAGAGAGAGAGAGAGAAATCGGCTTACCACGACTTAGGAAACTCTGACATTCTACCTGTTCATGCATGCATAAATCCAATACATACATACATACCTTCACATACACATTAACACATACATAATGCACAAGTACTCACACATACACAGTCACACTGTCTTCAATGTCCATACCTTTTGTACACAGGCAAATGTACTCACAACCATGTTGTTGTTTTTGTTGTTGTTGTTGTTGTTGTTGAGTCAGCGGGGTGTGTGTTTGGGGGGGGGGGCAGGCCAGCACCTGCCCCTGCAGGGCCGTCCCGTGCAGTGAACCCAGGTTCCCTGCGGCAGAGAACGCCTCGCCACAGAGACACGCAGGCAACAGTGTGCAGATTTGGTTACTGGATGGACGCCGAGTTTGTGTCTCTCCATCCAGTTAACAGGGGCACCATAGGCTCTAGCCTACATCACCAAGGTATTTGGTTATATGGTTACCACCCAGCGCTGTAAAAGTTTTCCTGGGTTACAGGAACCATTAGGCTTGTCACTCGGTATAGAGCCACCTGCAGTGGAAAGATGAGCAATAAAAAGTGACAGAAAGGATGGTAGAAATAAGAACAGAGGAAGGCAGACACCGAAAAAAAATTATAAACGTTGAAGACGTAGGCAGCACTACATCAAATGAGTGGATGATTGTCGCCATCACCTACCACTGGATGCACACACACACACACACACACACACACACCATTTAACGCCATATTGTGTGTGAATAATTCAACTAAATTTCATACAATGCTGTTGTTAACCTCTCTCTCTCTCTCTCTCTCTCTCTCTCTCTCTCTCTCTCAAAATATATACACCTTTTACCCCAATACTTTCTTCCCCATTTTTTGTCCCTTCTCCCCTTGGGATTACGATACGAATAAATGTGTGTGTGGACGAGTAAATGGGGAGTGTGTCGTCCTGTCTTGGCTACCTCCCTTTTCTTTGGGGGACGCAGCCTAGGTATATAGATAGATAGACAGCCAGGTGGATGGATAGATGGATGGACAGATAGATAGATAGATGTACCAATAATTACGTATATATTTTTCCACAGGACAAACTAGATTACTGGGATTTTCTGCTTCTCGTCTCTCTTCCATTCCTTCTCTGTCTTCTTATCTCTCACTTCCTGTTGCTCTCTCTTTCTTTGCATTACTCTCTTCTCACTCTTCCCGTCTCTCTTTTCCCTTTCTCTTTTTTTTTTTTTTCTGCTTTCTCGTCTCTTCTCATCTCTCCCCCATCCCTTCTCTCCCTCTCGTCCTTGACTACCCTTTGTTCTCTTTCTCCTTACCCTTCTCACTCGTCTCGTCCTTCTTCCCCCGCCCCCCTCTCTCTGTTTTATGTGTGTTGTGTGTGTATGTGTGTGTGTGTGTGTGTGTGTGTGTGTGTGTGTGTGTGTGTGTGTGTGTGTGTGTGTGTGTGTGTGTGTGTGTGTGTGTGTGTGTGTGTGTGTGTGTGTGTGTGTGTGTGTGTGTGTGTGTGTGTGTGTGAGAGAGAGAGAGAGAGAGAGAGAGAGAGAGAGAGAGAATAAAGCGACTGTGCGAAAGGACAGGCATGCAGGGAAAGAGAGACGATGGAAGCGATAACGAAAAAAAAAATACTTTCTCTCTCTCTCTCTCTCTCTCTCTCTCGAGCCCTAAAATCCTCTAACCTGTTAATAGATGAGACTTCTCCCTTTTATTTCTCACTTTTTTCTTTCCTTCCTTCCATTATCTTCCTTGCCCTCATTTCTTTTCCTCCACTTCCTTCTCCCTCCCCCCCGCCTCTCTCTCTCTCTCCCTCCGTCCCTTCCCTAGTCCCTTCCTCCCGTCATTCATTCATTCTTTCCTACATCCCTCCTCCGTCTGTGTGTGTGTGTATATATATATATATATCATCATCAGCCGTTTGAGTATCCACTGCAGGACCGGCCTATCCCGACAGAAGTCGGGACAATACAGCCAATGTATCTCTACCAAGTGGCTTAGGCTGTCTGGTAGAGACTGTATGTAGGGTGAGAAGTGCTTGTAAGGTAGTGTTGTAGTGGCTTTGGATGTGTGTGTAGTCTCTGAACCAAGTGTAGTTGGCGCCCGCGCAAGCCGACTGGGTGCAAGCATACTTTATAGTAAGCGACACTGGTTCAACCACAGCACCCCTTGTGTCCGCCAAAGTAGCACGTGGCTGGGTGAACACTCCCAAAGTTTATTACCCTGGCGGGGCGCGAACCCTGGCCCACCCGTGTACGAAACGCACACTCTACCACTGTACCACAGGGGCTCATATATATATATATATATATATATATATATATATATATATATCCCACACAACAGCTAAAACAAGTCATTTTTTTTTTTCCCAGGACGAAGTTGATTAATGTCGTTCGCTAAAGTAATAAGCCCAATTTATTATTTTTCCCAGGATGAACTTTGTACACGAGTTAAATTCTGGCGTCGAGTAATTAATTTTGGGTCTTGTGGAGAGAGAGAGAGAGAGAGAGAGAGAGAGAGAGAGAGATGCAAATTTTACCTGATTCTCTCGCAGTATATAATATTAACTTTCTCACTTCTCCTTTGCTTCATTAGGATCGTACCTACCTAACTATTAATCGATCTTTCTATCCGCCTATCTATCTATTTACCGCCTTATCTCCTTAATTACCTACCTACTTGCCTCTTTATTAATTAAATTACCTACCTACCAATCCTCTCTCAAGCTTATCCAACTAATACCTCCCTGCCTACCACTGCACCTACGTACTACTTACCTACTTACCTTCCTACCTACCTACCTACAGTACCTACTTACCTACCTACATCTACCTCCCTGACTAATTTATATACATACATGTCTACCTTTGTACCTGCCTCGCTCTTTATTTACTTCTCGATCATACATAACGATCTCTTTCCCTCCCTACTTACCTACCTACCTACCTACGTACCTACCTACCTACCTACCTACCTAACCAAAGAGAGTACAATAACTGGGATAAGGAAAATAGTGAGCCAAGTAACGTCAAAGGAACAGAAATGGAATGCTTAACTATTAAATCTCTCTCTCTCTCTCTCAAGACACTTTCTTTCCATTAGGCTGCTCTACATATCCATCACCCGCTTCAATACCACCTTCCCTCCTCCTCCTCCTCCTCCCCTCTTGTCCACCCTCTCTCTCTCTCTCTCTCTCTCTCGTGAATCACTCATGGCGTTCTCCCATAAATCCAGGTTTCGTCAGGCTTCCTACGACACATTACCTCTCTCTCTCTCTCTCTCTCTCTCTCTTCTCCCTTGACTCATTATTTTTACGTTTACTTGTTTCCCTTCTTCCTACCCTTCCCTTTCTCCCCCCCCCCCTCATTTCCCCTACATACTCATTTTTTCCTCTTAGTCTAATTCCTTCTTCCTATCCGTCTTCTCCCCCTTCTCCATCTTCCCCTCTCCCTTGCCTTCCTTCCTTTCTTCCCTCCCTCCTCTACCCTCCTCCCCTGTTTCTACTCTCCTCCCTGCGTATTCCTATCACTCCGAAAGCCTCCCCTTCCTCTCCTCCCCTTTTCACTATCTCCCCTCCCACCTCAACCACCCAATTCTCGCAGCATCTCGTATATCCTCGCTTGATCTCGTAAATCCTGGCCATTTTCTCGCCTAATCTCGCAAGTTCCCGCACAGGCGAGACGCTCGATAAACGTACAACGGTAGTCCTTCACCTGTTGGCCCACCTCCCGTTATACGACAGAGGAGATCTCGTTAGGCTAAGCTATGCGTTCTTCTTACTGTTGATTCCGTTATTCTGAGGTGATTTCCTTCTTACGTGTGTGTGTGTGTGTGTGTGTGTGTGTGTGTGTGTGTGTGTGTGTGTGTGTGTGTGTGTGTGTGTGTGTGTGTGTGTGTGTGTGTGTGTGTATGTGTGTGTGTGATACATAGCCAATTCTTTTTTTTCGTTTTTCCTAGTTATGTTGTAATTATGTAGTTTTACCATCATCATTATCACGCTTCGTCTCTTTACTGTACTTCTGATAGCATTACTTCAGTAAATATTTCGTAAGTTAGAGTTAAATTTTATTATCTCTAATCTCTCTATTATCAAACCAATTCTGTTATCTTTACCCTTTATCTATATCTAACCAATATACTTTGAAAAATCTCCCCCGAACTTAATAATTCATAATCAATACAAAATGATAAGCAAAAACTGCCTGGCTCAATTTGTGTTAACCAATTATAGAGTTAACACAGAGCTTACTTAACACCTTCATTTAGCGGTGGCCATATTTGTTTGAGTGTTGCCTGTACTGTCCATTTTCCTTCATCTTATCAGGAGTTATCCAGCAGTAAAGACGATGATGATGAGGGATTTAGCCAACACCTTAAGTTATCAGGAGTTATCCAGCAGTAAAGATGATGATGAGGGATTTAGCCAACACCTTAAGTTATCAGGAGTTATCCAGCAGTAAAGATGATGATGAGGGATTTAGCCA
>NC_137021.1:44324818-44352318 GCF_032717465.1 Coenobita brevimanus
CCTAAAACTCTTAAGCAACTCTGAAAATAAAGTACTCATAGTAAACCCAAACTTACCCCCTTTTAAACCTACAACCTTTAAACAACAAAGGAAATAAAGTACTGCTAGTAAACCCAAGGCTACCCTTAAAAATCTGAAACCCGTAAACAACAGTCAGGAAATAACGTACTACTGGTTGTCACGGCAGTATATGAACACTGTAAACCCAACTCCTTCCCTGTATATGAACGGCATCTCGAAATGACTGGTTTCTGAACTTGCCTCTCTCCTGTTCACCGGATCTTATATCTGGCTCTCTCTTGTTCACCGGATCTTATATCTGGCTCTCTCTTGTTCACCGGATCTTATATCTGGCTCTCTCCTGTTCACCGGATCTTATATCTGGCTCTCTCTTGTTCACCGGATCTTATATCTGGCTCTCTCTTGTTCACCGGATCTTATATCTGGCTCTCTCCTGTTCACCGGATCTTATATCTGGCTCTCTCTTGTTCAACGGATCTTGAATTTAGCTCTCTTTTATTTAACGGTTTTTAAATTTGGCTCTCTCTTGTTCAACGGATCCTGAATTTAGCTCTCTTTTATTCAATGGTTTTTAAATCTGGCTCTCTTTTGTTCAACGTATCTTAATGTTGGCTCTCTTGTTCAACGGATCCTAAATCTGGCTATTTTTGTTTATTTTTTCTTGGGAAGAACAACCATTTTGCAGACTTTTAGCCTTGAGTTCTCTTTGGCCAAAAGAAAAAAAAAAAGAAAAAAAAAATCGCTGTAAACCCCACCGTCTTGCCATTCGCTACAACAACTATTAAGGGAATATTGCAGCGTCTATGGCCCGTACTCTCCTCAGTTAAGGAAGGTCCCTAACACCCCTTCCTTAGCGATTTATTTTTGGAGATGGCTGGTTAATATTCTTTTGTACGTTACTTATACAGAGTATGGCGATAGTGGAAGATTTTTTTTTTTTTTTTTAACAGGACAGAGGAAGGAAAAAACAAATGAATAAAAAAAAATAATCCATACACCAGATTACTGGTGTCCTCTGTTCAAAAAATATCTGTAACAGACTTCAACAGCTGTAGGTTGAAGTTTGGAGGGAAACAACTCTGGGGAAGCGAGTTCCTAAGAAATGCAGTTCGAGGAATGAAAGAATTCTGATAGGCAGAAGTTCTGCAATATGGCTGAGTGACATTCCAGTCATGAGCGCTACCAGATGCCCGTGTGCAACACATACGAAGTCAATAAAGTGTAAAAAAAAAGGACAAATAAATCGCCTACGAAAATGCTCTATATCTCACCTTGAATCTATGTATTTACTGCCAGATGCCTTAAGCCCGTAAAGGGTGACAAAATACATTTCGCCTCCATGTCGCCTTGTCTTCTGGTATTTGGCTGCCCTCCCTCCAGCGCACACCTCACTCGCTCGTATTTCTCTCCACTCCATCCTTTCATCTCATCCTTGGTCTCCCCCTTCTCCTCTACCTCCTCTTCATTTACACTCTCCTACTCAGTCCCTCATTGCCCTCTCCACATGGCTGCTCTTCCTCCAACTCACACTTCTCTCTCTTCTCTCCCCACTCCATCCCTCGATCTCAACCCTGATATCCCCATCCTCTTCCCTTCTTGCACCTGACTCATATACACTCTCCTAGTCAGTCTCTCATTCTCCATCCTCTCCACATGACGAGATTTTATCATTAAGAGGATAAAAATAGGAAACGTAACAGGAAGACGGGTAGGCAATGTAGCATTAACTGTTAACCAATGCTGTATATTTTTATGGACAAATTGAGAGAGAGAGAGAGAGAGAGAGAGAGAGAGAGAGAGAGAGAGAGAGAGAGAGACAGACAGACAGACAGACAGACAGAGATTAATCCCTTACATTAGGAGCCTCAGCACCAAATCTAGTGTTGATGTGTGTGTGTGTGTGTGTGTGTGTGTGTGTGTGTGTGTGTGTGTGTGTGTGTGTGTGTGTGTGTGTATGTGTGTGTGTGTGTGCAATTGTAAAACTATGTGTAAATTATATGTATGGATAAATGCACATATGCACAGTATGTATGTATGTATGTCTAACTATGTATGCATGTATGTACGTATGTTAGTATGCATGTTAGTATGTTATGTATGTAGGTGTGTATGCATATACATGCATGACTGCATAACTATGTATTAATGTATACTGTATATGTGAGCACGTATGTATATATGTATGCGTGAATCATGTGTACTATAGTCTATTTGATTGACCTGTGCAGCTGAGATGTATAGGCCGAGTAGGGCGTGTTTGATTCGCGGCTGCTGATTGGCCGCCGATGATTTAAATCTACACCTCTTCTTAATTTAGCACATATAGATTTATATTTGTAAATTCCTTGCAATATATGCAGCCAGTTTAAATATAGAATAATTTCCAAAGCCACAGAGGCCAAAATTAGCTTTTAAAGTTTACTGTTATCAAAGAAAATTGAAGTTCATTATAAAGTTTCATAAAACGATGAGTGACGTTTGAAGCAAATTATCCACCCACGGTGTACATCCACGTCCGCATGTTGCACTACATCCACCCACTGTGTACATCCACGTCCGTATGTTGCACTACATCCACCCATTGTGTACATCCACGTCCGCATGTTGCACTACATCCACCCACTGTGTACATCCACGTCCGCATGTTGCACTACATCCACCCACGGTGTACATCCACGTCCGCATGTTGCACTACATCCACCCAGTGTACATCCACGTCCGCATGTTGCACTACATCCACCCACTGTGTACAACCACGTCCGCATGTTGCACTACATCCACCCACTGTGTACATCCACGTCCGCATGATGCACTACATCCAACTCCCTGTGTACATCCACGTCCGCATGTTGCACTACATCCACCCACTGTGTACACGCACGTCCGCATGTTGCACTACATTCACCCACGGTGTACACCCACGTCCGCATGTTGCACTATATCCACCCACGGTGTACACCTACGTCCGCATGTTGCACTATATCCACCCACGGTGTACACCCACGTCCGCATGTTGCACTACATCCACCCACGGTGTACACCTACGTCCGCATGTTACACTATATCCACCCACGGTGTACACCCACGTCCGCATGTTGCACTACATCCACCCACGGTGTACACCCACGTCCGCATGTTGCACAACAATACATGCCTGCATTTACTTCAATGACATCATCGGCGGCCAATCAGCAGCCGCGACTCAAACACACCATACTTGCCCCATACATCTCAGCTGCACAGGTCAATCAAATAGACTAGTATTTTCATATGCATGTATTTGTGTATAATCCTGTACTCGGGGTATGGTCACGTCTTGCGGAGTGTAAGTGTGCTCCTGTATGTGTGTGTGTGTGTGTGTGTGTGTGTGTGTGTATATAGATGTACATACTGTATATATGTATGTCTGCAAATATTTCTGTACGTATGTATGTATGCATGTATTTATGTATGTATATATGAATGTATGCATTTATGTACGTATGTAGGTACGTATGTCATTCCACGCTGCATTTAAAAACATTTACCTGTGTATGACTAAGAATGTGCGTAGGCTGGTGTGTGCTTCGTTAAATGAACTTGTGTAGGTGGCAAAAACGTATATGTATATGCAAATAAGTTCCTACTCAATACAGAAAAAAGAGAAATTCTTGCAACGGAGGGAAACTGTGTGTGTGTGTGTGTGTGTGTGTGTGTGTGTGTGTGTGTGTGTGTGTGTGAGAGAGAGAGAGAGAGAGAGAGAGAGAGAGAATACACGTCTCCCTACACGAGGCCAGAACATGTCTGTATCGTGTTGTGTTCGTGTATGCAATTTATCTCTATTCCACCACGCTGACTGGTTGGTACAATAAGCATTAGGAACCCCTCTCTCTCCCTCTCTCTCTCTCTCTCTCGAACTCTTCAAGCTTGGATGATCTGTGAAAGCTAACCTACTCTAGGAGAGAGAGAGAGAGAGAGAGAGAGAGAGAGAGAGAGAGAGAGAGAGAGAGAGAGAGGAGGAAAGAACTGAATAACGTAAAAAGAAAGATCAAGACAGAAAGATTGAGAGACAGACAGAGACAGAGGCAGACAATGATATCGATGTATAGAAAAAATAAAGAATGAAGAATGTAAGAATTAAAGTACCGAAGGAAAGACAAAATTAAGAATGAAAAAAGAAGAAAAGGGAATAAATAATGACAATGAAAGGAAAACTAAAGGTAAAAGAAATATATCTATCTATCTACAGCCCGACGCCCTAATCCCGCCAAGGGTGGCCGCAGACAAAACGCCTCCAAGTCGCTCTGTCACCCACCATTTGACTACCCTCCCCACAACTCATCCCCCCTTCCCTCATATACATTTCAACTCCATCCCTCCACCTCATCCTCGGTCTACTCCTCCCTCTCCCTCCCTCCACCTCACCTACATACACCCTCTTAGTCAGTCTTTTATTCTCCATTCTCTCCACATGTCCAAACCACCTCAGTGTATTTCTCCTAATCCTCTCAACCACATCCACATCCACCCCACAACGTTCCTTCACTTCTTCATTCGTCAACCTGTCCTTCCATGTCACTCCATATGCTCCTCTCAAGTAACTCATTTCCACTGCTCTCACTCGTGACTTGTTCCCCACTTGCAAGGTCCACGCCTCACTTCCATACGTCAAGGTAGGGATCACAATACTATCATGCAGTGACTTCTTGACTTCCATACTCACCTCCCTATTTCTCCTCACTGCTTTCAGTGAACCAACAACCTTCCTTCCCTGCTGTACCCTTTCACGCACTTCATCCCCCAAAGTTCCATCCTTACTAATCACACTACCCAAGTACTTGAGTGCATTCACAATCTCCATATCCTCATCATCCAACTACACTGTACATTCTGTGACTTCATTCCTCTCAAACATCATAACTTTACTTTGGTTTACATTAACTTTCAGCTTCCTCCTCCTACACACTGTCCCAAATTCATTCACCAAACCTTGCAACTCCCATTCATCTTCACTCAACAATACTATATCATCAGCAAACAGCAACACCGGAATCTTCCAAATCTCACCCTCATTCATTAGAGCCACCCCCACATCCACTGCCCTACCTTGCACCTCCTTTACAACCTCATCCATGTATATATTAAACAGCCATGGAGACATCACACAACCCTGTTTCAGTCCCACATTGAGATCAAAGAACTCACTAAGCTCACCATCCACTTGCACCGTAACCCTGGCTCCTTCGTACATACTCTTCACAGCATTCAACAATGTCCCATTCACTCCATATATTCTTAATACCTTCCACATACCTTGCCTATCTATTCTGTCATAAGCTTTCTCCAAGTCCATGAAGGCAGCATACACTTTCTTTCCCTTCTCTAGATACTTCTCCACTAAACATCTCAGAACAAATATCTGATCTATACACCCTTTTCCCTTCCTAAATCCCCCTTGTTCCTCTCCAACTAGCTCCTCTGTCATATGCCTAACCCTATCAATGAGTATTCTACCATATATTTTACCAGTCACACTAAGAAGGCAAATACCCCTATGGTTACCAAATTCTTCTCTCTCCCTTTTTCCTTTGTATAAAGGAACAATTATACCTGATTTCCAGTCCTCTGGAACCCTTCCCTCTTCCCAAGCCAATCTACACAACTTCCATATCCACTCCACAACAATCTCACCCCCATACCTCAGCATTTCACCACACACTCCATCAATTCCTGGGGCCTTTCCCAACTTGATCTTCTTCATTGCTTCCACTACTTCCGCCCTACTGATCTCTTCCTCCCTCCTCTCATCTCTTCTTCTTCCAGCCATTCCCCAACCACTTATACTCGCACTGCTCTCACTCTCTACATTCAACAATTCCTTAAGTGCTCCTTCCATCTCCTCAATTTCTCTCTCTTCTCCACCAACAATCTATTATTCCTATCTTTCACTCCCCTACTATTTCCCCTTTCACACTGCCTTACTTTCTTTACCTCCTTCCAAAACAATTTCTTACTCTCCCTCCATTTCACACTCAGATTCCTCCCAAACTCTTCATCCACTTTCTTCTTACTCTCCTTCACCAGTCTCTTCACCTCCCTTCTCCTGCTCACATATACCTCTCTTTTCTCTCTCTCATTTTCTTCCCTACCTCAACTTGCTAACCATTCACTATATGCCTTCTTCTTTTGTTCCACAGCTCGTTTCACCTCATCATTCCACCATGCTGTCCCTTGCACACTCTTGCATTTCCTCCTCACTCCACAAACCACTTCACACACGGCACCTATCTCTTCCGTAAATATCTTACATACGTCTTCCACCCCTTCCATCTGCTCTAGCTCATACCTTCCCAATCTTTCTTCCACTATATTCTTATACTCTGCCATTTTCTCACTATCTTGCAAATTCTCCACACTTCTTGCAGGAGCTGTTTCCTCCTGTCTTCCCCTTCGTCTCCTCATCCATTTTCTTTGCAGCTTTACCTTGGCCATCACTAAGTGATGGTCCGAGACTCCATTCCCTCACCCTCTCCACACTCTTGCATCCAACACTTGTCTTCTCATTCGCTCATCCACACACACATAGTCTATCATTGCCTTTCGTTCAACAAGTTCACCATCCATCCTCCTCATTACTCTCCATGTATACCGGTGGATCATCTTATGTCGGAAGTAGGTGTTGGTTATTGCCAACCCCTTACCAGCACAGATGTCCACCAAAGCACTACCATTCCCATCTGCTTCAGCAGGCACACCCCACTGACCAACCACTCCATCCACTCGCACATTCCCAACTTTGCCATTCATGTCTCCAATCAAAAGCACTCTCTCGTTCCTCTAAAAATTATCCATACGTGCTTCTACTCTCGCCCAAAACTCATCTTTCACTCTTGCCACTCGGTCCTCTGTCGGAGCATACACACAAACAATCGCCCACGCTTGTATACCTACTGTCATCCTCACCCACACAAGCCTTGCACCCACTGTTCCATACTCTCTTATATTCTTCCACTTCTTGCTTATCATCAGACACTCCCTCTCTTGCCCCCTCATTCTCATTAACACCCGCACATATACCTAAACCATATTCCCATTCTTTCACCCTTGCACCTTTCCATTTAGTTTCAGTCAATCCACATATATCCACTCTTGCATCCTCAAGCACCTGAACAATCTCTCTCACTTCATCATTCACTCCTCTCACATTCCACGTTCCCACCCTCAGAATGTCCTTTGTCCGTTCCTTAGTCGTCAACATATGGTCCGTCCTGGTCCAAGGCGCTTTACTCGCTTGTTTAGTTAGTTCTTTTTACGGGGTGGGGCACTAACCCACCACCAACCCTTTTAGTCGCCTCGTACGACAAGCAGGGATACAGGGGGAGTATTCTTGAAACCCCCCTACCCCCAGGGGTAAAGAAATAACCTACTTAATTAGGAAAAAATAAGTACATAGGCAATGAGTGAAGAAAGGATGGAAGAACGAAGAAAGGTAAAAATGGAGGAGTGAAGAAAAGAGGACAAAGCGGAGGAGGTGGAGGCGGAAGGAAATGAAAGAGGATTTGATAAAGGAGATGATGATGAGAGGACGCACACACACACACACACACACACACACACACACACACACACACACTCACACACACACACACACACACACACACACACACAGCAGCCATTCAATCACACGATATGGTGGATAGTGACAACAATAAGATGGCAGGGAGGCAGGAAGTGAGGAGAGACAGGGAGAGGAGGGAGGGAGGGAGGGGAGGAGAGAGGGAGAGAGTAGGAAAGGGAGGGAGAGAGGAAGAGAGGCAAGGAGGGAGAAGGCAAAACAGTGAGAGGGAGGGAGAGAGGAACGTAGGAAAGCAGGTAGACAGGGAAGGAGGGAGAGGTGGTAGAGAGGAAAAGGAGCAGAGAGGGAGACGATAGGAGGCGAGAGGAAGGGAGGCTGAGAGAGAGAGAGAGAGAGAGAGAGAGAGAGAGGAGGAACAGAGAGGAGCAGTAGTGTGTGCAGGGAGGGAGGGAGGGAGGGAAGGTAGGGAGAAGCTGTGGGGTGGTGCGGAGGCAGGAGAGAATCAAGAAGAGATGTGATGGAGGTAAGGAGGGAAAGAAGTATGGAAGAGGAGAGGTAAGGAGGAATGAGAGAGGTAGCCAGGGAACGATGTTAGGTAAGAGGGAGATAAGAAGAAAAGGAGGTACTGCGGAGGGATGCAGGAAGGGAGACGAGGAGGGAATGATAAAAGCTGAGATGGAGAGACAGGGAAGGAGCAAGAGACGATGCAGACAATGAGAGAGGGAAATAAGTAGGGAGGGAGAGAGATAGCAGAATGGAAGAACAGAGGATAGGAGAGGCGGTGGAAGGAAGAGAGTGGAGGGATGTGAAATAGAGTGGAGGAAGGGAAAGAGGTTGGAAGGAATTAGTGAGAGAGAAAGAGGGGTGGGAGGTATAAGTTATAAAGGTCACTATGTAAAGGAGAACTGATGAGAATGAAGAAGCAATGCCGACAAGGGGGAAGGGAGGGAGGAGCGGAGAAAGGGAGGAGAGAGGAAGAAAGGGAGGGAAGGAGGGAGAAATGAAGGAAGGGAAGGAGGGAGGGAAGGAGAAACTGGTATGAATCAGGCACAAAAGTAAATAAAATAGGCAGCTTGGAGATTATGTAGGCATGATAACAGCGAGGGAGGGAAGGGAGGAGGGAGAAAAGGACGAGAAGGTAGGAAGAGAAGAGAGGAGTACTGGAGATAAGGGAGGAAGTGAAGTGAGAGAGGAAGGAAAGGAAGGAAGGGATTTTCAAGTGGGAGGGAGAGAGGGAAGAAAAGGAAGGGAGAAGAGTGAGACGGAGGAATAGAAAGATATCACGAATGCAAACAAGGCTAAACATGGAGGGAAAAAGAGGGAGGGAGGGAGGAAGGGAGGGGGAAGGAAAGGGAGAGAGAGGCAAGGACTAGAGAGAGAAATGGTGGAAGGAAATAGAAGAGGAGGAGGAAGAGAGAGAGGAAAGGAAATAGAGAAGGAAGGAAGGATATGGAAACAGACAGGCAGAGGCAAATGCTGTGTGTGTGTGTGTGTGTGTGTGTGTGTGTGTGTGTGTGTGTGTGTGTGTGTGTGTGTGAGAGAGAGAGAGAGAGAGAGAGAGAAGCACAAGACTGATCCTAATAAAATGTCTGACCCTCTCTCTCTCTCTGGTGTTCTTGTTCTCCAATACGGGTGTTATTGTGCTGTCAGGCGGGTATGACGTTGTTACCTGGCCAGTAATTGAAGTGAGAGAGATAAAGGTAAAAAGGTAGACATCAAAGTAAATATACACACCTATATGTATAGCATTTACGTATACTAATACATACATATTTACTTACACACACACACACACACACACACACACACACACACACACAATTTATGATGAGAAAATTGATGATGATTATCATAATTCTTTGTGATAACTGATGATGATTTTATTGCACACCAACCATTTCCTCTCTCTCTCTCTCTCTCTCTCTCTCTCTCTCTCTCTCTCTCCTACTCAACCATTCCTTTTGATATACGCTCTATTATCACACAAACACACACACACACACTCACACACACACACACACACACACACACACACACACACACAGAAAGAGAGAGAGAGAGAAAGAGAGAGAGAGAGAGAGAGAGAGAGAGAGAGAGAGAGAGAGAGAGAGAGAGAATTATATAAATGCTCTAGGAAGAGAAGAGTAGCTGAGTCATTTATAATGTTATACAAATTCCCACCATTTTTATGTACACAGGAAATAACATTAAAAATCGTCCTAATATTGGCAACAGTCAATTAATTATATTATGGCTATTAACACCAGACGCTGTTATTCAGGTGGCAGCATACGTAGCCTTCATGTTGTCTCCTGTGACCAGTGTGATGCTACTGTGTAACTGATGGTGATTTGACTGATGTTGATAATGTTGATACCACTACCACAACTACTATCTTGCCTATCAGCACAACTACTACAAGGACCACCATAACTGCCACACCTACTAGCATGTACCACACCTACCACCACAGCTATCACACCCACCACAACAACTATCTCACTTACCATCACAGCTACCACCACATCTCCCATACCTACCACTACAACTACCACACCTATCACTACAACTACCACACCTAACAACAGTTATCACACCTAACAACACGGTTGTCACACCGACCACCACAACCACCATACTTACCACCACACATACCACCACAATTACCACACTTACCACCACAAATACCACAATAACTACCACGTCTACTACAACAATCTCACCCACTATCACTACTACCACTCTTACTACCAACCTTCTACACTTAGTACCACAAATACCACACCTACTATACCGGTCGCGTTACCCTGATTCTCTTGTGCCCCGTCCCCTTCTGATGCCCCGCCCACTTCCAGCTCTACTCCTTGCTGATTGGCTGAGATAATTATTCTTCTTACTGATAGAATAATGAGCCTTATCACGAAATATTATTGTATTATTTACTTTTACGTTGAATTCATTTCTGAATGACAAAGGAAACACTAAAAATTTGCTAACTGAATCAAAATCAGTTTGAAAAGAACGAACCTGCCTCCTCCCGCAACTGCAGCTGAGTTTTGCCGCCGAGAAAGTTCGGAGCTTGGCAATAACACATCGCAGTTGTGCCGCTATTACTGTTAAACATATTAAGTCACCTATTTGTCATGGCTGGTAAGTTACCACAGCATCATAACCATATTGTAATTTTCCCTAATTATTTCCTTAATATCAGAGGTTTGAATATAGAAGTAGGAAAACGAAATGTCACTGGCTTCGCTTCGAAATGAGAAATCTCATTCTATACACGTGAAATAAGTGAAATCTTATAGAGGGAAAAGGGTTTTGTGTGTGTGTGTGTGTGTGTGTGTGTGTGTGTGTGTGGATACCATATTTAAGGAATAATGTCAAAACACTAAGTTCTTTGTAGAATATGTACCATTTTATTTTCATAGAGGGAACTTTCGTTACTTTACAAACCTTTCAGGCCGATGACGTTCCTTGGTACTTTTTTCCAACATCCTTTACTACAAAACATTTCCTAGTTAAATGAAAAAGTTATCGTTGCAGTTAAGGGGTTAAGTAAAAGTTTTGTTGCTTCGATTAGCGAGAGCGCCTGACATATTTACCCAACAGTGGCACGGCAAAGACTGGCTCAGAACTCCTACTCGGGCCGACGGGTGAGTGGGCGTGGCCAAGGGGGCGGGGCACAAGAGAAAATGGCCAACGCGACCGGTATAGTATGACCAACACTACTACCACAACAACCACTATAGTCTATTTGATTGACCTGTGCACCTGAGATGTATGCGGCAAGTATGGTGTGTTTGAAACGCGGCTGCTGATTGGCCGCCGATGATGTCACTGAAGTAAATGGCAGGCATGTATTGTTGTGCAACATGCGGACGTAGGTGTACACCGTGGGTAGATATTATAGTGCAAAATCCGGACGTAGGTGTACACCGTGGGTGGACATTATAGTGCAACATGCGGACGTAGGTGTATACCGTGGGTGGATATAATAGTGCAACATGCTGACGTAGGTGTACACCGTGCGGGGATGTAGTGCAACATACGGACGTGGGTGTACACCGTGGGTGGATGTAGTGCAACATGCGGACGTAAATGTACACCGTGGGTGGATGTAGTGCAACATGCGGACGTAGGTGTACACCGTGGGTGGACATTATAGTGCAACATGCGGACGTGGATGTACACTGTGGGTGGATAATTTACTTCAAACATCACTCATCGTTTTATTAAACTTTATAATCAACTTTAATTTTCTTTTATAACAGTAAACTTTAAAAGCTAATTTTGACCTCTTTAGCTTCGGAAATTATTCCATATTAAAACTGGCTGCTTATAAGGCATGCAATTTAAAAATATTGATATATGTGTTAAAATAAGAAGAGTTGTAGATTTACATCATCGGCAGCCAATCAGCAGCCGCGAATCAAACACACCCGACTCGGCCCATACATCTCAGCTGCACTGGTTAATCAAATAAACAATAATAGTACAATACCACTACTGGCCTACTCCTACTACTGCTACCACTACTACCAGTACCATTACCATCACTATCTCCACCACAACCACCGCTACCACTACTATTACCACTACTACAATACTACAATTCCCACTACTACCATCATTAGCGTAGTTTGAGAGAGTAACTTTGTCAACAGATGTGAACTGTGTGTGTGGCACCTGTCAAGGGGTGAGTTTACGAGAGAGAGAGAGAGAGAGAGAAATATTACTTTTAACACACACACACACACACACACACACACACACACACACACACACAAAATATCCATTCTCTCTCTCTCTCTCTCTCTCTCACTCTGGGGTCCTTGGTTCTTTACATGACTTTTGAGGCTTACTAATATTTCCTTCAGCATCACCACTGTCACTTACAATGAAAGACAACATGTGTAATGTGCCTACCTACATCTCTTTCTCTCTCTCTCTCTCTCTCTCTCTCTCTCTCTCTCTCTTTAAGATTCCACGAAGAGGAGAGATGTAACTGTGTGTGTGTGTGTGTGTGTGTGTGTGTGTGTGTGTGTGTGAGAGAGAGAGAGAGAGAGAGAGAGAGAGAGAGAGAGAGAGAGAGAGAGAGAGAGAGAGAGAGAGAACATGAACATGGAAAGAAAAAAGCGTCGAGATAGATAAAGAACAAAACAGTGTGTGTGTGTGTGTGTGTGTGTGTGTGTGTGTGTGTGTGTGTGTGTGTGTGTGTGTGTGTGTGTGTGAAGAACTGAGCAATTGAGAGACTGACCGTGTGTAAACAAAAATAAAGTTTTTACGGATATATTCAACTAGCAGGGGTACCCGGCGTTGCCCGGGCCAAAAAAGGATAACACTCTAATCCTATTTGTTCTAGTTCAGTCTTTCTACTCCAGAAAGACCATGTACCTCTTATGCTTTTGAAGAGGGATAATAAGAGGTCCAGGAACTTTCTATTTCAGTTTTCGCAGACTAACGCACAGTATTTGTGCGCACTTGTTTAGACTATAACCGGTGATCTCAAATGACCTCGGAGGTCAACCTCACATACCCTATGTCGTAACTGGAGGTCATGTGAGTCTCCATGCCAGAAATTGGGCTGCTGGGTCCAGTCGTTCGAGCGTGTATTACCGGTGACCTCAAATGACCTCTGACCAGTTACCTCAAATGACCTCGGAGGTCAACCTCACATACCCTATGTCAAAACTGGAGGTCATGTGTCTCCATGCCAAAAATTGGGCTGCAGGGGTACCCGGCGTTGCTCGGGCCAAAAAGGCGAACACTCAACCGGTGACTTCAAATGACTCAGATCTGAATTTTGACCCCCCTAAAACCATCCTTGGGTCACCCTGATTCCGAATATATATGGGTCTGGGGTTCTCTGGCCCTTGGATTGGGCGTGACTGAAGCACAAACAAACAAACAAGATGGCTCGTTTATATATGTAGATACTAAGTAATTTGCCATAAACTTTGGAATAACTTTAGTTATTTATCAAGTCTGTTCAACAGCATAAGTATGGAAACAGACGTCTGATAAATCTCTCTCTCTCTCTCTCTCTCTCTCTCTCTCATTTACCCAGTGCTGGCCAACATGCAACCTGTGCGTGTTGGTGCTGCTTGAAATTAATATAAAGTTAAGGGAAACTCATTTAAATATTTAGGCAGGAAGGGGAGGGGGAGAGGAGAAGAGGAGAAGGAAAGGGGAGGAGGAGAGGGGAAGAGGAGATGGGAAGCGGAGGAAATAGGTCGGGAAGTATAGTGGGAGTGGAGGGGAAAGAGAAGTGAGGGGAAAGGAAGCAGGGGTGAGCAGGGGAGAGAAAGAGAAGATAGATAGAGGAGGGAGAGGGAAGGGGAGGCGTGGGGAAAGGGAAAAAGGGAGGGAAGAAAAAGATAGGGAGATGGAGTGGGAAGTCGAGGGGAAGGGAGGGGAAAGATGGGAGGGGAAGATAGACAGACAGGGGAGGGAGTGGAGAAGTGGGGGAAGGGGGAAAAAGGGGGGAAGAGAAGGAGAAGGGAAGGACGAAGGTGAAGAGGGAGTTGGAGATGAACAAGCAATAAGGGAGAGAAGGGGAGAAGAAGAAAGATGGATGGGGGAGGAAGAGGATAAGGGATGGAGGAGGAAGGAAAGGAAGAAGGAGGAGCGGATAGAGTATTAGAGACAGGAGCCGAAGGCAGGGAAGAAGTGAAAGGAGGAGGAGGAGGAGGAGGAGGAAAAGGGAAGGGAATACAAGGAAGAGAAGAAAAGTGGGAGGGGAGGGGAAAAAAGAAGAGACGAAAAGGGAGAGACTCAGAGAGAAAAAAGTAGAGAGAAGGACGAGTGAAAACAAGGAAAGGATTAACTGTGTGGAAGAGAGAGAGAGAGAGAGGTGGGGGGGGGGTAATCTAGGACTGTGGTTAACGACAAACTCACCTCGTTAGGGCCCCATATATTACACACAGCCGAATTCTTACTCTTAACCTGATTGCCTGCCAGTACACACACACACACACACACACACACACACACACACACTCCCCTCCCTCTCTCTCTCTCTCTTTATTCATTATTTTCTTGTCTTCCTCCTATTCCCCCTCCTTCACTACATATTCCTTAACCATCCTCCTCTCCTTCCTTCTACTTCCTTGTCCCTTTTCTTCTTTATATCTTCTTCAGTTCCCTTCCTCCTCTTCCTCCTGTTTAGTTCTAGTCTTCGTCCTCTTCCCCCTCATTCGTTCCATTTTTTTTTCTTCTATCCCTTCTAATTATTTCTCGTCTTCCCCCTCCTCTTTCCTTTACACATTTTCCTGTCTCCATTTTCCTGCTTCTCCTTCTTCTCCTCCTTTTCATTGTCTTTATTTTCCTCTTCTTCCTCCTTCAATTTTTTTAAATTCCTCCAACTTCCTCCTCCTCCTCCTCCTCCCCATCATCATCATCATCATCATCATCATCATCATCATCATTATCATCATCATCATCGTCCTCCTCTTCTTCTTTCTCATCGTTTTCATCTTCCTCTTCTTCCTCCTTCACCTTTTTTGTTCCTCCTCCTCCTCCTCCTCAGCCAGGCCTTCAGTCACAGTGGGGCCATTCCGACCTAACTTTTGATCCTTGTATGACCTAGACTGAGGAGGAGGAGGAGGAGGAGAAGGAGGAAATAGCAACGGTAGGAAAGGGAACATAAGAAAGGGAAAAACGAACAGTAAGTGATGATGATGATGATGATTGATGACGATGATGATTATGATAACCAACTGTCTATCATATGGAAACCATTCCGGGCCCCACCCGTGAGCGGACCACTAGACATCATTATGGTTATATGGTTACCATCCAACGTAGTGAATGGCTGTCTGGGTTACAGGAAATTGTTTGGCTAGTCACTCAAGGTGCATTTACTTGAAGGTACCAATACATTGAGTGGATGGTGAGAGGACACACCAACTTAACTGTAATGGTAAAAAAATTATAAAACAATATGAATATATATCCAAAACATGCAATTAAACAGAAAAAAAAAAAAAACGATAACACAAACAAACTTGCACATCAACACTCACCAGACACAGGCGAGGATCAGTCTGGTACCTGAGGGAAGAAACAAGGTTATATACACCGGCATACATCTAAATATAATTATTTTTTATTTACTTTACAGTGTATGGAACAGTCCGTTGCCTGAGACCCAATAGTCCTCCTCCTTCTCACCACATGCTGTAGTGTGTGTGATATCACCATATTCTGTTTGGACAATGGGTTGAGTCACTATGAACTGTTAGCCATGTGATGATAGAAAAAACATCCTTTACTTACAAAAACGCACATATACTGAGTCAGTAAAAACGTATCGGTAGGTTAACTGCAGCTTTTTCGTATAATTATGCACACGAGTCCCAGTAGCCTATATGACTAACAGAGTGGGAATAACAGAAATCCATTACAAAGGCAGTCACCAGCCTGACTGTGACAACTGCCAACTAGACTCTTGCTCATTACATGTGTCAGTCAGTGTGGGGTGTGGCCACATGTGCAGCCAGGCAACATGCAATCCAACACCTCATACTGAACACCAAATATATCGCTGAAGTCTCACGTGATGCTTGTGTTGCTGTCCTTAGTTGTGTGGCAGATGCAGCAATCGTGTGTGTGTGTCACCTGACCTCCAGCTGTGACATGGACCCAAACAGCAGAGTGTCAATCGTGTGTGTGTCACCTGACCTCCAGCTGTGACATGGACCCAAACAGCACAGTGTCAGTCGTGTGTGTGTCACCTGACCTCCAGCTGTGACATGGACCCAAACAGCACAGTGTCAATCGTGTGTGTGTCATCTGACCTCCAGCTGTGACATGGACCCAAACAGCATAGTGTCAGTCGTGTGTGTCACCTGACCTTCAGCTGTGACATGGACCCAAACAGCACAGTGTCAGTCGTGTGTGTGTCACCTGACCTCCAGCTGTGACATGGACCCAAACAGCACAGTGTCAGTCGTCAAAGTAACCAGTTGGGTTAGGCCTCTGGACCAGCCTATAGTTCTTTCACCTTAACTTGGCCAAGACTTTTTTTTTTTCCTTTTTTTAATTTACTTCACTCAACAATGACAGAAAATAATACTGAGTTCTACATCCGTTCCACAGCACTTCTTTGTGACTAGCATCGTATTCTAGCGCTAATCCATTCTTACATCACGGCACCCAAGATGGGCAGATGGCAATTTTAGGTCGTCAGAATAAAAGGAGTATAGCAATTAGGTGACGACAAGACATTCAACGGGTAAATTTATGCTTAATTATCCCACCTTCCAGCACCAACAAGGCATGTGAGGGTCAATGCAGGGCAAATTTAGCTTAGTGGTAGTGCTTGTGTAATTGACGGATCCATTTCCAGTGGCACATGACCTAAGCTTCCCCACAGACACAAGACAACCACGAGTGTCACTTCCACCAAGAGCATATCAGCAACTAGCCTTATTTATTGACATTATCTCACAGGCAACAGTTAGTGACTAGAGTGAATTGCAGTGTTTACTTTGATGTTGTGTCAGTCCAGGATTACACCAAAGTTTTGCAGTATTAAGAAATAAAAAAAACATGAACTCAGCTCTATAAACTCTATTTAAAAGTATACATGGATATATAGCTATAGATAAACGGACAAATGTATATTATCTTTAACAAATGTGGACAGATGGACAGATGGGCATATTCGTACTATTGGACAGACAAAAGGATATGAGACACTGTTAAATACATTTCATTATTTTCATTATCAAAGGTAAAAAATAATGATTATGTTTCCTATATATACTACCTCCACCTCATCAGACACACACACACACACACACACACACACACACACACACACACACACACACACACACACACACACACACACTAAACTTTTCAACTGCATTAAAAAAATCACAAATAAAATATTATGAACTCTATAAAGTATAACAAATTCTCAGTAATAAACTGAATAATACACCTCTATAATAAATAACAATAACAAATAACTATAACAATAACAATATAATAAATCAGCGCACACACCAAAGTATCTGTATATCATGTACGTATTAAAAATGACGTACACAGAAGGATGTGGAATAATTATATAAATATTCGTATCTCTAAAACCAAAAAAAAACTGCCACACAATTATTAACTCACTTTATCAACTTATGTACGAATCTATATATATTCTCTCTCTCTTCTCTCTCTCTCTCTGCATAATCTTCACGCATCCCTTCACATTCTCACGCTTTCCTCTTCCTTCCACATTTCCTCCCTTCCACATTCCTCTTCGTAACTGTCATTTTCTCTCGTTTTCATTTCTCTTTTTCTCCTGTTAATCATTTTTTCCCTTGTTTTTTATGCTTTATAAGTAGTTTTTCTTTGCATTTTACATTACAAGGAACTCTCTCTCTCTCTCTCTCTCTCTCTCTCTCTCTCTCTCTCCCTGCCGTTTGTGCAGTGATGCCTTACTCTCAGTCTGATACACGACCCGGCCTAGCCCAGTGGCATGGTACGGTCTTTTGGGGTCTTGAGAGGGTTGGTAAGGGCTGAAGGTGGGCTGGGTAGAGCTGGTGTGGGCTGATGGGGGCTGGTGGGGTCTTGAAAGAGTCTAATTGGGCTGAGGCAGATATAAGAGGGCTGGTGGGGTCTTGAAAGAGTCTAATTGGGCTGAGGCAGATATAAGAGGGCTGGTGGGGTCTTAAATGGGCTTGGTTGGATTGAGAAGGGCTGAGACAGGTGTAAGAGGGCTGGTGGTGTCTTGAAAGGACTTGGTAAGGCCTGCTTGGGTCTAGGGAGGGATAGTGAGGACTGTGAAGATGGAGGTGAATGTAAGATGTCTCGGGAGGACCTGCTAAGGCTTAGGAAAGGGAAGAAAGGGTCTACTAAAGGGCTACTGTGGGCTAAGAAAGGCTGAAGGATGATTTAATAGGGCTAATGGGAGGTAGTCGGGGCTACAGAGGGCTAAGCAGGAAGGTAAGTGGACTTGGAGAGGGTCTGGCCAGAGGTAAAGAGGAACAAACAGTACAAAAAATAAGGGTTGTTTACTTCTTGAGAGGACTAGGAAGGGCTGGCAGGGCTGGGGAAGGCTAAGGATAGCTGGGAAGGATTAAGGAAGAATCTGGGAGGGTTAGGGAACGATGGAGGGATGTGGAGAGGACTGGAGATGGATGGGGAGGACTGGAGATGGTTAGGGAGGGTTGGGAGGGGTTTGGGAGCTGATGGGGGCTGTTGGAGTTTTGGTGGGGTTGTTAGAGATTACTGGGGGTTTAGGTAAGGAGGGGTTGGTGGGAGTGGGTGAGAGGTACTGAGGGGTGGGAGAGGGTGGTGGTGGTGGGGGGGACAAGAGAAATGGGTTTGCACTTAAGGGACGTACACTGAACTGAAACATGATACTGTGTGTGTGTGTGTGTGTGTGTGTGTGTGTGTGTGTGTGTGTGTGTGTGTGTGTGTGTGTGTGTGTGAGCGTGTGTGTGTGTGTGTGTGTGTGTGTGTGTGTGTGTGTGTGTGTGTGTGTGTGTGTGTGTGTGTGTGTGTGTGTGTGTGTGTGTGTGTATGTGTGTGTGTGTGTGTGTGTGTGTGTGTGTGTGTGTGTATGTGTGTGTGTGTGTGTGTGTGTGTGTGTGCTGGACAGGGCCGTAAGGGAGGATTTAGGAGGTATAAAGGCTAAACTTGAGAGAGAGAGAGAGAGAGAGAGGAAAAGATTTAAGGCCGAAGGGGTCCAGCGAGGATTTACTAGGGGTCATTTTTTGTAAACGTTTGATTCTGGGCATAGGCTTAAATTCCGTTCCCTGAGGCCCAGCAGTCCTCCTACGTACTATACACCTCCGCATGTCACCATTTCACGCTAACACCCACCGTCCATACTGAATACATGCTAGGGCTGTCTCATACAGGACTGGTGTATTGGTATTAGCAGGAGTGTTTTTACGACATGTCGGCGGGTGTTATGGTAGATCAGTAAAGTCTTAAGGAAATTCAGATCCTTACATTGTTCCCTGTCCCAGCCGCTCCACCCCCCCCATGGCTGATGTGGGCCTGTATTGACATCTGTTAAGGAAGCTCCCTAACACCTTTTCCTTAGATACTTATTTTGCTTATTACATATTACTGCCCTAATATCGTCATACTCTGCATAGATAACGTGCAAAAGGCTATTAACCAGCCATATCCAAAAATAAATCGCAAGGAAGAGGTGCTAGGGAGCCTCCTGTACAGGCGAGAACACGTGCCACGGACTGGCTGAGGGCTGGACAGGGCTGCAGACAACATCCTAAGGGAGAGAATGGACTGGTTAAGGAGGATAGAGGATTTGCTAAGGGATAGTGAAGGATGGCTAGTTTGAGAAGGTTGTAAAGTGTTAATAAGGATGCATCAGAGTGCAGGTGTGGTGGATAGATAGATAGACAGATAGATAGACACATACAGTAGATGGACAGATAGACAGATACTGTAGATTGATAGACAGAGAGATCGACATAGACAGATAGGTGCAAGGACAGATTTTATTAGGCAGATGGAAACGGACAGACAGATAGATATAAACAGATAGATTTGATTAAACACACAGACAGAAAGCGAGAGACAGATAAATAGATGGACAAATAGGCTGACAGACAGATGGTACGGCTAGGAGAGGAAGGGAAGGATGAAGGTTAAGGTACAATGGATAGATGTAGAAAGATAAGTAGACAGACAGATAGATGAATAGATACAGACGGAGACAGACTAACTAAGAAAGACAGATAGCATGGCTGGGGAAGGGAGGGAGGGGTGAAGGTGTGAGAAAGAGATAGACAGATAGATGGACAGAAAGATATAGGTAGGTAGACAGACAGATGGGTGGATGTAAACAGATATAGACAGACAGAAAATGAGTGACTGAGGCAGAGAGATGTATGAAATGACTGGAGGGAAGGAGAGAAAGAGGAAGGTGGAGGTAGGGGAGGTAGACACACAGAGGTGACACTGATTTACAGATACATATATTGACACTGATAGATAGGAAGATACATAGATAAGGCGGGAGGAAGCATAACCTGATGGACAGAAGAACAGATGTGCAGTATTGTCAGTTAGAGATATGGATGGGTGGATGGAGGGTTGGATGGAAGGATGGATGGATGGGGATGGGTGGATGGAGGGTTGGATGGAAGGATGGACGGGGAGAACGAAGAAACCTGAATGAATGACGGGAAGGAAGGAAAGAAGAAAGGTTGAGAGGATAGATGGAAGGAGAGACGGGTAGATACAGTGAATGAATGAAGGGATGCAAAACTTGGGAAGGATGGAAAAAAATTGATAATAATGAAAAAGAAGAAAAGCAAGAAGACGATGGAACAAAGGAACGTAAAACAAGAAAGAAAAGAAGGAGGGAAATAAAAACAGGAAAGGAAGGAAAGGAAGAAAGTAAAGAAAAAAACAGAAGAAAGGAACGAAGGAAACAACGAAAAAACATGAAAGAGGTGTCTTCCTAAACAGAAAAAACACCAACGAGAAAAGGCGGAAGCAATGACGAGGAAGGAAGGAAGGAGGGAAAGATGGAAGAAAGGTAGGAAGTAGGGAAGGAAGGAAACAAAGGAGAAACAAAGCAAGTAGAGAACAAAGAATAGGTAGAAAAGGCAGACGGGTAGACAGATAAACAGACAGATGTAGTAAATAAAAAAAGGCATAGAAGGGAGGGAGAATGAAGGATAGAAGAAGGGAACATTACAAAGGTGGAAAGCTGAAAAGTTTGCCATCATGGTCGTAGAGTAGGATCATACACTCAGGGAGTTTTAAGATGGCTGGATGGATCGATAGATGGATGGAGAGGCTGAATAGATGGATGGATGGATGGATGGATAGATGCATGGATGGATGGACAGAAAATAGGACTGATGGATGACTGAATGGATAGCTCGATGGATGGATGAATGAATGAATGGCCGGCTCGATTGCAGGATGATTGGATGGATGAATGAATGGATGGCTCGACCGATGAATGAATGGATGGCTCGACCGATGAATGACTGGATGGATGGATGAATGGATGGCTTGATCCATGGATGATTGGATGGATGAATGAATGACTCGATCGACGGATGACTGCATGGTCTGATGGATGGATGGATGGGTAGATCAGACTTAAACACAGAGTAGACACCCCAATCGAATTATGGACAGATATATTCAGACAAATGGATAACGAAAACATAGATATGAGTTAAGAGGATGGATGGATAATCGAAGCTGATGTAAGTATTGGATGGATGGATGGACAAAATAGGTAAAATTTAGGAGACAGATAAGATAGGCTGATGAACTGTCAGCCAGACGGATAGATGGACCTGATGGGGGATACAGGGAAACTGGAAGAGAGGTGCACAGACACAAAGATATAGACAAACATAGATAATGACTGATTAGATAGATTGATTCAGACACTGAAAACTAACTGACTGATATAGATAGATAGATAAATGTACTGATGGAAGGATGGTTAGACAAGTGGATGGATGGAACAAATAGAGGAACAGAAAAACAGATAGATGGAAAGAAAGATAAAACTAGAAAACACTGAGAAAGCGTACACCCCCAACACCACTGTCACCAAAACTAAAATCAGGCTGTAGTTTTCAGGCTATACCACGACAAAAAGCATGACGGCCTAATTTTTTTTTTTTTTTCTTTTTAATCAGGGAAAAAAAAATCATCATAATTTTTAGACATTTTAAAAACTCGCAAAACTGCTGAATATCGCAATGCTAAAAAAAAAAAAAAAAAAAAAAAAAAAAAAAATCCTGAATCCGCCAGTGGATCAGGATCCGCCTCAAAATCTACGGTAATCAACTTGGCCAATGGGCTGCCCCTCCAGAAAATTTCATCGAATACTGACAGTATCTTTTCGAGATATTTTGTAGACAGACAGACAGACAGACACGGGTAATCACGCAACTCCCGCCCAACTTCGCTGGCAGAAGTAAATAAAGATGGAGAGGTAAACAGATAAGAGATGAATAACCAGTCGAATAATTACATATCTTAAGCGATAAGCAAACAGACAACACAGACACACACATGAACGAACGGCAAGAAAAAATGAACACAAAACACTGAAAATATGTGGCGAAAAGTCGAATGAAGATTTATGAGATGTAAAAAATAAATTCACTCGTGTGTGTGTGTGAGAGAGAGAGAGAGAGAGAGAGAGAGAGAGAGAGAGAGAGAGAGAGAGAGAGAGAGAGAGAGAGAGAGAGACGCAATAAAGTAGAAGGAATGAATAGAAATGAAAAATAGACTAAACAGATAAAGAACGCCTACTGGTACTGGTCACACACACACACACACACACACACACACACGTGTCAGTGATTCTGCCCACAACGGATGCCTTGGAACCTGATATTGAATACAAAAAATGCAGAGGCTTTTTGAAAGGAGGAGGAGGAGGAGGAAGACGATGGTGATAAGACATTGTGGAGGATGAGGATGAAAAAAAGAAGAAGACGATGACGATGACGACGACGAAAACGAAGAAGAAAGAGACGAAGATGACAAAGACGAAGAGCAAGAAGAATTCATAGACATAGAATATTATATCCATAAACAAAACGAGAGAGACAGAGAGAGAGAGAGAGAGAGAGAGAGAGAGAGGTTAACTGATTCCTCTTTCATGATGTCAATCTCTACTTTCATTCATCCCATCCTTCAGTCTTTACTTCCTTTCTTAATTTTTCCTTCATTCCTTTCTTCATCTCTTTGTTCATTTTCATTTCCTTTCACAGGTACTTCCTTTCATTCTTTTCCACCTTTTTGTCTTTCTCCTTTTTCCCTGCATCATTGCTTCCTTCCTTTTTGTTTTTCATTTGTCCTTTCCTTTATTCCTTTCTCTTTGTCTTTTTCGTCCTCCTACTTAATTAATATCTATTTGTCTATCTATATGTCTTCCTATCCATCTATCTACCTTAATCTCTATCTGTATATGTATCTGTCAATCTATATCTACCAGTCTAGCCTATGTATATCTATTAGCTCTCACAACCATTTCTCTACCTACTTTCCTTGCTACCTGTCTGTCTATCGTTTGGGGTGTATACAAGAATGGCTATCTTACTGTCTACCTAACTACCCACCTTTGTATCAGTCTATCACAGGGCACTTCACTTACTAACTATAACTGTCCAGTCACACAAATTCTTCAGTCAAAATAGCCCCGAAGTACAATGGATGTTAAAATTACAGAACCTTAGAACAAATGAAGTAAAAGAAAGAGGCATACAGTATGTAGATCGCGAGACCGACACGCAACCACCAGACCATCGTGGCTCCTCTGTCTATTTATTTCCTTACATAATTCTCATATCAACCTGTATTTCTTTCTTTCATTTACCTACTTACCACTTTATTTTACCCACCTACCTAACTACAAAACCATGCCATCACGTGTAATTGTTCCTTGACCTACCTATATACTTTATCAGCCTACACAGCTAGAAAAATAACGTCTCGCAAATTCCTGTCTTCACTTTCCTGCCCAACAAACTACCTACGGACAAGATGATAGCGGTAACATAATGTCTTGTAATTCTTCCTTTACTAACCTTATACAACACTCCTTCGTCACCTTGGTCCCTTCGTTGTCACCCTCACGCCCACTCCAAGCCACACAGCTCTTGATTCCACTCCTAATATTCCCGTTCTTATCTTCACACGCGCAAAAACACAGAAAAAAACACGAACACCCATCAACCAGACTAGGCAGGAAGAGAATAGCCGGAAAGACGGCCACTCTCTCCAGGAAACAGCAAAACGTATCCTGATGAGTTTCCCATAATTATTTACTTCATTCAACAACGACTAAGGAACAACAGTGCCTCGCTTTTTGTCTCTCTACTCGCATAATTTAATCCTCATCATAATCTACCTTAATATTTTCTGGAGAAACTGAGGATTAATGAGTAAATAATGTGCTTGATAATTATTGACGGCATCTGGGCACACATTTCACGGCTTCTCTCCACGACTCCCCCCCCCCCACAGCTCAGTAGTTAGATCTCTTAATTTAATCCTGGCTAATTACACCCCTGAAATGACACCTGCATCATTTATTACGATGTATAATTACAGAAGTGATAGGATAGGCAGTATAGGTGTAACATTTAATAAACCATCTTTTCCCATGCACATCCAGATTTCACACATCTCCCCCACCCCCAAACCAGCCCCTCCCACCTCCCCCACCCTCCTTCCCCCACAGACCCTCCCCCCCTCACAGTACTCTCCCTCTGCTACATCTGCGCAGCAACCCCTCTTATGAACCTGTGGATTTGACTGACGATTTGTTTGTAAACGGTGTGACAGAATAATTAAACGCTCAATTAGGCAACATTGTCAAGTGGCTGAATGTGTTTGTTATAATTATATCATTAGATTTAGATTTTTCGTCTTCATAATTATATTTATCGTTATTCCTCCTTACCCTCCACCTTCATCTCGCCCTCCTACTCGTCTCCCCCTTCCTTCCTTCCACCTGACCACCACCTCCTCCTTCACCATCTATTCTCTCTCTCTATCTCTCTCTCAGCAGATCAGATGACATGCTACCTCCCCGGGAAATACCGTGGTCTCTTGTCAATAGGGGAGAGAGAGAGAGAGTTACATAGATACATAGACCATAAGGAGCTTACTGTCCCAAAGACGTGGTCACACCATAACATTAAAAGTAATTCTTAACCTGAGTCATAAAAGCATTAAAAAGGAGAACTTCAGCAAATAATAATAATAATAATAATAATAATAATAATAATAATAAATAATACCAATAACAATCATAAAGAAAATCATAATAATAATAATAATAATAATATGAAGATTAATAGTAGCAGTAGTAGTAGTAAAACCCAGGGGGGATAAGTACCCACAGTGTTCCTGACTCACTCCATCTTAAGCCTATTAAATCCACCTCCCCCTCCACCTCCCTCCCCCTGATCCACTTCATTTAATTAATTCAGCCACTAAAATCTCACCTCCACCCCGCTCCACCCCACACCCCCTCCTCCACTTCAAAATTCCACTTCCTCTACCCACACCTCCACCCCACTCCACCTCACAACCCTTCCTCCACTTCTTAATTCCACTCCCTCCACTCTCACCTCCACCCCAATCCACCTCACACCTCCTCCTCCACCTAAGTAATTCCACCCACCCATCCTTCACCTCCACTCCATTTCCATCCACCACCTCCATCTCAATTACACCCACCCCACCCTCACCTCCACCCCAAATCCACCAACCCCACCCTCACCTCCATCCCAATTCCACCCACCCCACCCTCACCTCCACCCCAATTCCACCCACCCCACCCTCACCTCCACCAATTACACCCACCCCACCCTCACCACCCCAATTCCACCCACCCCACCCTCACCTCCATCTCAATGACACCCACCCTACCCTCACCTCTACACCAGTTACACCCACCCCACCCTCACCTCTATCCCAACTCCACCCACCCCACCCTCACCTCCACACCAATTACACCCACCATACCCTCACCTCCACACCAATTACACCCATCCCACCCTCACCACATCAATTTCACCCACCTCACCCTCACCTCCACACCAATTCCACCCACCCCACCCTCACCTCCACCCACTCCACCTCCTCGACACTAACACGGCCGGCGCTGCATGTGACAAGGGTTTGGGGTAAATTATTAAATGTCTTTATTACCAGTCTCTCTCTCTCTATATTTCTCTCTCTCTCTCTCTCTCTCGCTCTTTCTCTTCAATATAATCCCTCTTCCCTGTCTTTCTCCTTCAGTGCGCTCTTCCTAACCCTCTCTTTCTCTCCCCTTCTCCTTCTTCTCCCTCCCCCTCCCAGTCTTCTCTCCCCTCCCCTTATCTGTCTCCCCCTACGTCCCTGTTCACCCACCAGTACAGTTAGGGACCTGCCTGTAAAATTTATGGTTCTGTGGCGTATTGTAGGGAAAGAATGACACAGCGACAACTTATTATCTGCCTCTGTTATCCCCGTGTACTTGATAGGCAGTGACCTTTATTATTATTATTATTATTATTATTATTATTATTATTATTATCTGCCTCTGTTATGCCCGTGTACTTGATAGGCAGTGACCTTTATTATTATTATTATTATTATTATTATTATTATTATTATTATTATCTGCCTCTGTTATGCCCGTGTACTTGATAGGCAGTGACCTTTATTATTATTATTATTATTATTATTATTATTATTATTATTATTATTATCTGCTTCTGTTATGCCCGTGTACTTGATAGGCAGTGACCTTTATTATTATTATTATTATTATTATTATTATCTGCCTCTGTTATCCCCGTGTACTTGATAGGCAGTGACCTTTATTATTATTATTATTATTATTATTATTATTATTATCTGCCTCTGTTATCCCCGTGTACTTGATAGGCAGTGACCTTTATTATTATTATTATTATTATTATTATTATTATTATTATTATCTGCCTCTGTTATGCCCGTGTACTTGATAGGCAGTGACCTTTATTATTATTATTATTATTATTATTATTATTATTATCTGCCTCTGTTATCCCCGTGTACTTGATAGGCAGTGACCTTTATTATTATTATTATTATTATTATTATTATTATCTGCCTCTGTTATCCCCGTGTACTTGATAGGCAGTGACCTTTATTATTATTATTATTATTATTATTATCTGCCTCTGTTATCCCCGTGTACTTGATAGGTAGTGACCTTTATTATTATTATTATTATTATTATTATTATTATTATCTGCCTCTGTTATCCCCGTGTACTTGATAGGCAGTGACCTTTATTATTATTATTATTATTATTATTATTATTATTATTATTATTATCTGCCTCTGTTATCCCCGTGTACTTGATAGGCAGTGACCTTTATTATTATTATTATTATTATTATTATTATTA
>NC_137021.1:44357318-44379818 GCF_032717465.1 Coenobita brevimanus
CTTTAAACTTACTAAGGAATTTCAGTGGGTTATGATCGGTATAAATGACTATGGGGTCAAAACCAGAACACAAATAAAATGAAAAATGCTGTAAACCCAAAATCAAGGCCAAAAGCTCTTTCTCAATAGTTGAGTAGTTCTTTTGAGGTGGAGTGAACTTCTTACTGTAATAAGATACAGGGTGTTCAATACCCTGATCATCCTCTTGCAGCAAAACAGCCCCAGCTCCTGTATCACTTGCATCAACAGCCATCTTAAAAGGCTTAGCAAAATTTGGAGTAGCGAGCACTGGCTGCCTTAATAGGATAGCTTTAAGTTTGTTCAAAGAGGATTCACAGTTATCGGTCCAGACAAATTTAACTCCCTTTTTCAGTAGGTCTGTAAGTGGTGATACAAGAATTGAAAAGTTAAGAACAAATCTCCTGTAATAACCTACCATTCCCAAAAATCTTTGTAGCTCTTTCCTACTTTTAGGTCTGGGAAGATCACTTATAACCTGAACCTTAGCTGCTGGTGGTGCAACATGTCCATCACCAATTACATACCCAAGGTACTGAACTTTAGCTTGACCAAACTCACACTTTGATAAATTAGCTACAAGATTAGCCTGAACTAAACGCTCAAGAAATTTACTGACATGGCATAGGTGATCTTTCCAGTTGTCACTGAAGATTAATACATCATCAATATAAACAACACACCCTGCCAAACCCTCTGTTACAACATTCATGAGCTTCTGAAATGTGGCTGGTGCATTCTTCATACCAAATGGCATTACCGGACATGCAAAAGTCTTTCCTAGTGTTACAAAACATGAGATCTCCCTAGCACGTTCAGTCATAGGTACTTGCCAGTATCCCTTTAACAAATCAAACTTACTTATGTACCTAGCCTTTCCGATCTTGTCTATGCAATCTTCCACACGAGGGAGAGGGTAAGTGTCTGTTTTGGTTATCTGATTAACACGTCTGTAGTCGATGCAAAGCCGCTGTGACCCACCTGGCTTAGGGACTAGAGTGACAGGAGAACTCCACTCGCTCTGACAGGGCTTAATCATCTTGTGGTCCAACAGGTAGCCAAGCTCCTTCTGGATGAGAGGAACTTTCACTGGGTTCACACGGTAAGGAGGCAGTTTAATTGGCTTTGCGTCTCCAACATCGACATCATGCATCAACACAGTGGTTCTTCCTGGAGTGGCACGGAACACTTGCGGGTACTCCTGCAGTAATGCCGAAAACTCCTGCCTTTCCTTGGGAGGTAGATGAGAAAGCTTAGTCTGGAGATCATTCATGATATCAGGATTCTTCCCCAAACTATCACTCAGGCTCATACTGCATGGGAGAGCTTCACTTGCAGACTCGGGTGGAACAGCTACAGTGCAGACTGGATTATTTTCGTCCCGCCTGTGATATAACTTTAGCATGTTGATGTGACATAGTTGCTTGTTCTTTCTTCGATCTGGTGTGGCGATGACATAGTTGACATCACTGAGTCTCTTCTCCACAAAATAAGGACCACTAAACTTGGCTTGAAGAGGTTGCCCATGCACTGGTAGCAGAATCAAAACCCGATCTCCTGGCTGAAAGTGGCGCAACCTGGACTTCTTATCATACCAAGTCTTCATCTTCTCCTGAGCAGCTCCTAAATTCTCTCTCGCCAACTGTAAAGCAGTGGACAGCCGTTCTTTGAACTTCATCACATACTCCAGCAGGTTGACGTCATCTTCCTCCGACAGCCAGCATTCCTTGAGTAGCTTAAGGGGTCCTCTTACTTCATGGCCAAACAGTAGTTCAAAAGGTGAGAAGCCCAGTGATTCATTTGGAGATTCTCTTGCAGCAAACACAACGAATGGAAGACCTTTATCCCAGTCTTTCTGATGTTCCAAACAGTATTTCTTGAGCATCGATTTGAGTGTTTGATGATATCTCTCCAACGCTCCTTGGGTCTGGGTATGGTAAGCTGAAGACGTGATCTGGGTGATGCCCAACTCTTTCAGAGACTGCTTGAAAACATTTGACATGAAATTACTTCCCCGGTCTGACTGTACCTCCTTAGGCAGACCAAACTTTGTGAAGAACCCTAGCATTTCCTTAACCACGTTCTTTGCTGAGATATTTCTAAGTGGAATGGCTTCAGGATAACGAGTAGCCATATCAATCAGGGTCAACACATAAGAAAATCCTGAAGAAGTCTTAGGAAGAAGGCCCACAATATCCACCAACACACGGGTGAATGGCGCCTCAAAAGGAGGAATGGGAACTAGAGGTGCAACCTTTCGGTCTGATTACACTTCCCCACAACTTGACAGGTGTGACAAGACTTACAATACCAGGAAACATCCCTGAAGATACCTGGCCAGTAGAAGTGTTTCAAAATGCGTGCCACAGTCTTCCTCACTCCAAGGTGTCCTGCCAAACTGGAATCATGAGCCACTCTAATGATATCCTGCCTACAAACACGAGGGATGACAACTTGATGTACAACCTCCCATTCACAGTCGGCTGATGCTGTTGGGGGTCTCCACTTCCTCATAAGTACTCCTGACTTTACATAATAACAAGTAGAAGCACCGGCTGACTCTTCTTCACTGTAAGCAGAGTTAGCTAGACCTTTCAACTCAGGGTCAGCAACCTGCAACTCAACCAACTCTTGACGAGACAAATTATCAACACTACGGGGTACTGCCTCATCTGGTGAGTGGTCCAAATTAGCAAGAAAAGTGTCAGCTAGGATAATATCATCATCATCATCATTATCCTCTAAATCACCAGTAACTTTAGACTTAGCCCTAGTGACAGCACATGCAGGGAACACATCAGGGACATCACAATCCTGGGACGCAGCCACTGGCTCACTAGACAACTGAGGAGTTGGACACACTTGACTTCCACCAATATCATTTCCAAGTAAGAAAGTTACACCTGACATTGGGAGTGTCTCAACCAACCCAACCATAACGGAACCATTAACAAAACCAGACTCTAAATTCACTCTGCACAGAGGGACAGAGAAGTAATTATTCCCTACACCTTGTAAGATTACAGTTTCATCAGAGAAATAAACATTAGAGCCTAGAACACTGGTCAGCATAAGGGATTGGCAAGCACCTGTATCACGATATATTTGAACTGATTTCCTGTCATTACTGTCCAGAGGACTGACAAAACCATCAGACAGGAAATTAGCAAATGAACTCTTGAGAGTGTCACCCACGTTACTGCTCAAAAGAGGAGCTCCATCATGAGAATTTAAGTTACCCCTCAAAGCAGGTTCAGTTAACTCAGTTAAAGAATTCTGGGAACTCTCAAGAGTGGACACTAGACCAATTGACTGAATATTTAAAGACTCCTTTTTGTTCACATCACGCTGTCTCCTGAAACATTTCTCCGTAGTATGACCAAGCTTACTACAATAAGTACATTTACTTTTCTGAAATCTAGAGGTGAAGCTGGTATTTACTTCTTGAGAAACATCATCCTTATTCTCTTTCCTGTTACCTGTACTCTGAGTAGAGGCAACGTACTTACTCTCAGCTTTCTTTCTTTCTCTAGAATATCTCTTGTGAGTGAGAACATATTCATCAGCTAAAACTGCAGCATCAGACAAATTATCTATTCTTCTCTCATCAAGATATAGGCTTACATCTTTACTAATACACCTCTTGAAGTCCTCCAGCAAAATCATCTGCTTAAATTTACCAAAATCAGAATCCACATTCTTAGAATTTAACCACTGCTCTAACAGATCTTCTTTGATTTTTGCATACTTAACATGGGATTGCTTATCTTGCTTATAAGTTGTCCTAAATTTTACTCTATAAGCTTCAGGAACAAGCTCATAGGCCTTAAGAATCAAGCTCTTAACTACATCATAATTATCAGATTGATCCTGAGGCAAAGATGCATAAGTTACTTGAGCTTTACCGGTGAGAACAGTTTGAAGGAGTACTGGCCAATACTCCTTGGGCCAATTAAAACCTGTAGCTACCCTCTCAAACAACTGAAAATATTTGGTTAAATCAGATTCATTAAAAGGAGGGACAAGTTTAACATTTTTAGCCACATCAAAATCATCAGAGCTAGATGATCCAGTTCCACCTTGTTTCATGCGATACCCGGTACTCATGGTCTGCCTGAATCCTAGCAAGTTCAACTTGTGCCTGAAACTCAGCCTCCTTAGCATTTGCCTGAAACTCAGCCTCTTGAATACGAGCTTTTGCCTGAAATTCAGCCTCCTTAGCACGAGCCTCCTGCAGGGCTAGCTGTAACTTAGCTAATTCAATCTGCGTTTGCTCATTTCGAGGAGTTACATTAAACAAGGTTTCATTAATCATGTCAACAATTTGATCTTTAGAATGATGAGAGTGAACAGCAATTCCCAATTGTTGAGCAACAAGCTTAAGTTCATTCTTTGTTCTGTTTTCTACATCACACACTGTTTGCACATTTGACAAAAAAATCTTTGGCTTCATCAAGTGTAGTAATAGTAGACATCATGAATAAGTAACAGTCACAAAATATCAAGCAATATCCTTATGATAATATCCTGAATATCCTGATGAGAGGTCGCCAAATTTATGTTACGGAACAGAGAAAGATAATGTACACTTTAAGTGAGAATACTAAAAATCACTACTGTCCCGTAAAGTTCCAGGTTCAAAACAAAAGAGTTAGGTAAAATTACAAGTTAAAGTTTAATGCTCAAACTAACAACAAAACATTCAGGACTCATAAGGATAATGTAATGGCAAAAAACAGGTTAAATATATGGTTAACTGCAATAGCCTCTATTAACATGAAATTAGCAAGAGTAAATTTACCTAAGTCAGCCCTGATAAAATGAAAATACACTGGGTAATGCTCAGTTAATGCAAGGTAAATTATTACAGATACAAATTATTATTAATGATGACTGACAAAGAACCCTCACACAAATTTCAAAAAAACCTCACTAAGCCCACAAATCAACACCTTATGCTACACAGTACAAGGAAAAAATGCAACAACAGTCATACTCAAATTACACAGCTGCTAGATGGTTGGAGACTTCCTGAGCACTCAATAATAACTGTACAGGGGACGACAGAGATGTGAACAAAATGAGGAGCAGATCTAAGTGGCAAAGATGCAGAGACTGAGCTAATTATATAGGGGCCGGCAGAGCTTGATACAACTTGTAAGAAGGACGCGCAAATGAACCCATGGGGACAAAGAGCTGAAAATCCCGCTCTGAACAACAGAAAGGACGACTTACTCTACTATAACGGTAGAAGGGGGGGACTGAGGCAGAACACGCTCGTGATCAAACATGCAGCATACTGTGCGTTAAAATTACACAAAGGATGATGAAATCATAGGCTATGTAACAATATATATATATATATCAGGGATACCCGAAAAAAAGGACAACACACTAATCCTATTTGTTCTAGTTCAATCAATCTTTCTACACCAGAAAGGCCATGTATAAAGAGGGATTCTATAAGAGGTCAAGGAACTTTCTGCTTCAGCTTTCGCAGACAACGCACTTGCTTACTATTACCGGTGACCTCAAATAACCTTCGAGGGCAACCTCACATAGCCTATGTCCGAATTGAAGGTCATGTGAGTCCCCATGCCAATAATTGGGCTGCAGGGGTACCCGGCGTTGCCCAGGCCAAAAAGGCGAACACTACCGGCGACCCCGAATGATCCAGATCTGAATTCTGACCTCTCCTAGATCCATCCTTGGGTCACCCTGATTCAGAATATATATGGGTCAGGGGGCCTCTGGCCCATGGTTTGGGCGTGACTGAAGGACAAACAAACAAACAAAGCAACGCGGCTTTCATGTAGCACAAGTATATTCCCAAAGTGTGACCAATACATATGGGAAAAACCGAACCATCTGAATTACACACAAGTACAGATACGGGTTTTCAGTGTATTTCGCCAGTTGTACACTTTCTTCAGACGGAACTGGTAAGATAACTATTTGAGTTTACAGCCATGAGCAAAATTTCGTAGACAATCCTCAGTCAGCACTGTGTTCAGCCTTGCACATTTGTCATTCTTCCCCGAGTTTCACTTTGCTGTTACACGGACACAGTTACAGTGACGTAGCACCTTTCACCACCCGAACTGGCAGAGGAACGTCAGCGAACTTCTCACTGCTGTAACTTTTGTATGTACTGTATGTTCAGTATAATCATGTGGGTAAGAATGAATATATGCCTGTACTTGAAGGACGGATGGAAGGAGGGAGAGAGAGAGAGAGAGAGAGAGAGAGAGAGAGAGAGTATGGGAAAGCAGGTAGATCAGGCACGAAGAGTATGGGGGGTAGGCAGAGGCAGCCGTATCAGGCAGGGAGGCAGGCAGAAAATGGCAGAGATGCGGGCAGATCAGGCAGGTAGGTAGGCAAGGAGATACACGCGGCGACACAGTCTGATAAATGTCACTATTACAGGCAGGGAAAGTAGCGGGAAGAAGGCAGGAAATTAAAATGCAAATTTGGCAGGGAGTCACTTGAAGAAAAATTCGGGGAGAGAGAGAGAGAGAGAGAGAGACCCTACTTCTGGAAACAAAACAAATTACCCACCAGTAGCTCAATAACTAAATGGAAAGCATTTAAAAAAAAAGTGTATCAGAATCAAAATATACTGAATGCAAATAATAATAATAACAATAATAATAATAATAATAATAATACAGACATCACAAGAGATAAATCCCAGACGAAACGCAAACATTACACGGAATCCAATCTCTCTGGAAAAATGGAGCGCATTGGAATCAGCTGATAGGACGTAAACAAACATCAGCTCATCGCGTGTCAACATGGCCGCCATCCCTCTCCTCCTCTTACCCTTCATCACGATTATTGAAAAGCGTCCACCCTTTTACCCTGGCGAGGCCTCGTGGAGTTCTTGTGAGAGATGGATGGTTTGTGAATAACTGTTGGCGATAAAAATTAATGATGACTAGTTCCAGATGGTTGCAAAGAGTTAAATATTATCTTCCCTTCAGTTCGATATCATTTGTATATTCCTCATGCTACCAACAAACGATATCATTCAACTTAGGAGTGTGTAGAGGGTCCACGTCGGTCTAACACTACAGGATGGACCATAAACAGCGCTCCACCAGAGACACATTGATATCTGGTGTGTTGCAAGGACGGCTCATTCGCTGATGTGGGTGTAGGTGTGGCAGTGAGAGTAAAAATCAAAGCAAACAGCAGAGAATAGATTATGCTGGATAGACACTGATAATGGTGACTGGGCCGTCCCTGCAACACAAGAGAAATCGCCCAATGAAGTGGAAAGAGAGCGTTATATATGAACTACCCTGTATCCTGCCACAACAAACACAATTACTCTAAGGTATTATTTATCCACGTAAATAATTCAAATTACTGCTTAAAGAAAGTCAGAAGAGTACAATATTACACTGAAGAACAGAAAACGTGGGAAATATCCGGCAATCCCCCATCCTCTTGTTTACAGGATCAAGTTGTAATTCGGCCTGGATGAGAGGAGGAGAATTCGGCCCGCTGAACTCCACATTATCTCCATTCAGTCTTTTCCCTATCCTTGTCATTGCCGTTTGTTTCCTATCTATGTCACTGCCTTCATTTCTACTTATTCTCTTCACGTTTTATTATTTTTTTATACATTTCAAATATTCTTTTTTCTCCATTCTAGTTATTTCCACTCCTTGTCATTATCTTCTCTCTCCCTTATACTCAGCTCAGATTTTCTCTTTTTCAATACAATTTATTGTTTTCTTATTTTTTTCTATATTCAATTCATAGATGAAAGGGAGAAATCAAGAAACAGGAACACGAAAACACAAGAGCTGGAGAAATATCATTTATAAAGGAAATATGACTGCCGTAAAAATAAATATGACAGAAACATTTAACCAAAAACGAATCAAAATTATTTGGAGAATGTGAGGTCAATGATGATGATGATGATGATGATTATGGTGATGAAAATGACGATGAGTGATGATGATGATGATGATGATATTTCTGCATCCTTTTTATGACGATAAAAATAACGATAATAGTATTGATGATGATCAATGATAATCACGATCATGATGATGATGATAATAATAATAATAATAATAATAATAATACTTTCACAACTACACCTCACAACCTCTCCATGTCTGAAGGAATAGATACACAAACACAATGCCATTTAACTTTACAAAATAAATAATTACGCCACAAAAATGTAAACGAAGTAGTGCACCAAACTTTCACACACACAGGGGAGTCAAAAGTTTGTGTTAATAGGTAAAGTTAATATCACTAACTGTCTTGGAGTAAGTTTGTGAGCGTAACTTACAGATAGACTAAGAAGTATAAACGACGAGGGATACTCTTCTCAACTCCACGCTTTTGAAGTTAATCTCGTACTGGTCAGACTAATGGGCACAGTCTGTCTCACTCCTGCCGTTCTACAACTACGAACGAGGATATGACTGGCTATAATAATGAAAGCATCTTTTTTTTTTTTTTCAATTTTGATATTTGCGAAAAAGACTCGGATGTTTTGGTACAGTCTTGGTTTATGATTATTTATTAGGAATTTCTTGCAGTTTTACACAGGATATGTCAGTGTACCTATATTAGTAACGTGTCCAAACATACCTTTATATCAGAAAAGGCGAGATTAAGTAAAAAACAATCATAGCGTCTTTTGGTGGAAGTACTGGCCAATGCAGTGGAGTTTGGGCGGGGTGTTGTCAGAATCAGGCTGGGCGGTTCGGTGGGTTCGGAGTCTCGGTTTCGGGATGGTCATGTCAACAAACAGTCAGGAGGTTTCGTTCGCTTCACTACATCCTGTTTTCACGACGCCGGATGTAACTAGATGTTGACATGGATTTTATTTATTTATTTATTTACTTAGTTATTGCTTGTGACTTGGGGAAAAGGAGGTTACACGTTACATCGACATTGTTATGCTTCGTTAATGATCCTTAACGTGGAAAATCCGGCACGGTAGTGTACAGTTCATGTGATTTTACTGAATCTCATGGTATATAAACACGATCTGCAAGTCTTACATGAAAAACGTTTTGAAAAGTTCTAACCTTTCATATTTGCAAAGGACTCCAAATAAGGTAATATCTGGTTTCACTATGCAGTTAGATTTCGCAGCACACACACACACACACACACACACACACACACACACACACACACACACACACACACACACACACACACACATGGTCAGAGCAAACAGTATCGGTAACGGGATCGAGAGAACGAGCGATAGGACTGAAACGATATGATGCCATTCCCCCCCCCCTCTCTCTCTCTCTCTCTCCTCTAACCTGTCGTAGTGTTTTTTTTTTTTTCCTTCTTTATATTCCCTTCCCTACACATTTCATTCTCCCTTCCCCTCCCCCTCCCTGTCCCTTCCCTTCCCCATTAAACACCGAAACACAATTTTCATTCTCTCTCACTACCTCTGTATTTGTTGTGTTGAGATAGGTAGGTAGGTAGGTAGGTAGGTAGGTAGAGAGAGAGAGAGAGAGAGAGAGAGAGAGAGAATGAGACAGGAATCAAAATGAAAGATTAAATGAAGTAGGCCTAATAGGTACAATAACAGCCACAAACCTAACCTTGCCTAACATAATCATTTCTAACTATATCTATCACATATAAACCCAAACTTGCCTAATCTAACCTAACCCAGGCCAAAGCAAGCTAATGCAAGCTAAGTAAACTCAGTCCATCCTAACCATACCTAACGTAACCCAACCCAAACTAACCTATTCCACTTTTGGCTCAGCCTAACTCAGCCCTGACTAGTTAACTAAATCTAATGCAACCCAGGCCACTGCAATCTGACTCAACCTAATTCAACCCAACCTAAACTACATCAACGCAGTCCAACCTAACAATCTAACCTAACCCAACCCAACCCAAGTAACCTAATCTAAACTTATCCACCCCAAACCAACCTAACCCAACCCAGCCGAGCCTAACCTAACCAAGTTCAACCTAACCCAACCCAACCCGACCTAACTTGATCCAATCTGACCACGCTAGGGCCATCTCATTAACACCTTATCCACGTTTTCCTAAACCCTGAACGTAATTTCAAAAAGCCTAATGACTTGTACAATATTAATGACCTAATTAACCTGCCTTATATATCGTCTATCGACAGCCTACTTCATTATGCCCCCACCCACCTATGGTGGAGGAGGCATTAAGTGATTGGTCTGTCTGTCCGTGTGGGTGTGGGTGTGAGTGCATCGGTCCGTTTGTCTGAGCGCGATATCTCCTGAACCCATCAAAGGATTTTCACCAAACTTTTGTTTGTGACGCAGTATGATGAGATGATGAACTAATTAGGTCAGCTAGATCACAGGGTCAAAGGTCAAGGTCATATGGGATCGACCTAGTTTATCTTTGTGGGCGCGATATCTCCTGAACTCCTTGACGGACTTCGACCAAACTTTTGTCAGTGATACAGTATGAAGGAACGACGATCTAATTTGGTTAGCAAGGTCAGAGGGTCAAAAGTCTCCAGGTCGTATGGGGTCGACTTAGTTTACCTTTAGTCTCATTTCAACCCACACTGAACCCTGTCATGGAGGCTGTATGGCGAGTCTGTGTGTGGAGGCAGAGGCCACTGAGGGACGCTTGGCGTCGACAGCTCAAGGCTCAAGTTCTCGGTTTCACTTAATTATTTTTCAGTTTGTTATATACAGATTTTAATTTCTTCAGCCTAAGGAAGTTTAATTCCTGCTGCTTCCAGACGGTTTTATGCCGATTAGGACCGAATTTTTAAAACTGGAGGGGTTAGGGGCCGGTGGCTGAGTAGGCAGGGAGATGGCTTGCAGACCCAATGTACCCAGGTTTGAATCCTGACTCAGGTAGGGAATAGTCAAAGAATATGAGTGTCGCTAAAACTAGACTTTACTGATCTACCATATGAGACGCTGACATATGGTAACAACACCCCCGCTGATGCCAGTACACCAGTCCTGTATGAGGTAGCCCTAGCATGTATGGACGGTGAGTGTTAGCGCCGACGTGGTAACGTGGAAATGTACAGTATGTAGAAAGACTGCTGGGCCTCAGGGGACGGGCTGTTGATTCTATACCCAAAGTCATTATAAAAAAAAAAAAAAAAAAATACAGGCTCCATTAACCCATCCAGAACTAGTGTTCTCCCAAACTGCAAAGAAAATCAGAAGACTGCTGGACTTCAGAGAATGGGCTATTAAGTCTATGCCATGAATCGGATAAAAAAAAAAATTGCTATATCAAATAAAATCCTCTGTAGGCACAACGGAGGATATAGCAACGTTCTGAGTACTATTTTTTTTTTTTTTCGCTTTATTACCACAAGCTATTATTACAAGTGTTATTATTATATGTGTTATTATTACAAGTGTTATTATTACAGGTGTTATTATCACAAATGTTATTTTTACAAATGTTACTGTTACAAGCGTTTGTATTACAAGAGTTATTATTACAAGTGTTATTATTACAAGTGTTATTATTACAACTATTATTACAAGTGTTATTATTACAGGGGTTATTATTACAAGGGATTAATGGGCACTATTTTACCCCATTATTACAAGGGGTTATGTGTGAGGTGAACTGTGTCATGTGTGGGTAGGGAGACTGAAATAAATACAAGTACTGGGGGTGAAGGGGCAACAGGAAGCTTGGTTATCAGACTTGAATTTGGGGGGAGGAGGAGGAGGAGGAGGAGGATACAAAGGAAAGGAAAGCAAACAGAAGAAGGAAGAGGTGGAGAAGGATAAAGAAGACAAACGTTTTATGTATATATTTAGATACATATTTAGAAAGACACATAAAGACAGACGGACAGATATAGATAGATCAACAGATAGACAGACATAGATACAGCACGACAGATAGATTGATAGGTACATAGATCATGCAATAGATAGAGATACTGATAGATAGACAGCGAAACAGACTGACTGACAGATAGGCAGGTAGGTAAGTAGGTAGGCAGATAGAAAGGTAGATATAGAAACAGGTAAAGTTATACAGGTTGATAGAAGGATGGATGAATGGATGGATGGATGGATGGATGGACAGACATTCATAGACAGACAGACAGACACACAGATAGACAGACAAATAGATAAAGACAGACAGGGTGGAAAAATGAAAAAAAAAAAATCCTCTCACGTCACGTAACTCATCACCACCGACAGCAGTGACCGAAAATGATAAACAGGACAGACAGACAAACGAACAAACAGACAGATAGATAGACAGATAGACAGACAGGGTAAAAAAATGAAAAAAGAAATCCTCTCACGTCACGCAACTCACCACACCACCACCAACAAAAATATAACAGACACTGGCAGAATGACAGACAGATAGACAGAAAGAAAGGTGGAGCTGACAGACGGAGAGATGGAGACAGAGAAATATAGACAGACAGATAAATAGATAGATATATACATATCCTTCATACATACATTATTATAGACAGATATACACACGTACTGGCAGATACATGGACGGACTTATAAATAGATACGTTGATTCATTCATTCATTTCTTCATTCATTCATTCACTGATAGACATATTGACAAACTGATTGACTAATATAGATAGACAGATAGATGGATAGGTCAAATGGCTGATAGACAAACAGATATAGACTGATAAACAGATATAGATAAACAGGCAAAGAATCACAAATAGGCAGAGATAAAGACAGAATACAGATAGAGAGATGAAGAGATACACGAGGCAAGGGTGAGTGAGAACTGTTACATAAGCAACACAAGGTATTAATCAGGGCGTACTGAATGGAGAGAGAGAGAGAGAGAGAGAGAGAGAGAGAGAGAGAGAGACTAATGGCAATGGGAGAGGAAAAACGGAACTCAGTGGAGAGAAGTTGAAGAGGAGGAGGAGGAGGAGGAAGAGGGAATGATACCAAACAAAAGAAGGAGTAAGATGAAGATGGAAGGAGAGAAATGGAAGGAGGAAGAAAAGAGTATTAATAGGAGAAGGAGAAACGAAGAAGAGGAAGAGAAAGAGGGAGCAGAAGAGGAAGATAATGTAAAGATGAGAAAATTGACAAAATAAAGGAGAGAGAGAGAGAGAGATGGCAGGAAGAAAGAAGGAGCAAAAAGAAAAAAAAAGAGTAAACAATAGTTAGAGGAGGGGAAAATTATCTAAAAAAGTGTATGGTTAGGTTGGGTTGGGTTGGGTTGGGTTGGGTTGGGTTACGTTAGGTAAGGTTAGGCTAGGCTAGGTGAGTTTGGGTTATGTGAGGTTAGGCTAGGTTGGGTTATGTGAGGTTAGGGTTGGTTGAGTTAGGTGATGTGAACTGCGGTGAGATGGGGTGAGGTGAGGTGAGGTCAGGTTTGGTTAAATTAACTTATACTGCGTTGTGTTAGCTTAAATTAGATGTGGTTGTGTTGTGATAGGTTAGGTTGATTAATTTATGTGTAATAGGTTAAGTTTGAGCTGGTTATGCTACAGTAAGTTAGGTTAGCTTACCCTAGGCTACATTAAGCTACCTTAGATTAGGTTAGATAAAATTAGATCAAAACATGTTACGTCAGATTAGGATAGGTTGGGTTAGGTTACTTTAGGGTGTGTTAGATTAGTAGGTCATATTCGGTTGCCAGGGTTGAGTTAGGTTAGGTTAGCTTGCACTGGTTTAAGTTAGGTTAGGTCAGCTCAGACTGGCTTGAGTTAGGTTAGTTTATGTTATCTAGCGTTAGACTGGTTACGTTTGATTTGGTTTGGTCTGGTTAACTGATAAGGTTGAATTTGGTTGTGTTGTGTTTTGTTAGGTACATCAGGTTACCACAGCTCATGTTAGGCTGGATTATATTAGATTAGACTAGACTAGATTAGATTAGATTAGGCTGCGTTGTGCTGGATTAGTACACGTTAGTTTAGGACTTCTTTGAAGACATTAAGTAGGGTTATATTTAGTTAGGTTACCACAGATCATGTTAGGCTGGATTAAACCACATTAGATTAGATTAGATTAGATTAGGTTGTGTTGTGTTGGATTAGGATAGGTTAGTTTTGCTTGTGTTAGATTAAACTGTCAGGTTAGAATTAGTTAAGTTACGTTATTTTATGCAAAGAGATAATATTGGTAAAGAAAACAGCTCTCACAATATCACAAACTCATTCTGTATGCAAGTCACTGGCCTCAAGTTTTCATCCTGTTTTCGTGTGTGTGTGTGTGTGTGTGTGTGTGTGTGTGTGTGTGTGTGTGTGCACACACGCACGCGCGCGCGCGCGTTACAGGGGAAGGGTGTATTTTTGAGGATGGCGGGTTGTCGCAGTGTTAAAAACCTGTGTATAACGTAATTAGTATGCGGCTCAGGGAATTGTGTTGCAAGGCCTGAAATTAGTAAACAAGATATGACATAACTTTTTTTAATTATTATTATGGGTCTGCTTCAACCTTGTAATTTGATAATGAGGTATCCATTTTATTGCCGCTATCACCAGACGACTTTATTTAGGTTAGGAGGCGCCTTTACTGCTGATATATTTACATACTATTTCCATCAACAGTAAAGCGAGTTATATCTTATCTCTCTCTCTCTCTCTCTCTCTCTCGTTATCGTCTGATCGCCTTCATTGAACTGAGCGAACCCATCCAATTAGTAGTAGTTGTGCTGGTCCGTGGAGAGAGAGAGAGAGAGAGAGAGAGATCCGGAGGGGTCCATTCATTCCCAAACTTGTTTCACAAAGCTCTCGGAACGTACAGTATAAGGAGGAAGGGTGAGGGGAGAGGGAAGAGGGGAAGGAAATTATGGAGAACAAGGGGAAGAGAGGGGAGAGAGTGAGACACAGGTGGATAGGAAGAAGGGTGAATAGAGGAAGGTGAGGGAGAGTATGGAAGACATCAGAGGAAGTGGAAGGTGAGGGAGAGTATGGAAGACATCAGAGGAAGTGGAACAGATTGATATAGATACAAGCTATACGGCAAGAGTTAATGCCACTTTACCCCTTGGCATGTACACACCCGATCTAGGCCACCGTAGTCAATGGATTTAAGGGCAGATGACCAGCCTTCTTCACCTGATGCATTACATGACTGTACAGCCTCCACTCACCTCTTGGCACCCACGGGGGGCCTGGCCAACATCTATATACACGGGCATTGACTTTGTGTTTTACCTAAGACAGTTAAATTTGGCACAGTGGTAAATCACCCACACCAGGTTACAGGCAGGGAGGAACTACCCCTCCTTCCATGTGGGGGAGGGGGGAGTGGCCCCTAGGTTGAGGGTAATGCAACAGCTCTTCACCTGACAACAGGAATTCTGCACAGTGGTAGACATCCCATCAGACCAATCTTTAGACATGGTTGGACTTCTACAGACCACTACCAATCGGAGCAATGGTCCCCAGGGTTCACAGCCAACAGTGGTCTGCACAGCCTTAAGTTTTACCACCTAGCAGCGCAAAAGTTTGCACAATGGTACACCTCCCTCTGGACCAGGTTTTAGGCAGGGTGGAACTCTCATGGCCCCCAACGAGGAGGTGGCAGACAGACCCTAACGGATTTTTTTTTTTTTTTCTAAATCTGGAAACAGGTCATTATGCACAGTGATCCTTCTGTTTGGGCTGGGTGAGACTCCCGAGGGATGCTCCCCACCCTGGTGGCAGCTGCCGGTGTCCTGGTCAACGCTACTATGCATGGCAATGGTTCTTCTTAAGGGGAAAAAAGAAAAATGTACAGCGGTAGTCCTTCCCCCGGACCAGATTTTATTCCGGATGGAGCCCTGGGGGCCGCCACCCCCCCCCCCACTCAGTAAATTATCCTGTCTTTCCCCATACAACACTGTAGGGGGGAATGCAGCGATTATAGGTACCCATTGTCTTGTTTTTCTTGTCCTTGTTCCTCTTCTTTTTCTTTCAATCTTCCATTCATCATTTCGTACCCTTCTACATTCCTCCACTTCTCAGCCACCTTCCATCCATTTCTCTTTTTCACTCCTCCCCTCCTCCAAACTTCTCTCCTGTCTCTCACCCTTCCCTCCACTCCTTCCATTCTTCTCCACCCCTAACATATCTCTCTTACTCTCCTCATATCTTCCTTTTATCCTTCCGTTCCCTCTCCCTAATACTCCCCCAGGTCTCTCTATCTATCTATTATCGTTCATAACTTTTCTCTCCTAATTTCACTCCAATACTTCCCTCTTCCTCTCTAATCAGTCAGTTTATCTCAGTTTCTTCTAGTTTCCTACATTCTTCCAGTCTCTCTCACTCTCTCTCTCTCTCTCTCTCTCTCTCTCTCTCTCTCTCTCTCCACCACACCTTTCCTCCATCCCTCCACCCCTCCAAAATAACAGTCGTGTACAAGTTAAGTAAATTAGAGGTTCAACTTCCCAGCATCCCCGCCTGAGTTAACAACAACAGTGTTTTAATTCCACCCAAACACCTCCTCCATAGCGATTTATTTTTGGATATAGCTGGTTAGTATCCCATGTTTTAAATCCCCCCAAATACTATAGGCAGTATTCTCGTGTCCCTAACACCTCTTCCTTAGCTATTTATTTTTGGATGTGGCTGGTTTATATCCTACTGTAGGTTAATTATGGAGGGTCTAGCGATATTGGAAGAATTATGTTACCCAGAATAGAACAGCAGGGCGTAATAAGACAACTAAATCGCTTAGGAGAAGGTGTTAAGCAGCTTGCTCAGCCAAGGAGACCACGATGGCAAGCCTGGCCACACAATTCTGGCCTGGGAGAGACACCGACATTTAGAGTAAGTTTATAAAGGAAGTAATTATACAACGGTGATCTGTGGCTAATTAGCAAATGTGCGGTAATTATATTGGCCAGAAAAAGGCACTATTAAAACACACCCAGCCTCATATTACCGTCGGCTAAGCAAGCTCCCTAACACCTCTTCATTACCGATTTATTTTGAGATACGGCTGGTTAAGATCCTATTGTACGTTATTTATGCAGAGTATGGTGATATTGGAATGATTTAAGTAACACAGAAAACGACGGCAAGGTGTAATAATGAAAATAAATCACTTAGTAAAGGGTGTTAGGGAGCTTGCGTAACCGAGGAGACTAGCATGGTTAATGATGGCCAAGGGAGAGGCGGAGCAAGGCGGCTAAGTTGCTAATGAAGTCATTACAATGGCGGTCTGTCAACTTGCTAATGATATGGGAAATGTTAATTAAGTTTGAGGCCAAAAATAGGACATATGAAGACCCAGTTAATTAAGCCCCGGGGAGACCCGGCCCCCCTAGCGAAGTTTGTACTACAAGTACGGTAATGATAGCAGTTTGTACTACAAGTACGGTAATGATAGCAGGTTGTACTACAAGTACGGTAATTATAGCAGTTTGTAATACACGTACGGTAATTATAGCAGTTTGTACTACAAGTACGGTAATTATAGCAGTTTGTAATACAAGTACGGTAATTATAGCAGTTTGTAATACAAGTACGGTAATTATAATGGTGATTAAGTGTTGCATTGGAGCTTAATACGAAAATGGGAAATGTAAATTAACAGGGTGGGATGGCAAAAAAACGAAGCATATGAACCAGAGGGGCACTCAGTGGAGCGCATCTCTCCGACAAGGGCAATGTAATTTCCAAACTACTCTTCATAATGGGTTAGGTTTTCTCATCATTGATTACGGTTTCGCAAAAAGTGTTTTCCGGATCCAGAATCTGTAATACGATCCGGATCGGTTCCAAAAGTAAATCGATTGTTCCCTGGGACATGGGCTATCTACCCACCAAATTTGGTCCAAATCTCTCATTCAGTTTTTGAATAATCCTGCTAACAGACAAACTAATTATCATCGGTCCCGAAAGTTAACTGATTGTTCCCTGGGACATGGGCTATCTACCAACAAAATTTGGTACAAATCTCTCTTTCAGTTTTTGAGTAATCCTGCTAACAGACAAACAACCAGGGATGAAAACATACTCTCCTTGTCGGAAAGGGAGGGAGGGAGGGAGAGAGAGAGAGAGAGACAGAGAGAGAGAGAGGATATCATTGGTAGAAACACAGGGCTTACAGCCAAATTCGTAACAGGATTAATTATAAGGGACGAAAAGTGTTTAATTTCGTGTTGATAAGGAAATGGGAAATAAGACTGTAATGGATTTTATTTCACGCTGCTGTGAATGAATGAATTAGCGTCTAGTAGAGTAAGGCAAAGACGAAAAAAAAAGAAAGAAAAGAAAAGAAACAAACAAACGTAGGGAGTTTCATCATGACATAGTATGGGAGGCTCCAGAAACATCACCACCACCACCACCAACAACAACAACATCGCCAGCATCATCATCAAGACCATCACCATCATCATCACCATCAGTACCATCATCACTGACACCAACAACGTCCTAATCAAACACAGATTAACAAACAGATGGGAAGTTCAAAGCTAAGAGTGATTAGAAAACAAAACACTGATCTTAAGATCACTAGACAACTGAACTCGTATTCTCGTCGGTAAAGGAAGTTCCTGACACCTGATCCTAACGATTTATTTCTGGATGTGTCTGGTTAATATCCACCTCACGCTATGCGGCTTTGGCGACATCAGAAGGATTTACATAACACAGGCAAGGGCAGTAAAACTTAATATATAAAATAAATCGCTTAGAAAATGGCGTAAGGGAACTTCCTTAACCGATGAGAATACGTGTTCTGGTGCCTAGCGGTACAGTACTATGGACGGCCGTGCCCTACGCGCCATGATTCGAAGCCTGAAGGTAACTGTAGGTGTTGGTATCAGGTACAAACGCTGCTAAGGGTATACATCCATCACACGTTTAAGGTTTGGACGCAAGCAACCTAATCAGGATCTCTTTAGCCCAGAAGGCATTGATATGGAATTGGCTATTAACTTTACACCTATATAAAACTCAACAAGCCAGAAGAGATGTCACCTCAAGTTTTTTTGTTTTTTTATGTCAGGAAGAAGGAACCAAAGGCAATGAGCCCGCAAAACTGTTCCATCCATGAGAAAAACAAAATACAAGAGAGAGCCAAAATCAAGATCCATTCATTTCGAGATGCCTAGACACACTGCGTTTGAAAGACTGGAGATCATAGGAAGCAGGAAATACAGAGGGAGACAGTTCCAGACTGACCTGTTGCATAAATGAAGGACTGGGAGTAACGGTTAACTCTTGCATTAGAGAGTTGGACAGGAAAGGGATGAGAGTTTGCTGCTAGATGGGTGCTATGCGCCCGCCGTAGAGGTGGAGGAATGCATGCAGACAGTTCAGAGGAGCAGTGACCATTAAAGTAGCGATGGAAAAGAGATAAAGATGCAACAGTGCGGCAAAGAGACAGAGGTTGAAGGGAGTCAGTAAAAGGGGGAGAGTTAATAAGACGAAGAGCCTTTGACTCCACCCTATTGAGAAGAGCTGTATGTGGGGAGCCTCCCCACACATGAGAGTTGTACTCCACGCAGGGGCGGATAAAACCCCTGTATAGAGTCAACAATTGTGCAGGGGTAAAGAGGGAATGGAGTCGGCTTAGCACACCCAATCTCTTGGAAGCACATTGTACAAGAGATGTAATATGATCTTTCCACGATAAGTAAGAGGCATTTACTTTAATTTTATTTTTAACGCCAGGTGAGGAATATTCAGATCAGGTGAGACATCTGGCACAGGTGTTAAAAAATCTCATTAATTAACCTTTTTGGAGTTTCTGACACAACACCATTAGACACAGTAAACAATAGGGTGTGGTGGTGGCAGAGTTAAAACTGAAATACACACACACACACACACACACAGTGCAGGAGCCAGGTGTTCTGGTAACGGATAAGAATAAAAACCATACACACACACACACACACACACACACCACACACACACACACACACACACACACACACACACACACATTCTTTTCGCTGGGTAAACTCAACCTGCCTTGCTTGAGGGGGAGCGAAACCCAACAAGAACTGAGCCAAGTTTTCTGGCAGAGGACTTTGTTGGGCTGTAAGTTTTTGTGGCCTGTGTTTGGCTACAGGAGTTTTGTTACACCCGCGTGTGCGATGGTGAGAGGCGGATATTGCTTTGCTCAGTGTGTGTGTGTGTGTGTGTGTGTGTGTGTGTGTGTGAAATAAAGGTAAAGGATTATCTTCACAGGGGTAGAATGAGTAGAGGTCAAAGTTCAAGGTCATACGGCAAGGTTAGGTTAACCAGTATTCATCCCATTTTAGTCTTCCTTCTGTCTTCCATCCGTCATCCTTCTTCCTTCCTTCCTTACCGTCCCTTCTTCCCTCCTCTGCTTCTTTACTTCTTTCTCATCTCTCCTCCTTCTTACATCCTCCCGTTCGTTATTCGATCTCATCATTCTCTCTCTCTCTCTCTCTCGCCTTCATACCTCCACTCTTCTCTCTCCTTTATCACTCTCGCTGTCTCATCCCTCCATCACACTCCCCTCTTTATTTCCTGGATATTTTAACGTTATTGCATTCTCTGATGCTGACAGTAGCGGGGCGACCATCATCCACTCACTCGACGTAGTACCATCTTCATGTGACATCACACTGAGTGGCTAGTCAAATGTATTCCAGTAACCAAGGAAGCGATTTAATATGCTGGGTGGTAGCCATACTTGCAGAAGCCTGTTGGGTTCCTATTCTCATTGGTTCAGTAAGTTCCCTAACAACCTATCCAATGCGGCTTATTATCCCTATTACACGGTACTGTCCATCCACGTATTACATAAATCATTCTAATACCACCATATTCTGCATAAATAACGTGCAAAAATATATTAACCAGTCGTGTCCAAAAGTAAATCGCTAAGGAAGAGGTGTTAGGGAGCTTCCTTAACCGACGTGAATACGGGCCTTGGGCTCGTATCCTCATCGGGTAAGGAAGCTCCATTACACCTCTTCCTTGCCGATTTATTTTTGGATACGGCTGGATAATATCATTTGTACTTTATTATGTAGAGTGCGGTGATATTAGAATGATTTCAGTAACACAGAAAAGCACGGCAAGGTGTACTAAGCAAAATAACTAGCTCAGGAATAGGTGTTAGGGAGGTTCCTTAACTGACGAGTGGGTTTCAGCGCTTCAATAGGATGGGATCTACAAAGGTTGTAAATTAAAAGAATAATATACATGAACTTATTTCTACTCAGACGCAAGGGACTGGTCATTGTTGTCTTTATGTCTGAACTGATGAGACTTGCCACGGGTTCCTACGCTGCTAAAAGAGCAATAAAGGTGTAACTGTTCAGTCCCCCGCCCCCTCCCTCACTAACTGAACATATAAATATTCTGCGATGTACCGCAGGAACTGAGAAAAGGAGCAAGAAGTATGTGAATGGAGAGAGAGAGAGAGAGAGAGAGAGAGAGAGAGAGAGAGAGAGAGAGAGAGAGAGAGAGAGAAAGAGAATGGAATGTAGGAAGCGAGTGAGACAGGCTTTGATGTGGGTGAAAAAGAAATTTAATTGGATGACAGAGAGAGAGAGAGAGAGAGAGAGAGAGAGAGAACAGAATGTATAATGCCAGTGAGAGGCTTTGAAGCGGCTGAAAAAGAAATTTAATTGGATAACAGAGAGAGAGAGAGACAGACAGACAGAGAGAGAGACAGAGACAGACAGACAAATAGACAGACAGACAGACAGAAGGGAATGACGGAGAAGATGAAGAAAAAGAGGAATAAAGAACAACGCTGTAAACACAAAGGATTTAACAGATGGAGAAAGACAGCGAGAGAGAGTGATGGAGAAACACAGGCTGTGACTTGAGAGGGAATGGAGGGGCAGGGAGGAATGGAGGTAAATACAGGAGGAAATGGAGATAAACTGAGAAGAAAGGCAGAGAGTAAGGCCAGAATTTACTACAGACATGAGAAGCCTTGCTGATGTCTCACATAGTGTAAAGAGTACCCGATGTTGAGGCAGCGGTACGGATGGTGTGGTACGATGGTGGTGGTGGTGGTGGTGACTGTGGGTGTGGTGGTGAGCATGATGATAACGATTGTAGCTGTGGTAGTGGTGGTGGTGATGTGGTATGGTGGTGAGCATGATAATAACGATTGTAGCTGCGGTGGTGGTGACTGTGGTAGTGGTGGTGAGCATGATGATAACGATTGTGGTGGTGGTGGTGGTGGTGGTGGTGGTGGTGACTGTGGTATGGTGGTGAGCATGATGATAACGATTGTGGTGGTGGTGGTGGTGGTGGTGACTGTGGTAGTGGTGGTGAGCATGATAATAACGATTGTAGCTGCGGTGGTGGTGGTGACAGGAAAAATAGTGCTGGTGATGACAGTGGTATTAATGAACGTTAGTGGTGACAGTACAAGTAATGAGGATGGTAGTGATGACTGTTGTAGCCATGATATTAATAGTGATGGTAGCAGCACTGGTGACAATGGTAGGTTGGTAGTGAGGTGACTCCCTAGGGTTCCTGGGCCCGTATTCTCGTCAGCTGAGGACGTTCCCTAACACCTTTTCCTAAGCGATGCAATTTGTTTATTA
>NC_137021.1:44384818-44429818 GCF_032717465.1 Coenobita brevimanus
AGGACGTGGAGGAGGAGGCGAAAGAGGCAGGGATGATGGAGGAAGAAGTAGGGGGTCGGGATGGAGTTGGGGGAAGCGAGTGAATGAATGAAGGAGGAGGAGGAGGAGGAGGAGGAGGAGGAGGGGGAGGAGGATCAGAGAGAGAGAGAATAAAGACTGGGAGAAATGGACAAGGAAAGAAACAGTAGGGAAGGTAATAAAGACGTAAGACAAATTAACGAGAATGGGAAATGAAAGACAAGGAAAGAGATGAAGACAGAAGAAAGGAAACACTTTGAGAGAGAGAGAGAGAGAGAGAGAGAGAGAGAGAGAGAGAGAGAGAGAGACCAATGCTGTACCATGTATTCACAAACATGCATTATATACATGGAAACATATGAAACATACATACAGTACTTAACACATGCACACATATATGCATACTTACGCATACATCCATCTATCCATTCATCCATCCATCCATTCATCATACATACTGTACATACAGCACATAATTATAACCACGCATACATACACATATACATACAAACACTGACACCACGTATACCGTAGTCACATAAACACACATAATACATGCATACATACATATATATACGCATACATACCGTACATATAAACGTACACTACATACACTTTCACAACCCATTAGTCTCTCTCTCTCTCTCTCCACACACACACACATGGACGTCCAACATTTACATACACACGTACACACGCTCAGTTACAGTAAAAGCTCTGTGTGTGTGTGTGTGTGTGTGTGTGTGTGTGTGTGTGTGTGTGTGTGTGTGTGTGTGTGTGTGTGTGCTGAAGTGATAAGTAGTAATAATAGTGATAAGAAAATGAGAGAGAGAGAGAGAGAGAGAGAGAGAGAGAGAGAGAGAGAGAGAGAGAGAGAGAGAATTAAGATAGATACTGTACACTGACAGAACAGATGCATTATACATAGGTAAATAGATAGATAGGCAGTGAAATACACTGATGGAGTTAGAGCTGCATTAAAGAGAGAGACAGAGAGAGATAGGTATGTAGAAATGTACTGATGGTGTTGGACAACTGCATTAGATAGACAGATAGACTGATAGACAGGTAGAGACGCACGGATATACAGCTACATCAGAGATAGACAGATAGATATTAATAGGCAGACAGGGATGCATTAAAGACAGATAGACAGATACACAGACAGTCATTCACTGAGAGTTGCATTAGCACGGTCCATACATAAGATAAAGGTGTATTGCTACTGGCTGGTGAGACATGGCACTCTGGAGGCCCATTGGCTCTTGCTGAACGATACCCAAATGGAGCCAAAGTTAATGAAATGCAGTGATATGTGGACATTAATAGTGTGAGAAAGACCGAGCGAAATTAAATGGAAATTAATGTCACAAGAGGACCGAACGAAATAAAATGAAAATATGAGTTAAAGCAAGACCTTGCGAACTAAGGTGGAAATTAATAGACCACGACAGAAAGAAATAAAAGTGAAAATTAATAAAGCGAGGCCAAACGAAATGAAATAAAAAGTTAAACCACTAGGAGCACGATCGAACGAAATAAAGTGGAAATTAATACAGCTTCAGCACGACCGAACAAAAAGAAGTGCAATAGGCAAAGAATGTGAGAAAAACTAAACTTAATGAAATGAAGAGATATTTGTTGAAAAATAATGAAAACATTAAAAAAAGTGAAAGGATGGGAAGTGGAAACAATTCAAGTGAAAGTTAGTGAAATGGACTGATGTATGGCTGAATGGAGTGAATATTAGAATAAATGTAACACTGACCGAAGTAAAGTACAACCAGAAGGACATTAAAGAAATACAAGCCACTGGTAAGAAAACTGAATGATATATGGCAAAACGGAATGGAAGTTTATTACTTTTATGTAGACGAAAACGAGAAACAAATCGAGACAAAAATTATGACTAAAATGGTACTGGATAAAATGAAATGATAAGGCCTGAGGAAGTATGAGTATTAAATCTAAGCTGTAACGATGGAAACTGAACGAAAAAAAAATGCGGAAAAAAAAAAACTTATATCTATCTATCTATATACCTAGGCTGCTTCCCCCAAGGAAAGGGAGGTAGCCGAGACAGGACGACACACTCCCCATTTACTCATCCATTCAAACACAATCATTCGCATCTTAGCCCCAAAGGGGAGAACGGACAGATCCTCACCGCACCACACCGCACAAGGGACAACTGCGCAATGCAATCAGTGACATCCGCAGCAGGGCCCGACAGCAGAAATGGTTTACCCCTGCCACATCATAACAGACCCATCCCCTTACCCGCACCTGACCTGACTAGCTGATCAGACCAAATGTGGGAGAATATCCCCTCAGGGCTGCGTCATCACTTATTCATTCACAATTTCTCTCCATTTATTTCTGTCACGCACAGCCACTCTTCCTTACTCAACAGACATCCCTCTCGCATCCAACACTCTCTTCACACTGTCCATCCATCCTATTCGTGGTCTTCCTCTCAGCCTTACACCTCTCACATCAGATGTAGTTATCTTTTTCACCAATCGCTCATTATCCATTCTCTCCATATGCCCAAACCATCGCAACACCCTCTGCTCAACTCTACCAGCCATCTCCCGAACAACTCCAGTTCTCCTTCGCCCTTCATCATTTCGCACCCGATCCATACGCGTCACTCCACACATACTCCTCAGACACCTCATCTCCATTACATTCAAACTTTTCCTCTCTGCTACACCCATATTCCATGTTTCAGCCCCATATAACGCAGTCGGTACCACAACACCCTCATACAGCCTTCTCTTTACATCCATTCTAAGCGAACGACATTTAAACACTTTTTTCATTCCTCCCAGTGTGGTAGGTCTCCATATTATAATTGCAAACCATAATAGATAGATAGATAGAGAGACAGATAGAAGCAGGAAGTCAAATGATGAGAAGGTGTTGTGTCTGCGAGAATCTAGCAGCGCTAAACATGCTTACACGGAGGAAAGCTGACGACAGCGGCCAGTAAGGAGATGATGCAGTTAGCTGTCAGCAGTCCTCTCGTGAGAAAGATCTGTTGCCATGAGGAACATATGTGACACACCCCTACTACACCAGATTTTTAGAAAAGAGAGTTTAGAAGGAGACAAGCGACCCTAGAGAGAGGTCGAGACGGAGATTAGCCACCGAACAGGCTAGGCAGAAGGAGACAAGCGACCCTAGAGAGAGGTCGAGACGGAGATTAGCCTTAGAACAGAAAGAGAGAGAGATAGCGAGACAGGGAGGTAGCTACCCGGGACTTAAACTCTTATACCTGTTTAATATTTCCAAGACAAATAAAAATAGTCCCATACTATTCTTTACCTCTCCTGTCACTACATGACATCTGGTGGGGAAACTACTACAAGATATAAAAGCCGCTCGACCACAAGTCTAAAATATACTTCTCTACAAGTAACTACAAAGTCTTTATGACACCAGCACCTTTCCTACTTCATTTATTCTAAACTTCACTTCTGCATCTATTCTTCCATCCACAGCAACATGTGACCCTAGATATTTAAAACAATCTACCTCCTCAAGCAACTCACCATTCAAAACTATATTCATCCCCCTACCATCTATCAACCTCGTACACTTCATCATTTTACTCTTATTCTCATTTACTTTCAATTTCCTCCTTTCACACACCCTTCCAAACTCCTCTACCAACTGTCTCAATCTCTCCTCTGAATCAGTCACCAGTGCAGTATCACCTGCAAACAGTAGCTGCTTCAGATTCCACTCTCCACCATCAACATTCACCAGACTCAGACCTCCACCTAAAACTCTTGCGTTCACCTCCCTTACAACACCATCCATGTAAATATTAAATAACCAAGGAGACATCACACATCCCTGTCGCAGCCCCACTCTCACGGGAAACCAATCACTCACAGCATTTCCCACTCTTACACACGCTCTACTATTTACATAAAAACTTTTCACCCCTTTTAATAACCTACCATCAAGTCCATACAATCTTAAAACAGTCCACAAAGTCTCCCTATCAATTCTATCATACGCTTTCTCTAAATCCATAAATGCCCAAAACACATCCTTGCCTTTCGCTAAATACTTTTCACACACTTGTCTCACAGCAAACACCTGATCAACGCATCCCCTCCCTCTCCTAAAGCCACACTGCTCATCACCAATCACTCCCTCTGTACCCTCTCTAACTCTCATAATTAACACTCTACCATACACCTTACCTACAACACTCAACAGACTTATACCCTTAAAGCTAGGACATTCATACTTATCACCCTTGCCTTTATACAACGGGACCACACAAGCACTTGCCCAGTCAATTGGCGCCATAACTTTCTCGAAGCACACATTCAACAACCTTACTAACCAGTCAACAATAGTCACTCCACCACCCTTCAGGCATTCCACAGCACACCCATCCATACCTGCAGCTTTCCCTGTTTTCATCTCCTTTACTGCCTTCTCCACTTCCTCCTTCGTGATCAAAGAATCATTTAACTCTCCCAACACATTTATTCCTTGCACCCTTCCATCCGCCACAATCTCAGCCACCCTTTCCTCCTCCACATTTAACAATCTTTCAAAATACTCTGCCCATCTCTTCCTTACTGCATCCATTTCAATTAACATCCTTCCATCCTCTGATTTTACTCGTTCTTCCTTCCCAAACTCTCCCTTTCGCACCCTTTTCACCTCCTTCCAAAACATTTTCTTATTCTGTTGAAAATTCTCGGTCAGCCGCCTACCCCACCTCTCATCTGCTGCCACTTTAGCATCACGCACAGCCCTTCTCGCTCTATTCCTCTTTTCCTTATACCTTTCATATGACATCTCATCCTTCCTCTGCAGCCACACTTCATATGCACGTCTCTTCTCAGCCACAGCCATACTTCCTCGCACCACCATTCACTTCCTTTTCTTACACCACCACCCACACGTCTCACACCACACACCTCTTCTGCATGCCCCACCACAGCACTCTTAAACAGCACTCTTAAACAACCAGGAATAAAAACAGGACAGCAAAATTTTTAAGAACATGAATGAAAGTATTAGAATGAAAAATAGCCAAATCATTCCAATGTTATGAAACAGAATGAAATATAGAGGAAAGGAGTGCAATTCTGAGAAACGGACTGGGACTAGGACGAAAATAAAAAATGTTTGATAATATTAAATAACAAAGTATAGAAAACTTGAAACTTACTGAAATGGAGAAGGTAGACGAAAATTTGTAGCGTGCATGGGGTGGAGAACTAAGTTAGCTCTTTTATTTTCAACTTACTCAGCTCTGATGTTTTTAAAAATGTCATTAAGTTAATGACATTCTGAAAGAAAAGTATCAGAGTAATTTGAAAATAAAAAGAGCCAACTTAAATAAAATGTTAATAATGGAGTAAATAAAGGCAGGTCAAATGGATGGGCCAAATAGAGGGTTTACGTCTGAGGGCTGGTAATTTTCCTTTTCTTATGCAACTCAGAGCCGGATAATTGGCCATGCTTGCCTTCAGACCCCCTTAAAGTGTGTGTGTGTGTGTGTGTGTGTGTGTGTGTGTGTGTGTGTGTGTGTGTGTGTTACCTGCCACGAGGAAAAATCGCTCTGCTGTAGCTTGTCAAGCTTTATTTTTTTTATTATTATTATTTTTTTTTTTTTGGCTCAGTTGGCCAGCATCACGTTCTGGTGAGGGAGGACGGTGCTCCTGGTGATACTCAAAGGAACTTACGATGCCATCAATGTGGTAATTTTGATTTCTTTCCGCAGGAAGGACAAGGAAGGAACTGTGTAGAATGATTGCAAGCCTCGAATTAATCCTACATAACAATAATTATAATAATAATAATAATAATAATAATAATCCATCCATTCAACCATCATCCAATCCTACGTTGCCCCATGAGGAGCGTAGGAGCCCGGGGCTAGGAAAGTTGGTCCTGACATTTAAGTTGAAAGTAACTAGCCTTACTCATCCCTGAGTGGCATTACGTGAGCAACAAACCCCAACTATCCCTTGGATATAAACCTTCACCAGCTCAATCTGATTGAAGCGCCATAATTACCCACTAAACCACCAGGCGTCAAAATCTGGTTATATGGTTACCACCCAGCGTAGTAAATTGTATCCTGCTGTACAGGAAACCATTTGGCTTGTCACTCAGGGTAGTCACCCACAGGAAGGAGGATGGAGAAAGAATGAAGGACAAACAGAAGAGGAAGGAGGGAAGTAAGAGTGGAAAGGGCAGACACCCAATGCAGCACTACCTCGAGTGAGTGGATGGTGGGTGCCCCCACCTACGACAAAATTATAATTAATACTATGAATATTAATATTAATTAATTAATTAATAATAATAATAATAATAATAATAATAAACCTTAGTTACAAGGAAAAATTTGTGGGGTGTAAATTTTTCTGCAGGAAGGACAAGGAAACGAGCATTCAGAGTCTTGCCATGTGTCTGGCTCATCCTGGATAAAGAAATCAGAGTTACGACAGCACATCGATCGTCAGTACGCACGAGTATCCCACCCCAGAGCGAGAGAGAGAGAGAGAGAGAGAGAGAGAGAGAGAGAGAATGTCCTCGATGGTGTTTACACAAGAAAAAAGAAAAGTAAACAGTAAAGGTTTGGAAAATGGAGTGGCTCAATAAACACTAGATTATTTATGTTAACTGTAGTAGTTGTGTTCTGATTATGTATCTCTGGCTATTTGTTACCTGTCTAAATAGTTAACCAGCCATTTGTCTTTATCTATCCATCTATTTATCTATCTGAATCATTAAATCTATCTATCAATCTATATATGTACAGTACGTATGTGGATATGATATGCATGTATCTGTGTGTGAACCTATGTATGTATGTATGTATGTGTGTAGGAACGTATGTGGAGAGAGAGAGAGAGAGAGAGAGAGTACAAACAAAGGCAGAAAACTTTGGTGGTGTTTTATTTTGTCCAATCAGCTCCTGGTTCACCATTTTTGTGCTTTTCCCCCTGACGGAGGCGAGTAAGAAGATAACCACATGTGACCTCTCTCTCTCTCTCTCTCTCTCTCTCTCTCGCTGTTTATAGATATTTACGTACCAGTCTATATATCGTTTGCTTTTCTTCCTCCGGCATGACACAAGAAGTAATCGCACGAGAGAGAGAGAGAGAGAGAGAGAGAGAGAGAGAGAGAGTCACACACTAACAAACAGACAGGCAGACACTGTTCTTTCAATAATACTGCATTATCATCAATATTCAGTCACCTCTCCCTTGAACTACTCTTAGCTCTCCCTCATGTCAGCTTAGACAGCCAGGTTATCTAAGGGGTAGGGTAGGGGACAGTAGAGTAGGGTTGGGTAAAAAGGTAGGGTTAAGGAAGGGAAAAGTAGGGCAAGGTAGGGTAGGGTAGGGTAGGGTTAATCTTTTATAGGGCAAATTGAGTTAGATTAATTTGATATGAATGCGACTCTGGGCATAGGTTAGACAGCCCATTCCCAAAGTCGATGTTCCTACGCATAAAAGGTTGCACCACACACTTTCACATGCCACCACTTGAACATCAATACCCACCGTCCATTCCTACTAGCGTTGTCTTGTTAGACATAGTGTGATGGTATTAGCGGTGGTCCTGTTATAATAAGTTAGTAGTTATTGTGGAAGATTTGCTGAAGCTGGTTTAATTCCCACAACTGTACACTGACCCAGCAGGAGGTCGTGTTGGTCTACGTTAGGTCAGGCTAGATTAGGTTAGGTTAGGTCAGGTTAGATTAGGTTAGGTTAGGTCTGGTTAGATTAGGTCAGGTTAGACTAGGTTAGGTTAAGCCAGGTCAGATTAGGATCAGATGGGTTGGGTTAGGTAAATTAGATTATATTTTGTAAGGTTAGACCGTTAGTTTGATTTGATTAGTTAGACTTAGCAATGTCAAGCTATTTATGGTCAGGATAGGCCAGGGAAGGATAGGTTACGTTAATTCAGGCTAGTTTAGACAAGGTTAGGCTAGGTCAGGCTAGATTTGGTTAGCTTAAGGAAAATCAGGTCAAAATAACAAAGGTGAAGTGATAAAGTCGGTGGTGATTACAGCGTAAATCTGTGAGGCGTACGGGGTGAGGTGAAGTGAGGTTACAGTGGGTCAAGTAGAGTCAGGTCCAATTAATAAAGGTGAGGTGATATGGCCAGTGGTAAAGTCAGCGTAAATCTGTGAGGTGAGGTTAGGCGAAGTGAGATGAGGCTAAATTAGGGCGGGTCAGGTTAGGTCATGTCCAAATACTAAGGGTTACGTGATATGGCTGGTGGTGATGTCAGGGTAAATCTGTGAGGCGTGTGGGGTGGGGTGAGGTCCAGCCTTATGACGGGTTGGTCCCTTCATATTACCACCAATTGGAGGGGCAGGGCAGGGAGGGAAGGAGGGAACAGAAGGAGGGAGAAGGAAGGGGGTCGAAGGAAGAAATTCAGGATGGATGGAAGAAAGAATTGTTGGAAAACCGTGAGTATGGATATGTTACAAATAAAATAATAATAATAATAATAATAATAATAATGATAATAATAATAATAATAATAATACAAGAAAGAAAAAAAAGGAGGAGGAGGAGGATATAATTATGATCATGGGTCACCAAAAGTTATATTGTTTCAGATTAAATTGTAGGAGGTCCGACCTTAACAATATTAACAACACAACAAAGCCGTGCAGTCGCACTCCACAGCAGAAGGCCCTTGGGTGCCGTCCCGGTTGATTGTATGTTCCTACATAAAGAAAAATAACGAATGAAAAAAAAAACGCATTCAGGAGCCGAATGGTTATCGCCCGCCAAAATATATCGTTGGATATGGCCTAAAACCAAATTTGTGGGGGGGAAAACTCTACGGAAATCAGTAGCCGGATTTCACAAAATGCCTATCCATATAAAAAGTACATGACAGCTGGCATTCGGTCGTCTTTGATCAAATCCTTACCAAAAGTAATAGGCATCTTCATATCCACACAGTTGTTATTTCCTGAGGGTTTGTTGAAAATTCATCTACAACTCCTTGAGATATGTTGGGAACACACACACACACACACACACACACACACACACACACACACACACACACACACACACACACACTCCACCGTATCTCGGTAATTTTTAATGACCTGAGGGACTTTCGAACCTAGAGCGATTTCTGCTGTTCAAACCCTCTCTCTCTCTCTCTCTCGAAAAAAAAAAAAAAAAAAAAGTGAAAAGGAACACATACCCGCCTTCACCCCATCCCTGCCATCACCATGCAGATCAACCAGCATGCAATCACTGTGCAACAAGGCAGTGCAACTGAGTTACCTCCCTTCAACAGACTGCAACACAAGAGCAACCAGGTCTATGAGCTTCGTGGACTTGTGAGACTCCCAGGCACGTCTTCCTCCTCACAGATTAAGTTGCTCAATTCAATATGTGTGTGTGTGTGTGTGTGTGTGTGTGTGTGTGTGTGTGTGTGTGTGTGTGTGTGTGTGTGTGTGTGTTAAAACTTGTTCTTGCTGCTTTCAGATGCTATTTTTCAACTTATGTAAACTACATATTGTGAGAGGGTCAAAAAACTTTATATTCCTTCCCTCTGTACAAAATTCTCCAAAAATTTTATAAAACCATATGTAGGTAGCATGACCAAACTAAAAAAAAAAAAAAGAAGTGAGATTACTGCAATGATGGTCTTCTTGTATCCAAAGACTTGTTTTTTGTTCCATTGCTAGTGCCTCAAGATTTTTATTTTGGAGGAAGCACTTTCTGAAACTGGGGGATGGGTAATTATAGCCTTAAAATTACCTAACCCGGAATTTCGTAGTCACTCCCAGAATTATCTTTGGGAAGGGCTCTTCGAAAAGCTGAGTTGTTATATATATATATAGAGAGAGAGAGAGAGAGAAAGACTGTAACTAAGTCACCACTTCAATTTAAAAAAAAATCAGTACTTCAAAAGATGATGGTTTTACACAGGTTATGGCAAAAAAAAAAAAAATGTTCTAGTTGTATTTATAAAGTTATTAGGTGTACTGGAGGTGGTACTGCAAAGTTGTTACATTTCTCTGGCGGACTCAAAAATCACAAGTGGTGGCAGGCACAACATACCTCGCCCGACAGCAGTTATTTTATTTCCAACCGTTTTCCTGCCATGGCGCTCGGAAAATCCGTGATCTTGCACTGACCTTTCAAGGTCACTCAAGGTCAAAGGTCATGGTGCCCAATGAAAGCCCATATGAGACTTCCTATATGTTCATAATAGTATATATGTATCTTCAACGAGTTTCGAGGTGTAGCCTCCTAAATAACTGTGACCTTGAGTTTGACCTTTCAACGACAATTAAGGTCAAAGGTCATGGTACTAACTAAAACTCTATATGGGACTTCCTATACGCTGGTAATAGTAAATATCGATCTACAACCAGTTTCGTGTTAGTGCCCCCTGAATATCCGTGACCTTGAGTTTGACCTTTCCAGGTCACTTAAGGTCAAAGGTCTTGGTGCCAAATGAAAGCCCACATGGGAGTTCCTGTGTGCTGATAATAGTAAATATATCTTCAACTGGTTTCAAGTTGGCGCCCTCTGAAAACAGGTGACCTGGATTTTGACCTTTCAGGGTCACTCAATTACCTCCAAAATTTAATCATTTTCTTTGGGACTAGTGCCCACATATCCTATAAGTTTCATGTTATTTCATCCAGCCGTTATTCCGCAAAGTTACTAACAAACTAAGAAACAAACAAGCAAACAAACAAACAAAACAATACCTCGCCGGACTTCGTCCTGGCGGGGTAAAAATCACGTACCGGGATTTGGGATGGCTATTAAGATCCTAGAGTGAGCTGTTTATTATTTCTCATCCGCCAGAACGAGAGAGAGAGAGAGAGAGAGAAAGGCATACTGATAGACAGACAGAGGGCGGCGGGGTGGGGGGGGGGAGACAATGGAGCGTCGGGAAAGAATGAAGGTGTTTCAGTGCTCATTTCCAGGGGGTGAGGTAAAGTGAGAGAGAGAATTGGAGAGAAAAAGAAGTGGAGGAGAGATGGGAGAGGGAACAATGCTGGTGTGTGTGTGTGTGTGTGTGTGTGTGTGTGTGTGTGTGTGTGTGTGTGTGTGTGTGTGTGTGTGTGTGTGTGTGTGTGTGTGTGTGTGTGTGTGTGTGTGTGTGTGTGTGTGTGTGTGTGTGTGTGTGAGAGAGAGAGAGAGAGAGAGAGAGTAAAATGGAAGTTAAAAGAGTTAGTGGAAGTGAGAAGATAGGAGAAGAGAAATAGTATGGACAGGACGGAGTAAGAGAGGATAAAGTCTCTCTCTCTCTCTCTCTCTCCACAGGAGGAGGGGTCCATGGTCACCACCTGGTAATGGGTCAAGGGAAGTACTTAGGGTCCGTAGGAGGAACCAAGAGGGCTGTTGGGGGTTTTCCTGGAATGAAGGCTAAAGTGACTGGGAAAGAGGTTTAAAAAAATAATATCGGAGTTAGAAATCGGAAAACTGCCATAAATGATGAGGTTATTTGAGATGCCCTGTTTTGTAGGAGTGGGGCTGCTGGCAACACTGAGGACATAATACAAGCAATGTCCATGGTGGATGACCTAAAGCTTAACACGGAGAGGCATGTTTTAATATGGGTCCTGCCTGGATCTGGTGGCAGTGACATCCACTCTCTGAGGTCACTGGGATGAAGGAGAGGCTGGAGGATGTGCATCGCTACTGGTGTGCGGCTGTCGGCCCATATGACGTGTTCAGTGGGTGACCAGATCTACACATGACCTGGTGGATGGAGTACATTTAAGCAATACAGGAAAGACTGTACTGGGGGACATGGTGAACCAGGTCCTTTGTTGTGTGTTAAGGCGGAAGTTGTCCACCTGGAGAGAGTCTGTTCCTGAGGTGCCGTCTGTGTAGGTGGCACCACAGACGGAAAATGCACTGCACGCATCCTTTCAGCGGGGGGGAGGGGGAGGAGCCACCACAAAAGGCGTGCACACACCTCAAGTGGCCACACTGCAAACAACAGTCACTGGTGTTGTTTGTCCTAAACAGACACAAATACTCGAGAAACCTATCAGGTTAGGGGGTCAGTCAGGGCTAACTGACTTCCTATGAGTAGTGCTAATTATGGTCGATTAGAGCGAGAATGACGTGGAGAGCGTATGTGAGTGAGATGGAGGGGGGGAGAGAGAGACGGAGGCTAAGGATGAGATGGAGGGATGGAATGGAGAGGTATATGAGAGAGGGAGTTCTGAGCTGGGAGCAGGGCAGTGAAATGGAGGGGAACAGGGCGACTTGGAGGCGATTTGTTTGTGGCCACATCTTACGGGATTGAAGCGACTGGCAATAGATAGATAGATAGACAGAAATATATGTAATGATCACAAAGCTCAAGCAGCGACTAATACAATAGATATAACAGCATTTATAGTCATGGATTCATGCTGATGGGGGAAGCTTTATTGGAGAATTCTATATCCCCATCATGAGATTTTTTCATAAGGACCGATCCGATCAGGAAGAAGGGGGAGTGGCACTGTCTGTGTGGGAGTGCCTGTGTGGGAGTGCCTGTGTGGGAGTGCCTGTGTGGGAGTACCTGTGTGGGAGTGCCTGTGTGGGAGTGCCTGTGTGGGAGTACCTGTGTGGGAGTGCCTGTGTGGGAGTGTCTGTGTGGGAGTGCCTGTGTGGGAGTGTCTGTGTGGGAGTGCCTGTGTGGGAGTGCCTGTGTGGGAGTGTCTGTGTGGGAGTGTCTGTGTGGGAGTGTCTGTGTGGGAGTGCCTGTGTGGGAGTGCCTGTGTGGGAGTGTCTGTGTGGGAGTGCCTGTGTGGGAGTGCCTGTGTGGGAGTGCCTGTGTGGGAGTGCCTGTGTGGGAGTGCCTGTGTGGGAGTGTCTGTGTGGGAGTGCCTGTGTGGGAGTACCTGTGTGAGAGTGCCTGTGTGGGAGTGTCTGTGTGGGAGTGCCTGTGTGGAAATGCCTGTGTGGAAATGCCTGTGTGGGAGTGCCTATGTGGGAGTGTCTGTGGGAGTGCCTGTGTGGGAGTGCCTGGATCCCGTGGACTGCACAGTCGGATCAAAGCAGGAGACACCAGGCATAAACTTTACTGCAGGAACAGATATGTACAGATTCACTGTTGTCTACCGTCCACCACACCAGCTTATCAATGATGATGCTAGATTGTATGATGACGTCAGCAAGTTAACAGCAGAAAACGTTATAGTTATCCTGAGTGACTTCCACTGTCAAGTAACTGGTCACATAAAATGATGGCTGCAGAAGTAAGAATGCTTATTAACTTTGCTAATGAAGCCTTCTTGACCTAGTAGATGACAGAGCCCACGTGGAGATGAACTTGATAGATCTTGTGTTCATCAGCGAAGCTGATCTCGTTTCAGCTTGACTGTAGATAAGCTGTTAGGAGGAACTAATCTTAATCTCATTAAATTCAGGTTGCGTTCCTGTATACCTAAGGTCGAAGTCAAAGCTCAGCAGTGTTGTTGACCTAATTTATGAACAATCATACGGCCTTCTAGGAGCAGTTAATGTGCAATGCATCTGAAAATGAGGCAGGGTATGAATGAGTCCTGGTGCTCACCAGAGACTGCTTTATGGCACAACAGACAAAGTTTGTGCCCTTAAAGCCAGTTGGGTCACCACTGCCCCAACCCATGTGGTTCATACGTTTAACAGCAACAACAATTAGGAAGAGAAAGGCAGCGTGCCACAAATTCAAAAACAATGGCAGACCAGCAAATAAAAAATGACTACAGTCACCTGCATGGGAAGGTGAGATCACTTGTATACAGAACTAGGTGCAATAAGGAGGTCTCTGCCATAGACGGTATATGTCTTGTGCTCCTCCTAACTACTGCCTACTGTACCATCATTATATTCCTCATCATCGTCTGTGCCTTCTATCTCTCTCCCCGTCCTGCTAACTGCTGTCACTGTTCCATCACCTGTGCCTTGTATCTGCTGTACTTTCTTCCTAACCTCTGGCTTGTACCATCACTTTCTATTTCAACATAATGCCATGTATCTTTCCTAACCTCCTCCTAACGCCCTATAACTCTCCAGTTCTTACGTGTCCGACTGTCACCATAGATTCCATAGTCCTTTGTCTGAATTCCAGCAGTCGCCTTACGTGTTAACCAACTTCTCATGCTACATCACAGTGCTTATACCCACCGTCTGTACTGATTACATGCAAGGGTCGTCTCATTCAGGACTGGTGTGGTGGTATTAACGGGGGTATTATTATGTCACGTCGATGGGTATTGTGAAGGAGCAATCAAGTCGAATTTTTACGCAATTTGATCACCAATCTTTCCTTCCATCTCAGATCGAACTCGCGTCCTTTGGGAGAGCGTATCATTTGTCTAACCACTTGACCAGCTGCTGTAGTGAAGGCAAGGGGACAGTGGTGTGAATAGCCGTGTGGAATGAAGCAGTGCATATGAGCAAGGATAATGGTGCTGATAGCTTCTTTCTGACTAAACTTTGTCGATGTGGCGTTGGTAATGAATAACAGTGTAGCCTATTTCACTGGTGGTGAGAGAGAGAGAGAGAGAGAGAGAGAGAGAGAGAGAGAGAGAGAAACACGACCGTAGGATAAAAGAGTTTGCGGACTGAAGTTTGGTAATTGTGAGGAAACGGCGGAGGAGGTGATGATGGAGGGAAGGAGGGAGGGAAGAGGAAGGCGATGATGGAGGGAAGAAGGGAAAGGGAAGAAGATGATGATGGGGGGAAGGAATGAAACAGGGAAGGCAAAGGTGATGAAGGACAGAGGGAGGAAGGGAGGGAAAGGGAAGGAGGTGTTGGAGAGAAGTTGTGAGGGAGGGAGGAAGGCAGGAAGGAAAAGATGGGAGGGGAAAAAGTGATAAAAGGAGGGGAAATGGAGGGAGAAAGGGAACAGGAGAGGCGGTGATGAAAAAGGGACGAAGGGGTGGTAAGAAGGGAGGAAGAGACAGGAGGGAAGAAAAGAGTAGGAATGACGGAAGAAGAAAGAGATGAAAATAAAGGATAAACACGTAGAAGAGAGATGCAAGAAAGGGAAATCCAAATGAGAGAGAGAGAGAGAGAGAGAGAGCAAGATCGCAGGATAAAAAAGTTTGCGGACTGAAGTTTGGTAATTGTGAGGAAAAGGCGGAGGAGGTGATGATGGAGGGAGGGAGGGAGGGAGAGAGAGATGGAGGGAAGGGGAAGGTGATGATGGAGGGAGGGAGGGAGAGAGAGATGGAGGGAAGGGGAAGGTGATGATGGAGGGAGGAAGGAAACCAGGGATAGGGAAGAAGGTGATGATGAAGGGAGGGAGGGAAGCAGGGAAGGGAAAGGTGATAAAGAAGGAAGGGAGGAAGGGGGGGCAGGGAGAGGGAAGGAGGTCTTGGAAGCAAGTGGTGAGAGAAGAAAGTGACGGTGGAGAGAGGGACGGAGGAAAGCAAGAAGGAGAGGAGGGAAGGGAAAAAGTGACAAGAGGAGAAGAAATGGAGGGAGAAAGGGAGCAGGAGAGGCGATGATGAAAAAGAGAGAGACGGAGGCATGGCAAGAAGGGAGGCAGAGAGGGGAGAGAAGAAAAGAGAAGGAAAGATGGAAGGAGAAAGAGACATGAAAATAAGTGATAAAAATAAAGACGTAGAACAGAGAACCAATAAAAGGAAATCCAAATGAGAGAGAGAGAGAGAGAAAGAGAGAGAGAGAGAGAGAGAGAGAGAGAGAGAGAGAAATGAAGCCAAGAAGGAGGGACAGAGAGCAGAATGAATGGAGGAATGAGCGAGAATAAGAATGGAAAGAGGAGAGAGTAAGATATTACAAGATAAATGATAATAACAAAGAAGCGGCAAAGAATACGATGCAGATATAAATACGATGAACAAGAGGGAAAGGATAAGATGGAGATTAGGATGACGATTAAGATTAAGATGCAGAACGAAATATAATGATCAAGAGGGAAAGAAAAAAGACGATGCGATAATGGAAGGAAAAAATAAACAGCCATAATTTCAGATTCAAACTACACAAGGGAAGGCAAAATGGTCTCCACGCAGCACTAACACACTGATGCCCGTATTATTGTTGGACAAGGAAGCTCCCTAACACCTTTTCCTAAGTGATTTGTTTTGTTTATTATACCTTACGCTCCTGGTCTGTGTTACATAAATCCATTCAATATCGCCATACTCTGTATAAAGAATGTACAAAAGTATATTAGCCAGCCACTTCCAAAAATAAATCGCTAAGGAAAAGGTGCTAGGGAGTTTCCTTGCCCGACGAGAATATGGGTCTGAGATTTTGGCTGGTATTCTCGGTGGTTTAGGAGGCTCCCTAACACGTCCTCCTTAGCGATTTGTTTTCCAAACTACCCATTAACATCCTCTTTTTTTCTTCTTATATCTTTTAATATCGACAAAGATTGCATGAATAGCACACAAGAATATAACAAGGACGCAGAATCAGAAATAAACCGGTAAGGAAGAAGTATTAAGGAACTTGCTAACCACACCAGCATACCGCCTCAGTGTACAGTGCAATGATGATTAATGACATAGAAGAACAAAAGATATCCAGATTTATGTACTGGTACGGTCTGACATTTTACCTTATAGTGTCTGGGACATTTGCACAAGGAACAATGGTACGAAGTTTGGAGAAAACTGGCGAGAAGAAATAAACGAATGGTACGAAACGGAAACTTATTTGGAAGAAGAAGAAACTGACCATCAATAAGTAGGTTTCGAATACAGTAAAAAAAAAAATCATCATCATCATCATCATCAATCCTCAACACCTGAAGGCCAGAAAAGAAAAACTGATATAATAAGATCCTGAGCCAAGTTTTACCAAGGGAATGCTGCACAACGCAATTCACTCCCCATAATGCCGCAGTAATGACGTATAATTTACCATAAGTTACCTTAACTTGGGAAAAATCAAGCAACTCGTAACACTTTGACGGAAACTGTTGATTTGGCGGGAGAACTGATCATTTCACAAGTACCTGGGCAATCTGATAGACTTGTAAGGCCTCGTTTTAAAATTTATTTATGCAAATAACTATATACCGGTACATATTTCAATTGAGCAATTTTATCGTAAGAAATGGTTGTAATGGTGTTAGGGAGTCTAATACAAAGATAATAATTGTACAATTATATATACTAAAGGTCATTATATTTTCTATTTCAAATTGTCGTGTTTGTGAATTATTACATAATATTTTACATCACATTTTACTGGTTTATTATTATTTATGATTATACAGTAAGATTATTGAGGGGTGTTTAGTAAGTGACTGTTAAGTCTAATTTTCAAAGTGTTTAAACTATGTGATTCCTTGACATTTTCTGGCAGATGGTTGCATATCTTTGGCCCTGTTACTGCTAAGGATCTTGCACCTGAGTCGCTATTAACCTTAGCAACGTACAGATTATTTTGTTGTCTAGTGATACTTTGTGTCACGTTGTGTACCGATGGAAAAGAAAGGAGATAGTCAGGGTAGAGATTAACTAGATATTTGAAGACTGTGACAGCTGTGTCAAACTTTATCTTGTTTTGAGTGTTTAGCCATTTCAGTTCTTTTAAAATTGGAGTGACATGATCATACTTCCTTGCTTTTCCATCGACAACTATAGCAGCAAAATTTTTATTGTTTCTGCACACGTGAAAGTTGAGATTTCCCTGCAGTGCCACATTACACTGCCGTAGTTTAGGATACTTAGGGCAAGTGTCTGCACCATGATTTTTCGAGTGTCTTTGTCAAAGCTATCTTTTATCCTGTTAATATATATATTAATATGACCATTACTTTTTTGTTAAGTTCATTTACATGCTTATCAAAGGTCACGTAGCATTCCATATATATATATATATATACCTAAGTTTTTTATACAGGTGCTGGGTTGATCTGCTGCGTCTCCATATCGAACAGCATCACCTGACATTAACCCTATATTAACACACACACACACACACACACACACACACACACACACACACACACACACACACACCTTTGTTCATCATCACTAATCACAACAAACTATATTCAGCGATAAATCACTTAATCCTGTACTAATTAGTTCACTGGTAAAGCAATTAGTCCACACTATTAGCCATGCCTTACAGAGGCAGGATTAATTGAATAGCTTTTGAGCTCTCTTGCAATAATGATGATGATGATGATGATGATGATGATACTAGAGGGATATACCTCTTCATTATAGTGATGATGGGGATGATGATGATGATGATGATATCTGTTCAATATTAAGTGATGACAGTGATGATGATGATGATGATGATGATGATGATGATGATGATGATGATGATGCTACTAGTGGGAAATACCTGTACTCTAGGGTGATGATGATGACGATGATGATGATGATGATGATGATAAAGATGATGACAATGAGCAAGGAGGAGGATACTACGGGGAAATACCTGTACAGTAGACTATGGTTATGATGATGATGATGATGATGATTTTGTTGTTATTGCTGAAACCCCAAGTTCGTCTGATTGTGAACCCAATGGTGGGAAAGAGAGTAAGTAAGTAACTTTATTTCCACTAAGCAGTGGTTATTAATAAAGATACATGTTCCGATATATAGTAAGTACAGTACAATGAAAACATGAAAAATCAGTACATATGAAGACAAATTTAGAGCGAAATAAAATCTCAATTGGGATTTTTATCTTGCAAATGCATCCAAGGTATTTCAAGTCATAAAACATTTTTCTCTTCCATAAGAAAACACAGCAGCCTAGATTTGAATACTGGTAGGCTACTGGCGTTGGTTATTAAAGCAGGCAATTCATTCCAGAGCTTCGGGCCCTGTACAGCGAGTGACCTGGCACCAGTGCTAGTGTGGACTCTTGGTACATATAGGCTATTTTGTTGTCTGGTTACACTTCCAGTCACGTTATGCACAGAAGCAAAGGACATAAACCATTCAGGGTACACACCACGCAGTATCTTATACATAGTACAGTACGTATCAAATGCATGCTTTTGTTTAATATTTAGCCATCTTAACTCTTTCAGGACTGGAGAAACATGATCGTATTTCCTCATTCCACCTACAGCAACTTTAGCAGCAAAGAGAGAGAGAGAGAGAGAGAGAGAGAGAGAGAGAGAGAGAGAGAGAACACGCCTGTGTGCATAATTACGATTTATTTGATTACCTATACACAGCAACACCAACTTCTGTAAACACACACACACACACACACACACACATACTCAGACAACGAACATAATACTTATTACCTACACACAGCAACACCAACTTCCATACATATACAGTTGGCAACATATAAACCTGGCACAGCATCAGTGTGCAGCAGAGGTGTGGCATTTGGTACAGCATCAGTGTGCAGCAGAGGTGTGGCATTTGGTACAGCATCAGTGTGCAGCAGAGGTGTGGCATTTGGTACAGCATCAGTGTGCAGCAGAGGTGTGGCATTTGGTACAGCATCAGTGTGCAGCAGAGGTGTGGCATTTGGTACAGCATCAGTGTGCAGCAGAGGTGTGGCATTTGGTACAGCATCAGTGTGCAGCAGAGGTGTGGCATTTGGTACAGCATCAGTGTGCAGCAGAGGTGTGGCATTTGGTACAGCATCAGTGTGCAGCAGAGGTGTGGCATTTGGTACAGCATCAGTGTGCAGCAGAGGTGTGGCATTTGGTACAGCATCAGTGTGCAGCAGAGGTGTGGCATTTGGTACAGCATCAGTGTGCAGCAGAGGTGTGGCATTTGGTACAGCATCAGTGTGCAGCAGAGGTGTGGCATTTGGTACAGCATCAGTGTGCAGCAGAGGTGTGGCATTTGGTACAGCATCAGTGTGCAGCAGAGGTGTGGCATTTGGTACAGCATCAGTGTGCAGCAGAGGTGTGGCATTTGGTACAGCATCAGTGTGCAGCAGAGGTGTGGCATTTGGTACAGCATCAGTGTGCAGCAGAGGTGTGGCATTTGGTACAGCATCAGTGTGCAGCAGAGGTGTGGCATTTGGTACAGCATCAGTGTGCAGCAGAGGTGTGGCATTTGGTACAGCATCAGTGTGCAGCAGAGGTGTGGCATTTGGTACAGCATCAGTGTGCAGCAGAGGTGTGGCATTTAGTACAGCATCAGTGTGCAGCAGAGGTGTGGCATTTGGTACAGCATCAGTGTGCAGCAGAGGTGTGGCATTTAGTACAGCATCAGTGTGCAGCAGAGGTGTGGCATTTGGTACAGCATCAGTGTGCAGCAGAGGTGTGGCATTTGGTACAGCATCAGTGTGCAGCAGAGGTGTGGCATTTGGTACAGCATCAGTGTGCAGCAGAGGTGTGGCATTTGGTACAGCATCAGTGTGCAGCAGAGGTGTGGCATTTGGTACACTTGACAAGCTTGACATAATCACATGTTTGTTGGTGGCACTGACAGCAATGAACGCAGGTGTCAAATATTAGTTGAAATGACCAAGTAACTGTGAGGCAGGAACGTCCGAAATTGTAGCCACACCTCCACTGCACACCTGGGTTAATGTCGCCAACTGGACACACTCAGGCAAACCAAACAACCCAGCCACCTGTGACTGGCAGTGTTTGCTGTGCTGACTCCATGAACACAGCATACACAAGGAAAATGGAAACAAAGCAAATCCACGATAAATACGGATATACAATTACAGTCGAGTATACAGTGAAAATATATAAGAGCAAAATACAGCCTGCCTCAGTCACGGAAGTCCCTGTTTTTGAGGACATCATTTTGTATTAATGAAAAATAAAAATAAAAACAAAGCGAACCCACAAGTTCGGATACATAATTACAGTCGAGTATAAAGACTAAAATTTTTAAGATATAACTTTTATTAGAAGAAAATCGTCTTATAGTGGTGAGAATAATCTAACACTGACATTATCCTGCTGAAAGGGTTAATGGATAATGCTTCTAACCTTTAAAAAAAAAAAGTTTTGCATGCAATTAGTAATACCGTCTGTTATTCCCCATAATAAAAAGACAAAGTTATTGTCTTTCACTAGTCCACCTAAGCAATTAAATACCTTTGTAGAGTCAGGCTCAATAATTAGTTTACAGTCCCATAGTGTTCTACTTCACACTTTGGTCACCTCCGTCACTATCCTCCCTGACGCATGTCAGAGAGAATCACAGGCTGAGAGACAAGACCGGTACTCTCGTCGATTAAAGACGCTCCTTAACACCTTTTCCTGGGCGGTTTATTTTACTTTTTATTCTGCCCTCTTCTGTGTTACATAAATCCTTCCAGTATCGCCATACTCCACGTAGCTAGATAACGTACAACAGGATATTATCCGGCCTTATCAGAAAATCAATCGCTTCCTTACCCAACGAGAATAAGATCCCAAGCCTCTCTCGGCTCAGGAATATTACCCAGCAGAGGAAACTGACACAAAAAGAGATTGAATAGTAGGTGAAGTTTTAGCCCATGTTGTAAATCGATATACAGTACGGTATATATTTTATTAACTGCCTGCCTATTGTGGAAGCTGTCAGCTGCATAAAATCGTCTGGTGATAAACTGAAATAAATCCTACGTCCCCATAAACCCACCGTAGTGAAAAAATTACAGCTTTGCTACTGTCCTGTTATTAACGGATAATAGGGTGTGTGTGTGTGTGTGTGTGTGTGTGTGTGTAATTCACCGGGTCGGTCAGGATCACCTAATGGTCGTGATCGTCAGCTTTTACCCTCCCGGAAGGGAGCTGAGAGCTCATATAGTCCGATCTAAGGGCAAGGCTGTGACCTTCACACACGCACACACCCGTCCCCTTGCTCAAGGGGGACAGTAACCACCCACTTCGTCAGTGAAACTTTTCGCAACCTGAGCGAGGCGCGAACTCCCGTCTACCAGATGGCAAGCGAGAACGTTACCACTGCACCAGCGAGCGGTGTGTGTGTGTGTGTGTGTGTGTGTGTGTGTGTGTGTGTGTGTGTGTGTGTGTGTGTGTGTGTGTGTGTGTGTGTGTGTGAAAAATAATAATAATAAGATAAATGAGGAATACAAAGAGGTAAGAACAAATGGGACAAAATTATAAAGGTTATTACAAGGTTACAAGAGAATTAAGGGGTACCGTAGTACTCCACCGTCCTTACTGTTTCTCTTCCATCTTCTCACTTCCACTCTCACTCTCTCTCTCTCTCTCTCTCTTTTACACACACACACACACACACACACACACACACACACACACACACACACCACTCCACCCCTCTCTTTAAAGGAATTCATGCGAATTACTAAGTACATTATACGTCTTACGATGTTCGTTATAATCATTCCAATACTGAACAATATACATCATGTCATTAAAATGCAGAACACGACTCGTTATACGCTAACTTGGCCTAAAATTGCCATGCGTCCAACATGAATGCTGAGCTGCAACAGTAGATGGACACTATGGTGCTAATCACGTAGAAGTGTTATGAAACGCATGTAGGCCTGTAGCACTGTCCTTTCTATAACTGAGATACCCTATGTGAAATAAGCTACAACAGGATGAAAATCTGGGCCAAGTTAAAAGTAAACCAAGCATAGCAATCCTAACCCATATATCGTTCTTTAACTTCCTTCTCATCCAACGGGGATGACTGATGACATAAATTATTAGACCAGCAGCCCAGAGCCTTGCGCCTAGATGAACGAGGTACCAGCATAGGAGTATAGGTACATCTCTGACGTAGCATGAAATGTACTGAAATGGATTTCTGTCGGGTACCCCCCGCTGCGTGTGATCCCTGGGGACCCTAAAAGTGGCCCATATAACGAGGCTAGCACAAACATTGGAGGTACCAATCTGAATCATGTCCACATTGTGAACACTGCAAAACCAATCGCAAATACATGCCTGACAGACACGCCAGCCACTGTGCAGGACCCGCCAGACCCCCCAAAAGGGCCCAAAATATATCTGCTAGCACAAACATTGTACCACATAAAACCAATTCCATATAATCAAGTACATTCCCCGGAGTGTCAAATGACCCTTGACAGACAAATTTTCCGCTGTATTGGCCCGACCAGACACCCTGAAAATGGGCCCCTCCGCCCCTGTGGAAGAGCTGGGCTAGCACAAACAACCCAGGTACCACATACAACCAATTCCAAATAAATAAGTACATTCCCCGGAGTGGAAAATTACCCATGACGAACAAACTGTATGCTGGAATGGCCCAGGCACCAGAAACCCCGATGCCTCTTTGGCCCAGTGGATGAGCTGAGTTGCACAGACATTGGGGTCACCAGATAAAATCAGGTGCTCTTGTATGATCAGTGAGAAGTACCCACAAATGGTTTTAAAATGGTAAGTAATGAAAAAAACAAAACAAAACAAAACATAGGTTTTCATCTTATTTCTTTACTCTATCAGGTATTAGTAGCAGCCGTGGCTCAGTGGGTTAGAGCGCTCCGTTCTGACCGAAGGGTCGGAGGATCGAATCCACCCAAGGGTCATTGGTAGACCTCAGGAAGGGCATCCGGTCATAAAATGCTACACGCTCCAGTTCAAAAGTCCTCTACTCAGGGGCAACGCCTTAGCCCTTCGGGGATACCTGGCGTAAAACCAAATTATTTTTATTTTTATTTTTTTTTTCTATCAGGTATTAGTGAAGACTGAACGTGAACAGGAAATATATGTCATGTCACTTGCTGCTGGTCATGTCACCACAAGTCACATCCCACATCCCTGTTTCACTGTCTAAGTCATCACTCCAGGGTGGTTCCGAGTTTGCATCATCAACGTCATCAAACTCACTGGCTAGGTCTGGCTTGTCATCTCCATTACTGTCGGATCTCTCATCGACAATGCCATTGTGAAACAGATCATCAGGCATTTCAGGGTCAGAGAACCAGTTAGTAGCGTAGTACCCATCTTTCACTTTCCATCCGTACCACTGCAGGGGATCAAGGCCCTGCCAGATGTGCAGAATCTGGTTCCCCCACACCAGGCTTACAAAGTGTGCTCTTTGGATCTTATTGGCCAGGGTCTTTGCACAAGGTGGCAAAAGTGCACGGTTCACTTTCTTGATATTGGCCATAGGGTTTTCCTGAAAGTATTGAAAAAGAAAAGAAAACAAGCTTACGGTATGCCTAAGTGGCCTAACAGTGTTTCTAACAGATTTGCTTGAGTTATGGAATTTTAGTTATGGATTAATGGTCTATAACTTGGAACGTACCGTGATTGGTTCATCATCTGAAGTTTTGTCACCCATGCTGCTATGCACTAAGTATTTCCTTATGTATAATGTGTCCTCCCAGAATATTTAGTATTTTCATATCGTACCTGACAAAAAAATATAACCACATCAATGACAGACACTCTGATTCATTACAAAACGTAATCTAGAAAACTCAGTGAAATTCATATACAAATATTCTTGTTAATGTTATTCACTTATTACCTTTTCACACATCATATGACTTGTGTGCCATTACTAGTGTATTTATATACAGTAAGACCGATGTATAAATCACAGAAGTAATGAAAGATGGAAGCACCAACATTGTAACAAACGAGTATATATAATATAAAGGAGAAGAGGAGTAATCACTTACCACTGCGCGTCAGGCTGAAGGTTGTGAGTCCAGTGATTAACCAAACCAACGGCCAGCACATATCACCTTGTTTAAGGCTTCATGAATCCTGAATCCTTACGAGGGAACCAAAGATGCCTCATTACTCTTGACTTCTGGTGAGTGATCACCACGCCCAAAAATAATGAAGCAATATGAACTATAATAACTATCTATCTATCTATCTATAGCCCGACGCCCTAATCCCGCAAAGGGTGGCCGCAGACAAAACGCCTCCAAGTCGCTCTGTCACCCACCATTTGACTACCCTCCCCCTAACTCACCCCCCCCTCCCTCATATACCTCTCAACTCCATCCCTCCACCTCATCCTCGGTCTACCCCTCCCTCTCCCTCCCTCCACCTCACCTACATACACCCTCTTAGTTAGTCTTTCATTCTCCATTCTCTTCACATGTCCAAACCACCGCAGTGTATTTCTCCTAATCTTCTCAACCACATCCACATCCACCCCACAGCGTTCCTTCACTTCTTCATTCGTCAACCTGTCCCTCCACGTCACTCCACATGCTCCTCTCAAGTAACTCATATCCACTGCTCTCACTCTTGACTTGTTCCCCTCTTGCAAGGTCCATGCCTCGCTTCCATACGTCAGGGTAGGGATCACAATACTGTCATGCAGTGACTTCTTAACTTCCATACTCACCTCCCTATTTCTCATCACTGCTTTCACTGTACCAACAACCTTCCTTCCCTGCTGTACCCTTTCACGCACTTCATCCCCCAAAGTTCCATCCTTACTCATCACACTACCCAAGTACTTGAATGCACTCACATTCTCCATATCCTCACCATCCAACCTCACTGCACACTCTGTGACTTCATTCCTCTCAAACACCATAACTTTACTTTTGTTTACATTAACTTTCAGATTCCTCCTCCTACACACTGTCCCAAATTCATTCACCAAACCTTGCAACTCCCATTCATCTTCACTCAACAGTACTGTATCATCAGCAAACAGCAACACCGGAAGCTTCCAAATCTCACCCTCATTCATTAGAGCCACCCCCACATCCACTAGCCTACCCTGCACCTCCTTTACAACCCCATCCATCTATATATTGAACAGCCATGGAGACATCACACAACCCTGTTTCAGTCCCACACTGAGATCAAAGAACTCACTCAGCTCACCATCCACTCGCACCGTAGCCCTAGCTCCCTCGTACATACTCTTCACAGCACTCAACAATTTCCTCTCCACTCCATATATTCTTAATACCTTCCACATACCTTGCCTATCTATTCTGTCATAAGCTTTCTCCAAGTCCATGAAGGCAGCATACACTTTCCTTCCCTTCTCTAGATACTTCTCCACTAAACATCTTAGAACACATATCTGATCTACACACCCTTTTCCCTTCCTAAATCCCCCTTGTTCTTCTCCAACTAGCTCCTCTGTCATATGCCTAACCCTATCAATGAATATTCTACCATATATTTTACCAGTCACACTAAGTAGGCAAATACCCCTATGGTTACCACATACTTCTCTCTCCCCTTTTCCTTTGTATAAAGGAACAATTATACCTGATTTCCAGTCCTCTGGAACCCTTCCCTCTTCCCAAGCCAATCTACACAACTTCCATATCCACTCCACAACAATCTCACCCCCATACCTAAGCATTTCACCACACACTCCATCAATTCCTGGGGCCCTTCCCAACTTAATCTTCTTCATCGCTTCCACTACTTCCGCCCTACTGATCTCTTCCTCCCTCCTCTCATCTCTTCTTCTCCCAGCCATTCCCCAACCACTTATACTCGCACTGCTCTCACTCTCTACATTCAACAAATCCTCAAAGTGCTTCTTCCATCTCCTCAGTTTCTCTCTCTTCTCCACCAACAATCTATTATTCCTATCTTTCACCCCCCTACTATTTCCCCTTTCACACTGCCTTACTTTCTTTACCTCCTTCCAAAACAATTTCTTACTCTCCCTCCATTTCACACTCAGATTCCTCCCAAACTCTTCATCCACTTTCTTTTTACTCTCCTTCACCAGTCTCTTAACCTCCCTTCTCTTGCTCACATATACCTCTCTCTTCTCTCTCTCATCTTCTCCCCTACCTCTGCTCGCTAACCATTCACTATAACAACACTAATGTAAAAAAGAAATTGGGCCAAAGTGCCCATATTCAGGGTGTCTGTTGGGGCCATTCCAGCATACAGTTTGTCCGTCATGGGTAATTTTCCACTCCGGGGAATGTACTTATTTATTTGGAATTGGTTGTATGTGGTACCTGGGTTGTTTGTGCTAGCCCAGCTCTTCCACAGGGGCGGAGGGGCCCATTTTCAGGGTGTCTGGTCTGGCCAATACAGCGGAAAATTTGTCTGTCAAGGGTCATTTGACACTCCGGGGAATGAACATGATTATATGGAATTGGTTTTATGTGGTACAGTGTTTGTGCTAGCAGATATTTTTTGGGCCCTTCTGGGGGGTCTGGCGGGTCCTGCACAGTGGTTGGCGTGTCTGTCAGGCATGTATTTGCGAGTGGTTTAGCAGTGTGCACAATGTGGACATGATTCAGATCGGTACCTCCAATGTTTGTGCTAGCCTCGTTATATGGGCCACTTTTAAGGTCCCCAGGGATCACACGCAGCGGGGGGTACCCGGCAAAAATCCATTTCAGTACATTTCATGCTACGTCAGAGATGTACCAATACTACTATGCTGGTGCCTCGTTCATATAGGCTCAAGGCTCTGGGCTGCTGGTCTATATTTCCCCCGACGGACAACTTCTATCAGCTCGTACCTGTAAGTACGGTTGTGACTGCGCAGCACGAGTACAGGAAACTGCGCTTCAACACTTAGCGTACGCCATGCAAGCCGCCACATGCCTGTGCTTGTGCTGTGCTGCGCTGCGTCTCAATGTGCGCGGCCTACCATGCATTAACTACCTGATTTCTTCCTTGCTCTGTGTTGCATCGCCTCTGTCGCTTAGGTCTCAATGTGCGACCGGCCTTACTAGCCTTCTGTCTCTGTGCCTCTCTGTCTGTCTCCCTTACTTCCTTCCTTGCCTGTGTCTCTGCCTCCAACCTTGCCTCTTCTGTTTCTCTCCTTTTCTCCCTTCCTCCTTTGTTTGTCTCTCAGCCTCCATTCTTGCCTCATCTGGTTCTCTGCCTGCCTTCCTTCCTCTCTTCCCTCTTGCCTGTCCATCTGCCTCCGTCCTTGCCTCTTCTGCTTCTCTCCTTGCCTCGCTTCCTCCCTTGCCTGTCTCTCTGCCTCCATGCTTGCCGCATCTGTTTCTCTCCCTGCCTCCCTGCCAGGATCCAAGTCCACGCTAAAATAACATCATCATCTTCCCTCGCAACACAGCACCATCCGCATTGCCCTGCCTCACACTCATGACTGTCTCACTCATCCTATGCCTGTCTCAGTGCTTGTCTGCCTGTTTCTCTGTCTCACCAACCCCCTTCAACAGTCTCTCTAGACTTTCCTGTCTGACTGTCTCCATATTTCTCTGACTCACAACATCTCTCCCCAGTTCCTTCCCTGTGTGTTTGTTTTCGTCGTGTCTGCTTCTCGTCCTTCCTAACTGTCTGTCAATCTCTTTCTCTTGGTCTCCTTCCTTTGCCTGTCTCTCTCTCTTTCCCCAAGCCTGCCATCCTGTCTCTTAGCCTCTCTGTCTGCCCATGTATGGCAGCCCGTGTCTTTGCCTGTAAGTCTCTCTACCTTTCTGTCCCTCTGCCAGTATCCAAAGCCATGTTGAAATAACACTATCTCCTTGCCTCATTCCACTGCCTCGCCCTGCCTCACCTTCCCGGCCTGTCTGACTCACCTCTCTATCTGACTGATTTATCTTGTTTCCCTACCCGTCTGTCTGTTGATCTGTCTAACTCCCCGCCTGTTTGTCTTCCTTGTCTCCCAATTTCTGCCTCTGCCTGTTTCCTCCTACGCTTGCTAGTTTGTCTGTTCCTTTGCCTTACCCTCGATGTTCATCCCTGTCTTCCTGTCTATTCCGTCCTCCATCCTGCCATCCCCTTTCTTTCTGTCCATCTGTTTTCCTGTCTGTCTGCCTCACCCACCCGTTTTCCTCCCTGTCTACTTACCTGCCCACTACATCTCTTTCCTGCCTGCCTTCCTCCTCCTCATGTCCCTGTTTATCTGTCTCTTTGACTTAGCTTTTTTTCCAATATCACCCTATCCTCGCTTCCCTGCCTGTCTTCCTTTCTACCTTCTTGTCTCTCTACCTATCCACTTGCCTTTTTCATGTTTACTGATTGCCTGCCTGCCTGTCTCCTTTCCTACCTCCTTGCCTCTCAACCTATCCATTTGCCTATTCTCCTGCATATTCGCTGCTTACCTGCCTGTCTCAATTCCTACCTCCTTGCCTCTCTATCTGTCCACGAGCCATCTCCCTACCATCGCATTCTCTTCTGTCTCACCTACCTGCGTCCTTGCTTATGCGTCTCCCTGTAACTTTGCCTCCCTATCTCCCTCCCTGTCTCTCTACCTCCCTACCTCCCTCCTCTCCTCCCTATCTCCTTTCTCACATACACTCGCTCCAAAGAGTATTCGAAAACAAATGACCAGTAGTTTCAAAATGAATGTTGTGTTTGTTCGCGGTTTTTCTCAGGTCAAATTATTCCAAAGTGAACACTGTTTTTCATATGTTACATAAATTCCTTCTTGACGCTGTACTGGAAAAACAAGTATATATGTTCATTATGTGTTACTGGAGAGTATCTTCAAACGCATCGTCCACAGTTTCAAAATATAATGGTGGAAAAGTTTCATGAAATGTTTCAGTGTGTACAAGTGATCGAAAAAGTATGGGTGGACATTCCGCAAGAAACAACCTGACACCATGAACGACAGATATTGCAAAATGCCCGTTGTTCCTACTCAGCAACAGTATCCCAGCTTCGTATATCGAACACTATACTCATTTTACCTTAACGTGGCCCAGATTTTCCTCCTTTGGCAGCTTATATCACGTAGCTCAGTGCCAGAACAGGTCTAATGTGGCCCTACCTCCTTTCTACAGCACTTCTCCGTGACTTGCACCATATTCTGGCATTAATCTCTTATTACAATTCAGTATTCACGATGGAGAGATGACAATTTTCGGCCAAGTTAGAGTAGGGCGGGTATAGTGGAATGGTCTACCTCATCCCGGAAGTGTTGATACATTCGGCACAATCCTTTGAAAATATATAACTATTTTGGTGACATCAGGTGCTCTACATATCACGAGACCCTTCCAGCCCCATACTCTATACACCAGAGAGACAGACAAACACAGAGATATACCTAGCTACTAAAATGGCTTATAAAGGATGTGAAGTATTGCCAGACACTCCACCCTGGTGCACTGCGTCGGCTACGTGTATAAATCGTCACCACCTCCTGTGAGTGGTTCCCGATGGCCACACATGTCCTGTTGTATCACCCACTGGATACTGACCAACACATCCCCGCCAAGACCACAACCCAGACCTATGTGTCAACACCAGACCTACTCGGGGTTTTGACAGTCTGGTTGGGGGCCTACCCCCTCCTCCATAAATATGGGCGAGAGACAAGATGGGTCTAAGCCCCATTCTGGGGGGGAGGGGGACACTGCTGTTCAGTGTGCACATATTAAATAATCGGAAACTTCAAACGGGGAGGCCAGTGGGAGGGACAAGGGTCTTCTTGAGGGGTCCGGCCCTCCAAGCCCCTCCTTGGCTGCGCCACTGTGGTTGGTGGATTATAACTGGCCAGTCATCTTGTGCCCACCATGTTACGCACCTTAACACGGGAATTAACGCTGGTGACTGAATTTTAGGATTCAAATTAGCCAATCATGTGGTGTTTAGCCTGTGACGTCAGTGTTGTGGAGGCTTCATGGCTGGTAATAGACTGGTGGGATGTAAAAGCCAGTAAATCATCGCATTAATACGTGGCAAGATGACTAAACCCACACCTGTCACTGACTGTCCAAGTCAGAATCAGCCAGTTATGTTGTCACCTTTTCATAACGTCACACAAGAGATTAGCGGTCTTTTGATTAAAACTGAGTGCACGAAGGTGTAGACAAACCCCTAATTTACGAGACGCAAACATACACACACACACACACACACACACACACACACACACACACACACACACACACACACACACACACACACACACACACACACACGTCAACACACATGGTTACACAACACAATTATATACAGGGAACAACAAGGGAGAAATCGTCTGTTTATTACCGGTACATGAGGCCAAGCCGACAGGTCTATAAGTGTTACACCTGAGGGATCTCTCTCTCTCTCTCTCTCTCTCTCTCTCTCTCTCCTTCAAGGAAAGCAAATACCTGCTTTTGGAGAGCTCTGAATGATTTTCTTATTAACCCTCTCAGGCGCAGGTGGTCTGAGTCGTTAGATTGTTTAACAACCTGTAAAGCGCACCATGACACGAATATAGTAAAAAAGTACCAAAATATGACACACATGGGCGGGAAACTTGTGTCCTCCTTTGTTTGACATGATGTGCATCATGGTGCGTTGTACAGGATGGTATTTTATGACTCGACTGGAGTCCGTGCATGTAAGGGTAAAATACACCGTTCCTTAGATTGAAATTTTGAGCTGATTTAACATGTCAGCTGTTACGTCAGCTGCCGCATCAACTGACTATCAGGCGACTTTCGGTTTCGGCAAAAATGAGGCATTTTACCGACTTTCTTACGAAATACAAAGTTGCTCAGCCTGCAGTTCTGAGTTGATTTAAGGTGTCAGCTGATGGCAGATGCATCAACAGTTTCGGCCCAGGTCTATGAAGACAGTCTCTTCGTGTTTCCAGCCATGACTGGGGCTTTGCCTCTCCCACCATGATCCCTGCTGGTTTAATGACATTTACGTAAATCTCACTCGTCATTGGCTGTCCAAGTTCAAAATCAACCAATTATACACTGCCTGCAGGTGACGTCACGCACATGTTCCATTCCGTTAGAGGGGATGTTAGACTTACTGTGTGATAATAATGGCCCGCAATTTTGAGGGCGGCTGCTCTGACCCACAGGCCATCAAAGGGAAGAGAACAAGTCATCAAATATCAAACACGCCAGTCCCCCCGCCCAATTTTATTCCCGACACGAGCCATTTTCTTCCATCACAACCGCCATAGCCGTCGCCAGCACACGCATACGGACGATCGCTCAGTGTCAACAACCCAAACATAAATCCGGCGGCAATTTGGTGCTTTTTCGAGTGTGTGTGTGTGTGTGTGTGTGTGTGTGTGTGTGTGTGTGTGTGTGTGTGTGTGTGTGTGTGTGTGTGTGTTTTAGGGGTTGGGGGCAGGCGTATTCATAAATTCCTGGTTATTTAACAGACATAATGATGAGAGAGAGAGAGAGGTTCAACCAGCATAATGCCACATATTGACAGTGAAAAATGTATATGATGCACAAAAATGAGAAACCAATGATAAGAAAATTCCAATAAAATCTAAAAATGAAATATATCCAAAAGTTCGCCCAATATTACACCTCTCCTACTTGTCACTGATCTGTAATGGTTAACACTTGTAAGGTGAGAGGTACTTGGTATGTTTCCCTGCCAACAGAGGCAAAAGTTCGCTAAATATTCAGCTAAATTCACTTGTCACTTTCCTCTGGTGGCAAATATTCCTAAACTGAATGAGGCCTGGTATGTTTCTCCGGCCACAGACACAAAATTTATCCTACAGTTTTACCTCTTATACTCGTACTCGTCACTTTAGGCTACTCTGTTGACAAATATTTCTTATGTGACAGATGCGTGATACGTTTTTCTATATGTAAACAATTCTCCTGGATATGATGCCTTAGGTTTGGTAAAGGTAGGTTAGGTTATGTTGTCGGGTTAGGTTAGGCTCAGCTGTGGTTGACTGGTCTTTCCTGATTAAAAATAAGTCCTCCCTCATGGACTCCATCTGCACCGTGGAGTGTGCGGTACAGCAGGCCAGGTGGTTAATACGGATTGTACAGCAGGCCAGGTGGATAACACGGAGTGTACAGCAGGCCAGGTGGTTAATACGGACTGTACAGCAGGCCAGGTGGTTAATACGGACTGTACAGCAGGCCAGGTGGTTAATTCGGGATGTACAGCAGGCCAGGTGGTTAATTCGGAGTGTACAGCAGGCCAGGTGGTTAATAAGGAGTGTACAGCAGGCCCGGTGGTTAATACGGAGTGTACAGCAGGCCAGGTAGTTAATACGGAGTGTACAGCAGGCCAGGTGGTTAATATGGAGTGTACAGCAGGCCAGGTGGTTAATAAGTAATTCATTCCTCCTCCACACACCTGTATTTACTCCCCTTACCCACACTTAGATACCTGTGACTTATACCACATGTCAGCCTAGGTAACACAATCTCTCTCTCTCTCTCTCTCTCTCTCAACCACCTGTCAGCACCACCCCGAGCGCTGATAACACACACAAAAACAAGCAGTAAGGACGCCAAAACATATCAAAATTCATTCATTCCTGTGCTGGAAATTATGTGAAGCTTCACTGATGTGTTCACAGGCTGTGCTGAATGTTGGGTTTGGCTGTGATGCATGGTTCGTTGATTTAGAGGTACCGTAATACTGGGATCTTAATGGAAATATCCCTTAATGGAAATATCCCAGTAATAATAATAATAATAATAATAATAACAATAATAATAATAATTATTATAATAATGATGACGATGATGATGATGATGATGATGGTGATGATGATGATGACTATGATGATGATGATGATGATGATGATGGTGATGATCATCAAAATGCAGGTGGTGGTGGTGGTGGTGGTGGTGGTGGTGGTGGTGGTGGTGGTGGTGGTGGTGATGATGATGATGATGATGATGATGATGATGATGATGATCGTGGTGGTGGCGGTGGTGGTTGTGGTAATGATGATATGAGGATGAGGATTACAGGGAGCGGTGCCAAGGCACAGCAAACCCGTTCCCGGCAGTCATTTTAATGCTGACGTATAAACACAACCGGATATCTAGTCAGTGATGTAACATATCAAATTTAGAGTAAATCGGATGAAAACTGATGATGTTATGCCCACTTGAAATTTTAGGCCCGACCCACCTGACACTAACCCCCCTACAGCTAACTGGAGGGTGACCCCCCTGATGTAATGAGGCGTGTTACAGGATGCAGATTTGAAAGATGCACCTTTAGATTTTGGTTTCATGTCGATATGACGAATCTGAAAGGAGTTATGGCGAAAAACGATTTTTTATTTTACATTTGTTGGTCCAACGGCATGGCCTTTAGCCCAGTTTGGCCAAAATTTAACCAGGTGATCAGAAGCTCATAGCCCTTCATAACGGTAATTTTAGTCCAAATCACATCAGTAGTTTTTGCGTAAAGTTGGTAGCACACACACACACACACACACACACACACAAATACACAAGCAAACACAGAGTGAAAATACCTGTCCCCGGGCCCCTCCGGGGCGTGGACGGGTAATGATGATCATAATAATAATAATAATAATACCAGTAATAATAATAATAATAATAATAATAATAATAATAACACACGCCATCAGTTTAAAAGCAGCGAGTAACAATTCACTAATAAGTGATGATACCAAGGCTGATCAAGTAGGCTAAATAATAATAATAATAATAATAAAATAATAATTATAATTATAATTATAATAATTAATAATAATAATAATAATAATAGCAATAATAATAATAATAATAACAGTTTCATACCGTTTATAAAGGTTCCAACATGATTCCATCCGAAGGCCTTAGTCACCAATTGGGGGCTCTCCAAACTACTCGATCTCTGGCAGCCTTCCTATTTAGTCCCTTATCCCTGAGGTCGCATTCTACGACCACGTCCCAGGTCTTCTTTGGTTTGCCCCTCGCAACCCTACCCTCGACGTCCACACCTCCCATCCTCTGCACCTAACTGTCGCCTTCTATCCTCTCAACATGTCCAAACCATCTCAGTCCACCCCTCCTCACCACAACAATGCACTCCAGTCCCATCCTTCCTCTCAACTCTTCAGTCATAAATCCTAGCCTCCCCAGGCCTCGAATTCAAGGACGCACCACACATCTATCTAATCACTGTAATTTCTGTACGTCTGAACCTACGAATATCCTCCTCCTTTACTGCCCAGGTCTCACTATCACCAACACCCATAATAATAATAATAATAATAATAATAATAATAATTTTACATAATGGCTGCCAACAATGATAAAAACATTTCGGCAATAAGCAATATACTAGGAACTAATCCTGATCAAATACTAACAATAATAATCTTACATCAAGGCCACCACAAAGGATGAAAACAGCACAATAAAAAGTAATAATAATACCAGGCTTAAACGCCCAACTCCCAAGGATTCATCTCCACCATACCTGTCCCATCGGTGGCTTGTTGACATTCCGTGGATTCCAATTTTCTCCACAATTCTCCGTTTCCTCCACTTTGCCATCATACCTACTGCTTCTGTGGCCGTTCATGCAACAGTAAATCACTCCGTAACTCACGATGCCGCGGTCAGTCAGGGTTTTATAATGCAAAAAGAATATAGGACTAGCACTCGACACACCTCTCAAAATTCCAAAATGGCGGACTGTTGTACAATCTCGCTCCGGTACGGTCGCGATGATTGGAAATGTAGCTTGAGGATATGATGTTGCTTTATGAAATATTCTATGACTTATTGTATGGTAATTTATTCTATGAAAAAATATTGTTCCAGCCTTTGATTTGGCCGAAAATAAATCGGAGTACAAAAACCAAGATGACTGTGAGGATAGAAACGTCAACATCAGGGTTTCTTCCAGAGACAAGGATTCAGATCAAACTCCAGTCGCTTTTCTTGAAGACTTACAACTTCCCTTGGACTCGTGGGTTATTTAATTTAACGACTTGAAAAGATTTGCGACGTAACAAAAAAAAGACTCGTGACTTGACTTGGGACTCGATGCTTAAAGAAAATTTGTAGGCAAGCCTGATTGCTCCTTGCTCGTACACCCTTATCTATGCCTTCCTATCCCTAGCCTAATAGCACAACCCATATAAATGATGCTGGAGAGGGGCGCCTTCATACGATGGCACTGACAGCTGGGCAGCTCCGCTGCCTGGTCAGGCAGTCGCCCAACTCCCTCCCCACCTCCAGAAAGAGAGATGATGGACTGCATGTGGAAGGCATCTTCAGCATAAAGTCTACTGGGTTCACATTCATGTAATCCTTAAGGAGGCATAGGACCACCTCCTCTTAAAAAACAAAATACCAATCTTTGAATTAGTGATTCAGTGACTTTGTAAACGAGTAGCCTACAAAAGTGCATTTTGGAGTATGAGGAGGATCCATCAATAAAAAGGAAAATGTGATTACATAAGGGTTAGGTTAGGTTAGGACAACTTTCATTCGGTTAGCGTAAAAAGAGATAAGGTTTGCATAAAATAGGTTAGGTTTGCATAAAATAGGTTGTTTGAATAAACTAGGTTACCTTAAGCTACGTTAGGATGAGTAAGGTCGGCATGTTAGCTACGTTAGGATGAATAAGGTCGGCATGTTACGAAAATTTAGGTTAGGTATGAATAAATAGGCTTTGATAAGGTTTATTTTGCTCAAAAATGGCGTTCTAAGATGGCGTCTGTTTGTCTTCACGCACCACAAAATGGCGGCCGTCTGTAAACAATAAAAGATTATAACACTCTTCCCCGCTTTCAGAAGAAATTAAAAACTTTGAGCCTGACAACGAAATCAGAAAATACTTAAAGAATCCCATGAAACCCTAATTTAAAGAAGAAACAAGAAAACTGTAAAATAAGGTGATCCTATGTCTCCTTAAGGATTACTCACATTCAAATAAATGTGGGGTTACAACAACAAAAACACCACCACCACCACCACCACCAACAACAACAACAACAACAACAACTACTACTACTATTACTACTACTACCCATATATATATATATATATATATATATATATATATATATATATATATATATATATATATATATATTGTAAGTGTACAATAATCTTGCAGGCAGACATAAAGTCAAGGCTATATGGCCATGCTTAACAATGGAAACCTGTCATACAAAGGTGTTACGAGTAGATGTACACTCAGACACGCGTCCTGGCCAGAGATGGAAATATGGAGGGCTTGTGGGAGACTTCCAAATACGCTTAAGACCCAGACTCGTCGGCCATCTCTCCCCAAGGCAACACCTCCACCCACGAACTCGGTGAGACCAACTCTCCTCCGCCAGCAGCCGAGGGGGGAAGAGCGTCTTCTGTCCCTCCCACCTATCTGGACGTTGATGGCCCTCGCTGCTTGGTTCCTCCATCTGCTGCTGGGAGTTTGGTGAGCCTCACACTATCTACAGCAGCTCTCTTAGTGCCCTCTTAATGCACAAGCTTTTGTCTGGCAGGCCCATATTTGGCCTGGTCCTCCCAAGGGAGGTAAATCTCAACAAACAAACAAACAGCTTAAGATCAATGAAAACAATCTGTTCAGGACCCACTGAGGGTCCTAAATGATACTCCATAAATATGATGTTCATTATCAGTATGAAAAAAGGCACATTTTTTATTTCATTAATAACTTCGTAAAAAGCAACCTTTATTTTCTTTCTTAATATAAAGTGTAACCTATTACCAATGTTACTTACACAGTGAATAACAATCAAGATGTTCAGTTCGTAATATTGTTCCAGACTACTATATGACAATTTGTTGCCACTGAAGCTTTCATTTTGTGTTGTGACTTAGCGTTAGGAAACACTGGAAATAGTCCACGGCAAAGGATAATATAATTGTAAAAACTTATGCTGAATGTCTGTTCTGGTTTCCAATAACTTCCAGTTGGTGTAAAATTGGTTGTAACAGCATTATTGTAATATTCATTACATTAATAACTGAATAACAATTGTGACCTATCCGTAGTCATCGTCAGGTTATATATATATATATATATATAGTTGGAGACACACATTACACGAGTGTGTACAAATATATTTGTATGCTCCTGACTGGGAATCGAACCCTGGACCTCTTAGAGAGAAGTCAGGCACTGATACCACTCGACCACGGCGTGATAAAAGTTGTGACAACCTTATTTTTTTGACGAATGAGGTAAATCCATTATGGAAGGATATATTTCAGTCACAACACATTAGGATTATTTCACAGCCCCATGCAACTCGGCAAGTGACAGAGCAGTTTTAATGTGACTGGAATATCCTTCCACAATGAATTTACCTGGTTCGTCAAAAAAATCAGATTGTCACAGCTTTTATCATACCGTGGTCAAGTGGTATCAGTGCCTGACTTTTGTCTAAGAGGTCCAGGGTTCGATTCCCAATCAGGAGCGTACAACGGTACAAATATATATATACAATATATATATATATATATATATATATATATATATATGATATTCGACATCCTGCATTCTTCAGCCATAAAATACGTTCTACTATCCATTATCTGCTGCACATGCACCCAAACTGGTCATATATCAACAACTGTCCCCAGGGTATTTACAGCACCAGAGGTACTATAAATCTGGCTTCACTCGTCTCCTCTTCCCCAAGCCTGTCCCTGTAGGAGCCGCCGCTGGTGTTGGCAGGGGGTTTACTGCACGATGCCCTTCCTGACGCCAGCCTCCTCGGGCTGAAGGGGTAAAGGACATACAGGCTAGTCCATATATAACACTGCACTTCCACTCCGCCGGACGATTTCTTGTGCCGCGGGGATGGTTCTGTCAGTGTTTTCAGTATCTATCCTGCATAATTTATTTCCTACACCACTGCCACAACCACGCCCACACCAGCCGACTGAGCCGTCCCCGCAGTCCGTTAGAGACTGCCAAGTGAGTTTCTAGTGGAGCACTATTTGTTTTAATCTGAATAACCCAATATTCCAAATTAGCGATAATGTTGCTGGGAAATGTAATCAGTGTAAATAAGGCAAATAGCGGGTCGTTTGAACACCTTACAGCAAGCCAATACCAGTATATTCACGTTCAACTCCTGAGTATAAGTTGTAATATTTTAACCAATATAAGCAAATAAACTGCAAGATAATGATGGAGAATGAGAGACTGACTTGGAGAGTGTATGTTAGGCTGTAATTGTTGTTGCTGTTGTTGATAGACCTTAGTCTGTTTGGCCAAGCAGACCCATCAACCACGGGCAAGCAATCGCACTTGCAGGATCGTCCCGTACAGTGAACTGTTGTTCCCTTGTAGCTGTGAGCGCTTTGCCACAGCGACGATGAGGGATAAGTGTGGATGTTTAATTCCTGGGTGGATGGCGCATATTTCTCTTCATCCAGTTCACTGGAGCGCCACAGGATGAGATGAAGGGATGGAGTGGAGAGATATATGAGAGAGTGTGTGTGTGAATTGGAGTGTGGGCAGCCACTTGTACCTTTCCTTCTTGCTGGAAGTTTGCTCTCATTCAGCCAGTCTCAAAGAAGGGTGGCCATTCCCAACCCTCTAACTATCGTCCAATTGCTTTAACATCCTGTATCTCAAAAGTTTTCGAATCAGTTCGTAACAGAAAAATTCTGAAGTATCTTTCCTATCACAACCTTCTCTCTGATCGTCAGTATGGGTTCCGTCAGGGACGCTCCACTGGCGATCTTCTCACCTACCTTTCAGACTCCTGGTCATCCTCCTTTCGGGACTTTGGCGAAAGCTTTGCCATTGCACTTGACATCTCAAAGGCTTTATGTCGAGTCTGGCATAAATCTTTAATTTCCAAACTGCCCTATAACGGTTTCTATCCTTCTATCTGTGCCTTCATCTATAGCTTCCTTTCTGGTTGTTCTATTGCCGCTGTTGCAGACGGCCATCGTTCTTCTCCTAGATCTATCACCAGTGGTGTTCCTCAGGGCTCTGTCCTATCACGAACTCTCATCCTTTTATTCATCAATGACCTTCTAAGCTGTACATCTAACCCTATCCACTCATACGCTGATGACTCCACCCTTCATCTTTCCATTCGGTTCCCGCAACGTCCATCGCAGCAGTAACTTCAATAAAGAAGGGATGAGGCTATGACACACCTAATGTCTGACTTGGCTCGTATCTCTGACTGGGGTGAAAATAATCTGGTTGTTTCTACTTCATCGAAGACTCAGTTTATACACCTATCAACCCGACAAAATCTTCCACAGGTATACCCACTAATGTTTAATAATATTCAACTTAATCCTGCATCATCCTTGAACATGCTTGGGGTTTTATTTACTCGGAACTTATCTTGGAAAGATCATATTACATCTCTTGTAAAATCTGCTTCCAAGACATTAGGTGTGCTAAGCCGACTCCGTTCCTTCTTTACCCCTGCACAATTGTTGACTTTATACAGGGGTTTTATCCGCCCCTGTGTGGAGTATAACTCTCATGTGTGGGGAGGCTCTCCACATACAGCTCTTCTCAATAGGGTGGAGTCAAAGGCTTTTCGTCTCATTAACTCTCCTCCTCTTACTGACTCCCTTCAACCTCTGTCTCTTCGTCGCACTGTTGCATTTTTATCTCTTTTCTATAGTTACTTCAATGGTCACTGCTCTTCCGAACTGTCTGCATGCATTCCTCCACCTCTATGACGGGCGCGTAGCACCCGTCTAGCAGCAAACTCTCATCCCTTTTCTGTCCAGCTCTCTAATGCAAGAGTTAACCGTTACTCCCAGTCCTTCATTTATGCAACAGGTCAGCTCTGGAACTGTCTCCCTCTGTCTGTGTTTCCTGCTTCCTATGATCTCCAGTGTTTCAGACGCAGTGTGTCCAGGCATCTCGAAATGATCGGATCTTGAATTTGGCCCTCTCTTGTATTTTGTTTTTCTCTTGGAAGGAACAATAATTGCGGGCTCGCGGCCTTTGGTTCCTTCTTCTGCGCATAAAAAGAAATAGCAGAGGACAGGGCAACGTGAAGGAGATTTACTTGTGTCCACCCCTTACGGGATTAAAATATCTGGATATAGATAAACAGATAGGTATTGTAACATGGAAATTTATTCAGTACAAATAAAATACAGCGATGAACAATCCAAAAAGCTGACATGAAGCTGTTATGAGTCTACAGTAAACTTCCCAATGTACTTTATCCACATCACGTCATTATCCATATCACGTTATTATCCATATCACGTCTTTAGCTGTATCATGTCATTATCCATATCGCGTCATTATCCATATCACGTTATTATCCATATCACGTCATTATCTGTATCATATCATTATCCATATCATGTCTTAATCAGTACCATGTCATTATCCATATCACGTCATTATCTGGATGTGCATTATCCATATCACGTTATTATCCATATCACGTCATTATCTGTATCATGTCATTATCCATATCACGTCATTACCCATAACACGACATTATCCATATCACGTCATTATCAGTATCAGGGAGGAAATACAATAATCTCCTCGCCACTACCACACAGGAAAATTAATTAAGATGTCTGACCAGCACCGGTGTCAAAATACTGTATAATTTATTCATGGTTTATATTCAAGATTTCTGTTAATTTATTGTCTTTTGTTGGCTGGGGTAATTTTGTGGGCCACTGTGCTACTTATGTTTTTTTTGGGGAGGGAAGGATTCAGAGATTAGAACTGCATTTTTTTTTCTGCATAATCCACGCATCTGCATGGGCTTTGGGTCTATTTTTATGGATATCAAGAAATCAACTCCTTTTTGTTGGGGGGGGGGGTTGTGGTTAGAGCTGCATTAGTCGTAAAATCCAGTAATTTTTTTGGCCTCTGGCTCTATTAATACGGATATTGCAAAGTCTACCCATTTATATCTTTATTTAGGGAGGGGAGGTTCGGGGTCAAAAGTGCATTATTAGTAACCATCCTCTTATTTGTATGGGCTTTGGCTCTGTTATACTCGCTGTCATGCAACTTGTCTATTAAGCCCCACCCCCTTCCTGAAGGCATGGCCCCTCCCCTTGCTATCCATTCTGCGGGCAGTGGGCGAGGAGGGGCGTTAGAGACAATTTGCCTGGCGGGGTGTATGGCACAGATATTAATTCGTAACTTTGACAATGTAAAGCAACTGGTAAAATCAACTTGCCACACACTGTTATGTAGTGGTGCTGGGAGGGACAGGCTTTAACGTTCTCATGTTTGGGATTATTCTGGCATTCCATTCTAGTTTGCGGGCTCCTGGCTTTTGGTTCCTTCTTCCTTGCATTAAAAAAAAAAAAAATGTTCATGACAGACTTGCATTCTGCTGAGAGTGAGTCATAGGAGCCTGAGTGTGTTGGTGGACAGAATTAGCTCTTATTTAGCCAAGAGTGAGTCATAGGAGCCTGAGTGTGTTGGTGGATAGAATTAGCTCTTATTTAGCCAAGAGTGAGTCATAGGAGCCCGAGTGTGGTAGTGGACAGAAATTAGCTCTTATTTAACTGAGTGAGTCATAGGAGCTTGAGTGTGCTAGTGGATAGAATTAGCTCTTATTTAGCCGAGTGAGTCATAGGAGCCTGAGTGTGTTAGTGGACAGATTAGTTATTATCTTACGTCTTCCCAACTCACCTTCATTTGTCAAATGCCTATAAATATTCCCAACTTTTCCTGCAATTATATTTTTTCTTTCCTTTTCTTTTTTGTATGTATTCAGTCTTAACCCCTGTATTCCAGGTGGCGGCCATTTTATCTTTTTCTTGCTTCTACCAGGCAATATTATTCAATTTAGAAAGGGCCTCTCATACTGGAGGGGTTTAAAAGGGTGTATGTAACTTGCAATCTCTCTCTCTCTCTCTCTCTCCTATTATTATATAAAATCATCTGCATGTCGCAAAAATATGCTAATATAACAAAACATGACCAGTCTACCTACACACCACATGCAATAGTAAGATGGGATAAAAAGTAGAAGAGGAAGAAGATGAAGGAAGAGAAGGAGGAAAATGAGAAGAAGAAAAGGAAGAAGAAGAAGAGGAGGAGGAGGAGGAGGAGGAGGAGACAGAAGAAAGAGTCCTTCCCTAGATATACTATATAACATTCACTAACTCCTTCACTGATAGAGTCCTTCCCTTGATATATAACATTCACTAACTCCTTCACTGACAGAGTCCTTCCCTAGATATATTACATTCACTAACTCCTTCACTGACAGAGTCCTTCCCTAGATATATTACATTCACTAACTCCTTCACTGACAGAGTCCTTCCCTAGATACATTACATTCACTAACTCCTTCACTGATAGAGTCCTTCCCTGGATATATTACATTCACTAACTCCTTCACTGATATATTCCTTCTCTAGATATATTACATTCACTAACTCCTTCATCAACAGAGGCCTTTCCTGAAATAAATAATATCGTCTAATGATAGCAAGAATAACGTACAGTATATCTCAGTGGACTTAAAACGATTCTGATCAATTTTTTTTTTTTATTTACAGTACTTCTTAAAGGAAATTATCATACTTTTTTGTTGTTGAAAGGACAAGGAAAGGAGGTTGGAAATAATTCGTTTGTCTCCTGATCTCCCTTTGCGGGAAGGATAGGGGAGAAACAGCACAGATTCTTCCCAATATTCTTGTTTCTTCTGTCAAATTTTACTTACAAGGAACTGATCGTAAGTTGTTTGTGTGAATCTCCGTCGCGTATACCGTAGTTGTGGTAAATACTGCAGTTAATATACATCGATAGGTGAAGGATGCAGGAGTATAAGTACATCGAATATAGGAATGGATAGTAATGCACACATGTATATACTCTACTTATGTACATCAACAGACTCTCGTATAAAATAATATATACAAATAAAAACATCATATAAAGGGCTGGATCTGGCTAACTTCTTCATCATGCTGTCTGTATATTTTATTCTCCCTGCCTTCAGACGAATTAATGCAACTCAGATATCTTGTTTTACGGGATTAATGGAGTTACATGTAGCCCCTCAAATCAGAAGAAAAAATATCTGAAATTGAATAAAATCGTCTGGAGAGAGCAACAATAAAGTAAAAATAATCGTAGTGGAGGAATTAACTCTTCCATCATCTTTTGTCGTCATTCGCGCCTTTGATGTTCACAACGAATGACCTTCTCTGCCAATAATATATTGTTAAACTAAGACTACCTGGACCGTAGATATTTAAAAGTTCTTGGAATAATAAATAAATGCTTCTAAAACATGCTACAACAGTCTTAAAAAATATTAATGATACGGAGATGACTTGGAAAATTGCTGATCCAATGTTTACATGGCGAGTCTTGAGTTGCCACTGATTGCCTGACAAATAACTGAAGATCGGCGATGTTTCTCCTGCCCAGCCGTTGTAGACGATGCAAAGAGGAGAGAGGAGGAAAGGGAGGAATGGGGAGAGTGTAAAGAGACAGGAGGAAGAGGAAGAAGAGGAGGAGGACGAGGACGAGGAGGATGATCTTGGTGCCTCGCTGCTGCTGTCTGGCAACCCGTCGTGTTGCATGGCGGCTGAGTTCTCCCCTGGGGTGGAAATTTGACGGGAGTTAGTAGGCTATATCATGGCTACGAGGAGTGGAAATAATTTAATATGTACTAGAAATTTTAAATGTAGATAAAATCAAAATGATTTTTTTTTCCTGTATCACTTTTGACTATAAGTGAAGTGAGGTGGAGGGGACACCAAGGGTGAGAATGACGGGATGGAGTGGAGAGGCACTTCAGAGACAGGGGTAGGGGGAGGGACTTGGTGAGAGGGCAGCTAAATGGCAAGGGACAGGGTAACGTGGAGGTGGTAATATTTGTACGCGCTCCTTGTAGATTAAGGTGTCTGGCAATAGACACAGAAGTGTTAAATATGAGTAATGTTAAAAGGGGTTATTTTAAGTAAGAAAGGCTTATATTACCATAGATTCAATTATCAAATGTTGCGGAGGGTGAGAGGATGCCGGAGGAGTGGAGAAAAAGTATTCTAGTTCCGATTTTCAAGAACAAGGGTGATGTGCAGTGCTGCAGCAACTATAGAGGTATAAAGCTGATCAGCCATGCAATGAAGATAGGGGAAAGAGTGGTGGAAGCTAGGCTGAGAAGAGAAGTGAGGATCTGCGAGGAGCAATTTGGTTTCATGCCAGGGAGAAGTACAACAGACGCCATATTTGCTTTGAGAATGGTGATGGAGCAGTACAGAGAAGGCCAGAAGGAGTTGCATTGTGTGTTTATAGACTTGGAGAAGGCTTATGATAGGGTACCGAGAGAGGAGCTGTGGTACTGCATGAGAAAGTCAGGAGTGGCAGAGAAGTACGTGAGGGTGGTGAAGGACATGTACGACGATAGTGTACCAGCAGTGAGATGTGCAGTAGGAATGACTGAGGGTTTCAAGGTGGAGGTGGGATTGCATCAAGGATCGACTTTTAGCCCCTTCTTGTTTGCAATGGTGATGGACAGATTGACAGATGATATTA
>NC_137021.1:44434818-44462318 GCF_032717465.1 Coenobita brevimanus
ATAGAAAAGAGATAAAGATGCAACAGTGCGGCGAAGAGACAGAGGTTGAAGGGAGTAAGTAAGAGGAGAAGAGTTAATGAGACGAAAAGCCTTTGACTCCACCCTATTGAGAAGAGCTGTATGTGGGGAGCCTCCCCACACATGAGAGTTGTACTCCACACAGGGGCAGATAAAACCCCTGTATAGAGTCAACAATTGTGCAGGGGTAAAGAAAGAGCGGAGTAGGCTTAGCACACCCAATCTCTTGGAAGCAGATTTTACAAGAGATGTAATATGATCTTTCCAAGATAAGTCCCGAGTAAGTGAAACCCCAAGCATGTTCAAGGATGATGCAGGATTAAGTTGAATATTATTAAACATTAGTGGGTATACCTGTGGAAGATTTTGTCGGGTTGATAGGTGTAAGAACTGAGTCTTAGATGCATTAAAAACAACCATATTATTTTTACCCCAGTCAGAGATACGAGCCAAGTCAGACATTAGGTGTGCCATAGCCTCATCCCTTGTTTGTTGAAGTAACTGTTGAGATGGGCGTTGCGGGAACCGAATGGAAAGGTGAAGGGTGGAGTCATCAGCGTATGAGTGGATAGGGTTAGATGTACAGCTTAGAAGATCATTGATGAATAAAAGGAAGAGAGTTGGTGATAGAACAGAGCCCTGAGGAACACCACTGGTGATAGATCTAGGAGAAGAACGATGGCCGTCTACAACAGTGGCTATAGAACGACCAGAAAGGAAGCTAGTGATGAAGGCACAGATAGAAGGATAGAAACCGTAGGGGGGCAGTTTGGAAATTAAAGATTTATGCCAGACTCGATCGAAAGCCTTTGAGATGTCAAGTGCAATGGCAAAGCTTTCGCCAAAGTCCCGAAAGGAGGATGACCAGGAGTCTGAAAGGTAGGTGAGAAGATCGCCAGTGGAGCGTCCCTGACGGAACCCGTACTGACGATCGGAAAGAAGGTTGTGATAGGAAAGATGCCTTACAATTTTTCTATGGAGAATTGACTCGAAAACTTTTGAAATACACGACGTTAAAGCAATTGGACGATAGTTGGAGGGTTGGGAGTGGTCACCCTACTTTGGGACTGGCTGAATGAGAGCAAACTTCCAGCAAGAAGGAAAGGTACAAGTTGACAGACAAAGGCAAAAGAGTTTGCCTAGGCAGGGTGTAAGCACAGAAGCACAGTTCTTGAGAACAACAGGAGGGACCCCATCAGGCCTATATGCCTTGTTAGTACTGAGGCCAGTGATGGCAGAAAATACATCAACTGAAGAAATTTTAATGTCAGCCATGAGGAAGTCAGAGGGGGGAAGTGATGGAGGAACATCACCGGAATCGTTTAAGGTGGAATTGGAGGAGAAAGTCTGTGTGAAGAGATCTGCTTTATCAGTAGAAGAAATAGCTACAGAACCATCAGAGTAGAAAAGAGGAGGGAAGGATGATGAGGTAAGTTGTTAGAAAGATTTTTGGCAAGGTGCCAGAAGGAGCAGGAAGAATTCGAGTTGGAGAGTTGAGAGCATTTAGTATGGATGAAATTATTTTTAGTAGAGAGAAGAACAGACTTAGCACGATTCCGGGCAGAAACGTAAAGGTGATGTGATTCAGGGGTGGGTTGGCTCCGGTACCTTTTGTAGGCTCTCTCCTTGTTGTGGACAGCATTAGAACAAGCGTGATTAAACCAAGGCTTTCTTGCGTTAGTCAAAGAATATGAGAAAGGAATGTATGCTTCCATGCCCAAGAGAATAACCTCCGTAATGTGCAAGGCACACTCAGATGGCTCCCGGCCATGGAAGCAATAATCATTCCAGGGAAAATCAAAGAAGTACTGCCTGAGGGCCTCCCAGTCCGCGGCTCCAAAATGCCACAGACGACATTTCCTTGGAGGGTCCACAGGCCGTACCGGAGTGATAGGACAGGTTAAGGTAATAAGGTTGTGATCGGAGGAGCCCAACGGAGAGAAAAGATTAACAGAGTAAGCAGAAGGATTAGTTGTGAGGAAGAGGTCAAGCATGTTGGAGCTCTCTCCAAGGCGGTCAGGGATACGGGTAGGGTGCTGTACAAGCTGCTCTAGGTCATTAAGGATAGAAAAGATGTAGGCTTGTTCACCAGGTGGATCCGTGAAAGGAGAGGAGAGCCAAAGGTGGTGGTGAACATTGAAATCTCCTAGAATGGAGATTTCAGAGAAAGGAGAAATGGATAGAATGTGTTCCATTGTAGAAGTAAGATAGTCGAAGAATTTTTGATAGTCAGTAGAATTAGAGGATAAGTAAACAACACAGATATATTTAGTCAGAGAATGACAGGAAAGTCGAAGCCAGACTGTAGAGAATTCAGAAGAATCGAGTTCAGGAACACGAGAGCAAGATAAGTCGTTGTGTATGTATACACAACAGCCACCTTTGGCTTTGAAATGAGTATAGAGAAAGTAGGAGGATTCAGAAAAGGGTTTGCTGTCAGTTGCCTCAGACAGCTGAGTCTCTGTTAGAAAAAGAAGGTGAGGTTTAGAGGAGGAGAGGTGGTGCTCAACAGAGCGAAAGTTAGAGGAAAGGCCGCGAATGTTGCAGAAATGAAGAAGAAGAGAGTCAGACAGTGGTTCCAGGCACCTCGAGTGCAACTTTACAGTCCAAGAAGTGAAACAATTGATGGATGGCCTAAAATGTTCATCTGCTTCAGGACCCGATGAACTCCACCCAAAGGTTCTGGGGCAATGCAGTCACAGTCTGGCCCACCACTATGGAGTATTTTCCGAGAGTCATTGAAAAATAGGGTCAGTGCCACAAGACTGGAGGGCAGCCAACTTCACCCCAGTCTTCAAAAGTGGGAAAAGATCTAACCCACTAAACTATCACCCAGTCAACCAAACCTGTGTTCCTCGTAAACTCATGGAAAAATTGATAAGAAGAGTAGCTGTGCAGCACCTAGAGGACCACAATCTTCTGAGCAAGGATCAGCATGGCTTTAGGACAAATAAATCGTGTTTGACCTAACTTCTAGAATTCTTAGATGAACTGGAGATGCTGTGGATGAGGAAGACAGTGTGGATGTCATCTACTTAGACTGCAAGAAAGCCTTTGACACTGTCCCCCATAAACGACTGTTGGAAATGGTCCGAATGATGGGAATAACCGGAAAGATTGAGAAATGAACTGAATATTTCCTACAAGGAAGGAAACGAGTAAATGTAAAAGATGCCCTTTCAGACTGGAGAAGTGTCTGGAAGGGAGTTCCCCAAGGGAGCATTCTAGGTCCGATGTTGTTCCTGGTCTTCATCAATGATCTCTTTGACAACACGGCCTCGAGAGGAAAATTATTTGCCGATGATACTAAACCCTACAGAAGGATCAGATCCCCTGAAGACAGGGATACACTCCAGGAAGACCTGAACATACCGCAGGAATGAAGTCACAGATGGCTACTGGAATATGTAAAGTTATGGACAATGGCAGAACAACCCTGGCTTTGAATATTCACAGGGGGACACTGACCTATCATCAACTGGACAGGAGAAGGACTTTGGTGCAATAATCACACTCAGTCTAAAATCAGCTGTACACATCACAAAAATTGCCGCAGAGGCAAACTCCTTGTTGGGTATGACAACGAACACAGTACATGGACCCAGACATGTTCTTGGCACTGTATCGGGCTTTGGTTAAGACCATTGATCGAGTATGTCGTACAAGCACCGTCTCCACAGACCATGGGAGACACTGACAAGTTGGACAAGATCCAGAGGCAGGCTAGATGTACGAGAGCTCAGAGACTTGCCATATGAGACAAGAATTTTGTGTCTGGGACTCACTACCTTGGAGGAAAGAAGGACAAGACATCTGACTCACATTTTTAAGATCCTGAAAGGTTTTAACAACACCAACCCAGACCAATTCTTCCAGCTAGCACCAGATAGACCACAGATGGATACTAGAGGCCACAGTCTCAAACTAGCCCAACCAAGGCACAGAACCACCAAGCACAACAATTTTTCTTCTTTTATGCGAGGACTGTAAACAGATGGAATAGTCTGCCTGAACATGTAGTGAGCAGCCCAAGTGTTAATGCATTCAAGAATAGGTATGACCACTACATGAAAGAATCACTGAGAAGAGGCAATCCCTATGAGCTCTAGCTCCCTAGCCTCTTAACCATTGCTAAAAGCACTCACTAAGGTAAGCAATCTCTCTCTCTCTCTCTCTCTCTCTCTCTCTCTCTCTCTCTCTCTCTCTCATACATACTGGCCTTGTCGTCATATATCCCATAAAAAATGAACCACCAACCCTGGCTAAGCTGACGTGACAAACACACCCCTTGGCTGTACCTCCGTGATAAATGTACTTAAGCTTCCCCTGTGATAAATGTACCCCAGCTCCCTCGTGATATACATCACCCCTGCTTTTTCTTATTTGTTGATTACACTGTATATAGTTTTATTATATCTGTTAGAACCAGTGTAGGAAACAAGTCTGGTGCTCTCTCTCCCTCTCTCTCTCTCTCTCTCTCTCTCTCTCTCTCTCTCTCAAACAAACAAACAAACAAACAAACAAACTCGCAGGTTATTAATAAAACATACTGCACGTGGGACAGGCAGCCATAAAATTCCTATCCCTTATTCAAGCCACAATGAGGGCAATGCATCAGTTTACCACGTTGCTGGATGCTCTCTATAACTTGGCATGCAGGCTAGTTCCATCTAATAGCCTCAAGTGTTCCATAAATAGCCACAAGTAACTAGGGGATTCTATGTTCTTTCTGTAACTCTATGATTGCATACAGGTATATTTGGGTTTCTTTTTGTTATGTTCAGATAGTTTCATTCCACTCTAAAACTTATCGAAATGGAGGAATTATATACAGCTGTTATGCAGGGGGATTAGGTTAGGGTTTGTATCTGGAGATGTGGGGAACATTCTAGAAACTAAGTGTGATGGCATAGGATTAGGTTAATGTTTTATATCTAGAGATGTGAGGAACATTCCAGAAACGTGGACATGTCTGCTGATTTTCCATCTTAACGTCAGAATTAGTTCTTGTCATTATTGTTATTGTGTATGGTTGATATAAGTGAATTACTGCTCGAGAAAATGGAGTTCTCTTCTTGGCTAAATAATATCCTGTGCTGTTTTGGAGGTGGAGTCAAGTGGAGTATTTAAAGGACCGTCCCTCGTCCGTGTTAAGTTAGTATCGGGCTGAGTGAGTCAGTGCGAGGCAGCTGGTGGCACTGAGTGAGCGAGAGCCAGTCATACAGTGAGTCAGAGTCAGTAACAGACAGTCGGTGAACAGTCAGGGAATCTGTTGGCAGATGGTGAGTAACAAGGAGTCACTGACAGAGTTAGTGAGTCAGACAGTGAGAATAGTCAATGATGGACAGAGTAGTCAGTTAGAGTCAGTGAGGGACAAGTAGTGAGTGAGAATGGAGAGAGAGGTCACAGTGTTTTGCAAAGTGTACCTCAGTTGTGCCGTGAAGTGATAAAACCCTGACGTGTTCACCAGCCTTTGATTAACACCCTGGCTTGTCTATGTGTCGTTCTCGACGTATCAACTAACGCCGCGGTACAACACAGCTGTCAGTAACCCCTTAATACTACAAGGCTTTCCAAAGTCAGTAAAACTGCCCATTAGCAGCAAAAATATTAATGTAAACATATCATCCTGCTGAGTAGGTTCACATCCTGCACTTAATACACCCACACCCACACCCACCCACCCACCCACCCACACACACACACACACACACACACACACACACACACACTCACACACACACACACACACAAAGTTAAGATGAAGTATACAAGCCGAATCTCTAGGGAAAAGATGTTGAAAGTCCTCAACGGCCTCCGAAAATATACTAAAAATCTAGATCTTAAAGCGGTGTCAGACTAGACCAAAAGTGGCTAACAAGCGAGTAGTTTTTGTGAGGCGAAACGGCTAGCAGAGTCGAGTGCCCGTCACACTCATGTGTTTTTGTGACCTGAAACTGCTAACAGTGTCGTCTGCCTTGGCGCCTCGTGGGCATTTGTAAAGAAACAGCCACAGCGTACCAACTCCTTTCTCCTCAGTTTCTGCAACCGCCTCACGTACTTTAGCAACTCCAGAGCCACAAAGCAGTCTACTAGAGTTTTCCTTGCCGCAGGTCACAATCTGATTTCCACTTGTTTGGAAACAAAGCAGACGCCAGACAGTCTCCGCGGCTTGTCACCAGAGTGTCCGACTAGTGATTTAATGTCACAAGAAAAAAATAGAAATGAATAAAAACCACAAAAGTTAAATTGTATTTACTTAACAATTTCAGTTAGTTTCCTTCTGTGACAACAGAATGTTTTCTGTAGTTACAGAATTAATATAGGCTCATTTGAGTTCCAATCCCACCAACAAGCTGTGAGCGAAAACTGTTATCCATTTCGCCTCGCAAGCGAAATTTTGCTCATTGTGGGTCAATTTGGCTAGCGACTCACAAAACTGGCTCGCATGTTAGCCACTTTTGACTCAGTGTGACGCCACCTTTAGGTGGAGAGAAGCGACTATGAGCCATAGACGAAGGGCAGTACTCTGAACGCCATCTCTAATATGTCTCACTCGAAGAAAATTTGGAATTTTGGAGTGGTAAAAGACCGATTTTTACATCCGTTACAATTATACACCCTTGCCTTTGTTGCCCATGATAATTACACCTCCTTAAGCTTACTCCCTTGACAAACATATTTCTTCTTGTGACTCGTTATAAAAATAACATTATTTTTTCAAATTCCCGTGGAAACAATACACCCGTATTTCCGCCCTTCTTTCTTAATCCCGTTAAACAATAAACCCCAGTTTCTTTAACCTGTTACCTTCACATTCTTAATCCACTTGGCCTAATTTTTTTTTTTTTTCACCATATGACTTTTCGCCCTAATAATTTTGCTCGTGAAAATTATACCCCCATAAAGTTACCCCCGTTACAATTGTACCCTCTTAATTATTACTCCCATTACAAAGACACTCCGCCCAGTGATATTCTGACCCCCACCCCACCCATAAAAGCATCGGCCGCAGCCCGTCTTCCAGGACGTGTAAGACCGTCCTCCCACCCCATAACCATGTGCTGACTGTGTGTCACCGGCCGATCCGCAATGCACTAAGGAGGTGTGCCCTTCCCCTTCTCGCACCCCACCATCACCGAGGAGAAACAAGGGGAAGACGACTACGAAACCGCCTGCCACCAAACACCGTGCCGTGCCTCGTGACGCCTGCGATCCCACGCCTAGGTGCCCTTCTGCCGACTTCGAACGCCGGCCTATCTTCACTGACCCCGACGAATTCGCCACACACTTCCACCAGCAGCTCTCCAAGTCCAACTTCCTCAACTTGCTCTCCAGCCGCGTCATCTACCCTTCATAATTTCCTCCTACCGCCTAGCAAATGCTACCTCATCGTCATCTGCTTTTCACTGGCGGGCCTCACACTATAGGCCCGGATCCACTCTGATTCTTTCAGGTGGAAAAATCTACACAACAACAACAACAGAAGCAGGTGGAGCTCGTTACCATTTCCATTACGGAGAAGAAGGTTGTGTTCACTGTTTTGTGTGTGTGTGTGTGTGTGTGTGTGTGTGTGTGTGTGTGTGAGAGAGAGAGAGAGAGAGAGAGAGAGAGAGAGAGAGAGAGAGACAGAGACAGAGAGACAGACAGACAGACAGACAGACAGACTAATACAATCTCAGCGAGATGGTCCAGCCTTCAGAATTATATGCCATTCTTACTTATTTCAAACCCAGAGAGAGTCCCGATGAGATGATCTGATGAAATAGTTATCAGTCTTAGTTTCAACCCTGAGACAGAGAGAGAGAGAGAGAGAGAGAGAGAGAGAGAGAGAGAGAGACAGACAGACAGACAGACAGACAGACAGACAGACAGACAGACAGACAGACACAGTCCCAGCGAGATGGTTCAGCCTTCAAAATTATACGCTATTCTTACTTCTTTCAAACCTAGAGAGAGGCAGAGTCCCAACGAGATGACCTGATGAAAAATTGTAATTCTTAGTTTCAACCCTAAGAGAGAGAGAGAGAGAGATCAGAGAGCACCGTTTATCTCACTGCACTACCAAAATTCCACAGTCAATTTCACGACCCACCTTGCCAGCTCTCCCTCGTAACTTACTTCGTGAGCAATATTTTCCTTAGAGGCGTCCACGTTTGCAGTGTGGCACGTGATCCAGCGAGCAGCCTTGTTAATTTTGCTGTGTTAGGTAAAGGAGGAAGTTTGCCGTCCCACTTCCCTGATAATTTAGTCATGAAAGTGGGGAAAAAAGGTGTTGGACTGTTTATATACATCAGTATGAGGCACACAAACAAAGGGTACGAGAAGGAGGGACACTTGTTTGGGGAAGACTGGGAAATACGGCAGGGCGGGCAGGACATAATGCTGGCGGAGAACTGTCAACAAACTTTTGCTTATAGCTGTAAACTTTTAAATTTTGAGTAAAGCCACGTAACACCGCCTACTTTTCCATTAACTTTCCAGCGATGTGCCTAAGGCTGTGGTAGCATTAATATTTTCCGAAATACCTTAAAGCAGTTTTGCTGATAAATATGGTGCTTTTCGACTTCCTTTGGTGTCTTTTTTTTTTTTTTTTTTCTTTCCAGGAACATGGGTAATTTTGATAAGGCATTGAAATAACACCTTCTTTTTCATCAGTTTCTATCGATGGGCGTATATCAGCTTTGGCTTTAAAATTTCCCCAACGTACATTATGCTAAAACTGTCTTTTTCAGTGATACTGTGACAGATTTTGAGAAAAGCCACTTGAATAACACCTGTCAGTTTTTCATAATCTTTCCAACGATGTGTGGGATTCGCTGCATCCCTACTGGTTCCCGGGATGCCATGTTTTTGGTGTTCATTTTTGGTGATTTACTTTCACAAATATGTTGCCAAATTTTGAGAATATATTGAAAAAAAAAAATTACTTTTCAACAAGCTTCCCAACAGTGTGCAGACATCAGCTGCAGCATATATATATATATATATATATATATATATATATATATATATATATATATATATATATATATATATATATATATATATATATATATATATATATACTGTATAGATAAATAGATAGATAGATAGATACAGTTTTGCTGCCGGAGTCTACCACTCTATTATGTGAAAGTGTTCTCGCTCACTCTGCCTGCTCGAAAAGTTATGTTATAGGCATCATGAAGTTATAGGCACCATGAAGTTATAGACATCATGAAGTTACAGGCACCATGAAGTTATAGACATCATGAAGTTACAGGCACCATGAAGTTACAGGCATCATGAAGTTAAAGGCACCATGAAGTTACAGGCATCATGAAGTTACAGGCCTCATGAAGTTACAGGCATCATGAAGTTATAGGCACAAAGTTATAGGCATCATGACGTTACAGGCATCATGAAGTTACAGGCATCATGAAGTTACAGGCATCATGAAGTTATAGGCACAAAGTTATAGGCATCCACATTTCAAAGCGTGGACAGTGCTCCAGCGGGCAATCTTGCTAATGTTGTTATGTTAGCTAAGGAAGACTGCCATCCCACTTGCCTGGTCGTAATTTTTTAATGCAATGAAGAAATCCAAAGGTCTGAAGCCTGCAAACTCTTTCATTCTAAGAAACTAAACAAAACAGCGCCAAATTCAGGATTCGTTTATTTTGAGATGTCTGGACAAACTGCGGTTAAAAGAATGAAAGTCATAGGCAGAGGGAAGTAGACTGAGAAAGACACTTCCAAAGTTGACCTGTTGCATTCGTGAATGACTGACAGTGTCGGGTAACTCTTGCATTGAAGAGTCTGACAGAAAAAGTATGAGAGTTTGCTGCCAGACGGTTGCTAGCGTCCACCGTAAGGGAGGAGTGCATGCAAATAGTTCAGAAGAGAAGAGACCAGTGAAATACCGACAGTAAAGAGATAAAGAAGCAACAGTGCGGCAAAGAGGTTGAAGAGGGCCAATAAGAGAGCAGGACTTGAGATGCAAAGCCTTTGACTCCACCATATTTAGAAGAGCTGTGTGGGAAACTCAAACGCCCCAAACATGCGCTGTACTCCACACAGGGGTGAATAAGACCCTGTACAAAGTCAACAACTGTGGGAGGAAAAGAAGGCACGGAGTTAGCTTGCCACACCCAGTCCCTATGAAGCCTGGTTTCCAAGACAGGTAATGTGATTTTTCCATGATCGAACCCGAAAGAATGAAACCCCAAGGATACTGAAAGAGGATGAAAGACTTAGCTATATATTGATGAATATTAAAGGATATTCCTGCAGAAGATTTTGCCAGGTAGAAAGATGTAGGAACTGAGTTTCTGATGCATTAAAAACAGCAAGGTTTGTCTTATTCCAATAAAAAATATAAGCCAAATCAGGATCCAGGTGTGCCAATGCCTCATCTCATGACTGCTGAAGTAACTGTAGTGATGGATGATGTAAGAAGCGGGTGGAGATTGTGAAGGGTGGAGTCATCAGCGTGTGAGTGGATAGGGTTAGATGTACAGCTGAGGTCACAATGAAAAGAAGGAAGAGAGTGGCAAGGCAGAAACCAGCCAGGAGAACCACTACTGTAACTGTGGAGGAGAACAGTGGCCGACTACAACAGCAGCTGTAGAACGAACACAAAGGAAGCTTGAGATGAAGGCACAAAGGGATAGAAACCGAAACAGGATAGTTAGGAAACAGGATTTATTCCGGACTCGGTCAAAAGCCTTTGAGATGTCAAGTGCAATGGCAAAGCTTTCACCAAAGTCCCGAAAGGAGATGACCAGGAGTCTGAAAGAAAGGTGAGAAGGTCGCCAGTGAAGCGTCCCTGACGGAACCCGTACTAATGGCTGGAAAGAAGGTTATGACAGGAAAGGTGCTGAAATTGTTTCTGTTACGGATAAATTAAAAAACTTTAGAAATACAAATCTTAAAGCAATTATAGGTTTGTTAAAGGGCTGGGAACAGTTATTGTTCCTCGAGGCAGGTTGAATGAAAGCAAACTTCCAGCAAGAATGGAGATGTAGATTGAAGGCAAGAGACAAAAGAATTATCCAGACTGGGTGCTAGCAAAGAAGCATAGGCCTTGAGAACAGCAGAAACGATCCCATCAGACCCTTATGCCTATTACTGATACTACTACTACTACTACTACTACTGGTAAAAGTAGTAGTAGAGTTAGCAGCAGCAGCATTATTATCTCTATCATCATAATGATCTGTTTCACCCCCTTTCTTAGATATACTCATTCAAAGTATGACTCATTTCTTCTGTAACGAGAGAGAGAGAGAGAGAGAGAGAGAGAGAGAGAGAGAGAGAGAGAGAGAGAGAGAGAGAGAGACAGACAGACAGACAGACAGACAGAGAAGTAAAGTTAGAGCAAGTCAAGAACAAAGGGAGGGAAGAGTAGAGTTTGGAAGCGGTGATAACAGGAAGGCAGACAGGGAGAGAGAGGAGGGAAGAGGAAGAGGAGGAGGGGAAGATAATTGGGATGTCAATTTTTTTCTTTGGCTGCATATCATCGCTTTTCTTGCATGATGAGATTTACCTCTTAGCTAATTCTCTCTCTCTCTCTCTCTCTCTCTCTCTCTCTCTCTCTCTCTCTCTCTCTCTCTCTCTCTCTCTCTCTCTCTCTCTCTCCATTAAGCCTTTACCTCCTTCCGCATCTCTTTTTCCTTTATCTCTTCTCTTTATCATAATCATCTTCAATATCACCACCCTCCACATTAGAAAAGCAGCTGAGCCTGTGTGTGTGTGTGTGTGTGTGTGTGTGTGTGTGTGTGTGTGTGTGTGTGTGTGTGTGTAAAGTTGCAAGTCATCTTATAGTAGTCAAAGCCTGGTGGTCGGGTAGGTAGGTTGGTGGGTGGGCGGATGGAAGGGGTTGGTGGGGTGGGGTGGGGTGGGGTGGGCGGGTCTGGTGGGCGAAATGGCTGGGATAAACGGACAGAGTGTGGCAGGTAAACGGGGTGGGGTGGGTGGGGTGGATGAGTGGGTTAGGGTGGGTGGGTGAGTGGGTTGGGGTAGGGTGGGGTGGGCAGGGTGCGCTCGTCGGGTGGGCTGGGCAAGTGGTGGGCTTTGTGGGTGGGTGGGTGGATATATGGGATCCCGGAGCACAAGCCAGTAGACGGGTGGGTGGGTATATGGGTGGGTTGATCCGTGGGTGGGTGAGTGGGTAGGTATATGGGTGGGTTGGTGAGTGGGTGGGTGAGTGGAAGGGGGATAGTGGGTCCACTGGGGAAGTAGGTCCATGGGGTTAATAGGTCCATTGGGGATATGCCCTTGGTGGGAAATGGACCAAGGTGGAAACACAGGTCCAATGGATAAAAGAAAAAAAGGTCCATGGGTGAAATAGGTCCGGGTGAGAAAATGGGTCCATGTGGGGATTTGGTGTCCCCATGGGGAGAACACCCGTCCATGGGGAAAAACAGACCCATGGGGAAAATAGGTCCATGGAGGAAAAATAGGCCCATGGGGGAAATGGGTCAGTGATGGAAAATAAGTTGAATGGTGGAAACAGATCCATGGGGAATAGGCCCATAGGGGAAATAATTCCATGGAGAAAATAGGTCCGCAAAAAGAGAATTTTTCCAGGGGGCTAAAAGCTTTCATGAGAGAAATAGATCCAAGGGAGGGAGTAGGTTCATGAGGGAAATTAGTCTACCGGGAAAAAATATGTCATTGAAGGAAACTAGGTACATGGGGAATAAAGGTCCAAAGAGAGGAGGAAAATGGGTCACTAGAATAAAAATACATCCTTGGGGGAAAATGGGTCAATAGGATAAAAATAGGTCCATGAAGAAAATGGGTCAATAGAATAAAAATAGGTCCATGAAGAAAATGGGTCAATAGGATAAAAATAGGTCCATGGGGAAAATGGGTCAATTGGGTAAAAATAGGTCCATGGGGGAGAATGGGTCACAAGAATAAAAATAGGTCCATTGGGGATAATGGATTAATAGGATAAAAATAGGTCCATGGGGGAAAACTAGGTGTGTGGGGAGATGACCCCTGGGAGGTGTGGCCAGAGACGGTCTTATGTGTTATTATCAGTATTCTTATCATTAACATTATTTTCCTCCCATCATCATTATCATGTACAGTATATCATCACGCTCATTTCAAACTGTCATTATTATTATTATCCTTTTCCCCTTCCACTTTCCTCCTTCTCCTCCTCCTCTTCCTCCTCCTCCTCCTCCTCATCATCATCATCATCATCATCTCAGTGCCTACTACTGTTTGCTTCCCTCCTTCCATCCCTCCTCCTCACTCCTTTGTTTCCCTTCTCTATTCCTCACTATTTCCTTATCATTAGCCTCATCATTCTCATCTCATCAGTCTTCCTCGTCTGCTCATTTTCCTCCAGCTTCTCATTATAATCATCATCGTCAAGTACATCATAATTATTTTCTTCTCCTCTTTTTCATCTTCTTTTCCTTCCTTCTTTTAATAATCTTCAAAATCAATTTCACCCTTCTCCCCATTCTCCTCTTTATCTCATTTCCTTATCCTATCGTCGTCATTGCTCTCGTCCTCTTGTTCTTTATCTTATCCTCTCCCTCCTCTCCTTTCCTTTCCTTTTCTCTTTCTCATTATCATCATCACCACTACCGCCACGACCCAGCCTCTTCTTCTCCCTCTCATTCCACTATTCTTCCTTCCTCCTCATTCCCTTCCCTTCAGTATCTTGGACCCAATTACATATTTATTATTATTATTATAACCATCATCTCCCTTCTCTTCTTCCCTTCCTCTTCCTATTCCTCCTTTTGCTCCTCTTCCATTCTCTCGTTCTTCATCTTATTACTTTACCCCTCCTTCTCCCCTCTTCCTCTTCTTCAATCTCTTTCTTCTCCCCCTCCTGCTCTTCTTCATTCTCTTCATAACCATCATCCTCATCATTATCCCTCTCTTCATCCTCTGTTCATCATCCTCATCACCATCCTCTCCGTCTCCATAATCTCCTCAATCTTTTCTATCTTCCTCCTCCTCTTCTTCCTCCTCTTCCTTCTCGTCTCCCCCCCTCCTTCCCTAATCTTGAACCTGTTTACATATTTTCTCTTGTAATTACACTTTATTACTCTTCCTTCCTCCCTAATGTCCTTCTCTCTGTGTTCTGTCTTCCACTTTTCATCTATTCGTCTGTATGTATGTGTTACCTTGGATATATGTATATTCATCTATCTGCCTTCTTCTGTCTCTGTCAATGTAGGTATAGATCAATTTATCTATCTGCAGGTCTACTGTCTGTAGATACGGCTGCCTGTCTTTGGCCCGTATTCTCGCCGGTTTAGGAAACCTAACATCATTTTCTAAGCGATTTATTTTGTTTATTGCAATGACTGGCCTCTTCCGTGTTGGATAAATCTTTCCATCTTCGCCATGCCCTGCATAAGTAACGTACAAAAGGACATGAACCATCCATGTCAAAAAATAAATCACTAAGGAAAAGTTAGTTAACCGACGGGAACACAACTGTCTACCCAGACTGTTCGCGTTTACCTGTACGAATATTCATTTGTCTTAAATCGGACTTACCCTCCTGAATGACGTGGGTCGTATCTCGTCGAGTAAGGAGGCTCCCTAGCACCTTAGCGATTTATTTTTAGATAAGGGGGTTAATATCGTTTCGTACGCTATTTATGGAGAGTATGGCGATACAGTTAGGATTTATGTAACTCACAATAGGATAGTAAGGTGTAATAAGCAAAATAAATCAATTAGAAAAAGGTCTTTGGAAGCTTCGTTAGCCGACGAGAATATGGGCCGGGGAAACAGCATGTGAGAAATTGGGAACGTGGCAACTTTGATCAGTGTTTACATTCATGATCGTATGCGTGAGGGGGGGGGGGGAGTAAAAACTAGCACGCTTACTTACCCACGGGACGGGCGTCAAGCGGGTTGTTAGTGTGTTCCGGGGTGTGATTTTATCTGTATATGCTGGGTAGTTTTGCCCTAAGTGAGCTGATCGTTATTTTGGGGGGTAAATATCTCCTCTACTGCCGTCTCCTTTTTTTTTTTCTTTTTTTTCTTTTTTTTTCATTTGATAGTTTTTTAGTTCCTTTGAGTGTTTTGAGGCCTCATTTGGTGTGCAAATGGATAATAACCATAATATGAGTATGACAATCTGATCGGAAATATTAGCAATGGCGGAAGGGACAGGCTAAGTCTGAGTGTTTAACTAAACCTAACCTAACCCAGCTCAACTGTACCTAATAATTTAATCAACCCTACCCTACCCTAACCTAACCCAACCCAACCCAGTCTAACCTAATCTAGCTTAACTACCTAATAATTTAATTCAGCCTAACCTAACCTAACCTAACCCAGGTTAACTGTACCTAATAATTTAATCAACCCTACCCTACCCTAATGTAACCCAACCCAACCCAGCCTAACCTAACCTAACCCAGCATCCAGTTGGGAAGTTGGGAAACGAAATCCACTTTTCAGTATGTTGAGCAAGATTCGGTAATATTCATTTGCACACAGTAAAACACATACAGGCATACACTATATGGTGACACAAATCCACTGGGTATGGTGAGATTGCCCGCTAAAGAAACGACAATAAAGGAAATAAATACCTTTCTTGGAAGTATACGTCGCAAAGCTGTATCGTTGGTGTAACTGAGAACCATTAAACAGGCATAAAAGCATCTGAAATCAGTTAGAATATCGGTAACCATCCAGAGCACTGTGAAGAAATGAAAGGAGGGAGGTGGTGTTTAGGGCCAGCACTATTCGGTTAAGAAGCTCCCTAACACCTGTTCCTAAGCGATTTATTTTGCTTGTCACACCTCACTGTCCTCTTCTGTGTTGTATAAAGCGGATGATGTTTACCAGACCATAACACCAAAGTGCTAAGAAATAACGTGATTCAGTTCGTTGCACAGTTCTAAGGCAACCTCTTCCTGTGACGTATCTTCCGCAAATTAAAAGTAAAGGAGATATTGTGGGTGTAACGTGTGCCACTACAACCCGCCTGCTTACGTTTCGTTCATTAAAAGCCATGCGTGTTTGTTTCTTTGTGGTGCATTATGGTCATAGGCGGCAGGCTTAGTTTTCGCTGGTGCATTATGGTTCTATTTCAGCTAGTCAGAGGGCTGGAAGTGGCCCATGCGTGTTTTCAAACTGAAATCAGCCAAGATGGACGCCGCCCACGATTCAGGATGGGAATGGATACTGGTCTCAGTTAGACGGCTTCGCTTCAGCTCAAATGACTCGGGTCCAAGTTAGGTTGAGTGGCGTTTGGGTAGGTTTATGCCTTAAATGGCTTGAAATTCATTCGTGTCTTTATTTTCAACATAAAGAAGCTAGGTTGGGGTTAATGTCTGCAAAACCATAACACCACATTAAAGACCCCACAATATCTCGCTCATTACCTGCGGCGAAGCCGACAGGTCTGTAAGTGGTACACCTGGGGGATTTTTTTTTTTCTCTCCTTAAATGAAAGTTCGAATATCTGCTCTTGGAGAGTTCTGAGTGGTTTCCTTATGAAATACAAAGTTGTTCAGCTTGAAGTTTTGAGCTGATTTAACATGTCAGCTGAGGCATCAGCTTACCAGTAGGCAATTTTCAATATCGACTATGAGAAGGCATTTTAGCGACTTCCTTATGAAATACAAAGTTGCTTACTTGAAATTTTTAGAAAATTTTACATGTCACCTCATGCATTGTTTAGCATGTCACCTCATGCATTGTTTAGCATGTCACCTCATGCATTGTTTAGCATGTCACCTCATGCATTGTTTAGCATGTCACCTCATGCATTGTTTAGCACTTCAGTTTTGGCCACTGAAAGGCATTTTAATGAAACAGTTTCACATTTGATGAGTTTCAAGGAGAACATTATAAGAAATGGCTTCAATAGTTTCACCGCAGGTCTATGAAGACAGTCTCTTCCTGTTTTTCATTTGTGGAAGAAACGTCACAGAAGCAAGTTGACTTTGAACTGTTCAGCGAACTGATTCACGATATTGTTCCGTAGGAATCCGGTGTTATGGTTTTGTACCCAGTTACCTATAAATATAATATCGCCATACTCTGCATAAATAACGCAAAAAATATTAGCCAGCCATATCCAAAAATGAATCGCTAAGGAAGAGATGATACGGAGCATCCTCAACCGACGAGAATATGGGCTTACGTGGACGGGGGGGGGGGAAGACCGCGTAATACCACCCCCACGTAGTCACCTCCCCCCTCCCCCGAAAAAAAAAGACCCTCCAATGAAGTTATTATATCAGTGCAGAAATCACTATCTCTTTTATTTTAAAGTCTTCCTGATATCAGTATAAAATCCTGCATAACCTCCTTTATGCAGAGAAAGAGAGAGAGAGAGAGAGAGAGAGAGAGAGAGAGAGAGAGAGAGATGCCAAAGCAGTGTTCCGAGCAGAGCAGCCTCCCCAACTCCCTCCCCCGTCCCCCTCCCCCTCCCCTTCCATCCTTTACGTCAGATCCACTCTTACCACGACCTGCAAGACGACCAGGGCCGGCATACCAGGCATAGGCAAAATGGGCAACTGCCTACCAGGCCACGTCCTGTCACAGGCCATCCAGACATCCAGAGCGGAATAAATATATACGCTTTGGGCGTCCAAATAAGTGCCATCACCCATCAGGCCATCAAAAAAGGCCATTATAGGTCATGCCAAAATTTCACTGGAAATAATGGAAAAAAGAGATCTATATGTTGCAGGCCAACAGTCTGCCTTGCCTACCAAGCCACAGGAGGGTTAATCCGGCCCCGAAGACGACTCAGCAAATGGGTCGTTTATTTTAATCTAAAAGTGCAAAAGCGGCAGATGGACAGTAATCCCACCCTTACCACTAGGAAAGTAAATGAACAAAAACCAAGACCAGTATTCACGCTCCCCAATACCTCATCCTTGACTACTTATTTTTGGATATGGCTGGTTAATATCCTTTCTTACGTTATGTATGCAGAATATGGCTATACTGGGAGGATTTATATAACACAGAAGTGTGCAGTAAGGTGTAATAAGCAAAGTATATCGCTTAGGAAAAGGTGTTAGGGAGTTTCCTTAGCTGAGAGAATACGGGGTGACACGTCTAGTAGAACCCCTACAGCCTCGATTACAAAACGACCTTGGCTACAGAAAAGTGACAAAGCGAAAAAAGCCCTTAATCACTGAGGCACAGAGGTGAAAATGGGTGTTATTCGACAAGGAAAGTAAGGGACCGTATTCTCGTCTGTTAAAAGATGCTCCCTAACGCTTCTTTCTTCACGATTTATTTTACTTATTACACCTTGCAGTCCTCTTCTGTGTTACTCAAATCATTCCATTATCACCATAAGCACGGTAAAGGACGATATTAGCTAGCTATATCCAAAACTAAATCGCTAAAGAAGTATTAGGAGAAGGGTAGGGTGGCTGGAGGAGGCTGCATTCTGTGCCAGTGCTACTTCTGGGAGATTTTCGGTCGGTGTACGATACTTTACACAACGCGTTCACTTTGATTCCCCCAGGATATAACCAGTCTTCCACCTTTTTATTTTTGTTTTACTCTAACTTAACCTACCATATTAACCTAACTGACAAACTAACCTAATCTGATACTAAGAAACCAAACCTAACTTACCAGATTAGCCTAACTGACAAACTAACATAATCTGATACTGTGAAACCAAACCTAACAGATTAACCCAACAAACTAACCTAACCTGAAACTAAGAAAATAAACCTAAACCAGCAGATTAACCAAACTGACCAACAACTTACCTAATCTGATACGGTACTAAGAAAACAAACCTAACCTGCCCTAGACCTTCCTGCATGAGGAAAGTTGCAACACTGGCACACCAAACTGATACCTGCCACCCGAACATCTTGAAGGGGCTGACTGATTCTGCCCCAGCTCCTTAACGACGTTCTCAGGAGGAAGGAAAACCCAGCTTAAATCCATCCATCCATCCATCCATCATCCAATCCTACGTTGCCCCATGAGGAGCGTAGAAGCCCGGGGCTAGGCAGTTGGTCCTGACATTTAAGATGAGAGTGAAATAATAAGAGGTAAAGTGGTGAGTGTTCCTTCAAAGTTTTCGTTGTTTATTTTGTTTTATTATTATTATTACCTTCGCCAAGGAGGTTATGTTTTACCCCGCGTTGGTTTGTCTGTCTGCCTGTTAGCAGGATTAATCAAAGTTTTGAACGGATTTTGATGAAATTTTGGGGCGGATCCGGATCCGGATCAGGAGTATCCCTCACAATATCTCCAAAAGTTCCCCATGAATTTCAATAAAATTTTGTGATAAGGTGGGCCATGGATGAGGAAAGAATTGAGTAAATTTGGGGGCGGATCCAGATCAGGATCCTATATCCACAGATCCTGATCCGGAATGAATCAAGAAGTTATGAACGGATTTTGATGAAATTTTGTTGAACGGTCGGCCATGGGCCAGCGAAGAAATGACTAAATTTGGGGGCTGATGCGGATCCGGATCCGGGTCCTATATCCACGGATCCGGATCCAGATCCTTATTAATGGCCATGGCATTGGCGGAGGTATCCCCTCTATGAGTGCTTTCTAGTTACTTGTGTGTGTATTCTATACGGAGGGTGTCCACGGAAAGCATGTATTTGGGGAACGATAGGCGCAGGGAGAGGAAAAAATATTAACTGAGGAACACAATCACCTTGTCTGTCAGTCTGTGTATTTATCAGCCTTCATGTTTCCGCCTATGTGTAGGTTTGTCTTCCTATTCTCTCTCTCTCTCTCTCTCTCTCTCTCTCTCGCGACGTCTCTACCTCTGCCTACATGTCTATTTGCCGTATATTTTTATAACTCTCCCTCTCGCTCCTCCTCTCACTCACTCACTCACTCACTCACTCACACACACACACACACACACACACACACACACACACACACACACACACACACACACACACACACACACACACACACACACTGGTCGGCACGTATGCAGTGTAAAGTGGTGTTAAGTGCGGGGCGAGGCTCTAACAGGTAACTAAACTGTGTTTTTGTGATTACGAGAGAGAGAGAGAGAGAGAGAGAGAGAGAGATTTATAAGAGTGGACTGTTTGCTCATCCTACCTTGTCGCTTTTTGTCATACGCATATACAGTTTTCTCTCTCTCTCTCTCTCTCTCTCTCTCTCTCTCTCTCACACACACACACACACACACACACACACACACACACACACACACACACAAAGCCGCTTACTGACAAACATAAACACCTCACAGGAAGTCGTATCCCATGTGTATGTGCTCGTCCACATTCTCTCTCTCTCTCTCTCTCTCTCTCTCTCTCTCTCTCTCTCTCTCAATTAAAAAGGCCAGCCGTTCGTCCAACAAGGATATAGCTGAGCTCACGACCACCTTTCCCTAATAAGGCTACATAAGCCAGGATTATGTGAGAGAGAGAGAGAGAGAGAGAGAGAGAGAGAGAGAGAGAGAGAGAGAGAGAGAGAGAGAATCTGCTATAGATGGGACAGGACACCTGCGTGATGTTATGTAAAAAAAAAACATCGTGCTGAAGGGGTTACTGAAGTGGCAATGTAACCCTTCCAGCTTGAAGAGTATGTCCAAAGCCAATAAATAAATAAATACAAAATACAAATAAAAATAGTCTGATTATGAAGAATAAAAGTAAGAAAAGGTTAACAGAATGACATTATAAGGAGGCCCGTAAACAGCGACCCTGTATATACTCATGTGTTTAAGGGACGGCTCAGTCGGCTGGTGTGGGCGTGGGTGTGGGAGTGGGAGTAGATGAATAAATGATGCAGGGTGGATACTGATAACACTGAGCCGTCCCCACAACACACAAGAAATCCCCCGGCGGTGGCAGTGGAGCGTTATATATGCAACAGCCTGTATATCAAGGGATTGCGTTACCCTTAACCCTTCCACCAAGTTTAGTAAAAATCGGATCAACATTGTTTCAGTGACCTTACCTTGTAGCCTTGACCTTTTACCTTCTTTTCCTCTAAACTTAAAGGAGGTCAACCTCTTGGCTGACCCTCAACACATCCACCAAGCTAGGTTAAAATGAGATGAACAGTTTGCGTTATACTGATAATAAAGAGCCGCACAGACTCTCTCTCTCTCTCTCTCTCTCTCTCTTTCCAGAGTGAGGGAAGAGGGGGGGAGGGGTCGCAGGTGGTGTTGCCTTGTCATCACTCTTTCTTGCTGCCACTTTCTTTCCTCCCCATCAACCCCCTCCCTCACCCCTTTCGTCCCTCTCCGTCTCCCCCCTCTCTCCCCTCCCTCCTTCACTCTACTGTCATCATCCCTCTCCCCCTCCACTTTCTCCCCTCCCCCTATCCTCATCTCTTCCCCCTCCCTTCCTCCTGCCCGCTCACCCTCATCGTTATCCTCCCCCCTTCTCTCTCCCCTTCTCTCTCACATCCTCACTCACCAAGCGCCCAATCCCTTCCTCCCCCTCCCTTTATCTGTTTTTACTCTCTCTCTCTCTCTCTCTCTCTCTCTCCATGCATGTAGTCCATTTCCCGTTTACTCGCTTTTTCAACCACACCCTCTCTCTCTCTCTCTCTCTCTCTCTCCCTCTCTCTCTCTCTCTTCATGCACGTTTTCCATTTCCCGTTTAGGCTACTCGCCCCCTCACTCACACCCTCTCCCCTCGTCTCTCTCTCTCTCTCTCTCTCTCTCTCTCTTCATGCATGTTTTCCATTTCCCTTTCAGGCTACTCGCCCCCTCACTCACACACACACACACACACACTCTCTCTCTCTCTCTCTCTCTCTCTCTCTCTCTCTGCAGCAGTGCCTCACCTGCCAACACATGCACCAACACAGGTGCACAGGTAACGTTGTAACAGCAGGTGTAGGTCCCAGAGTCCGCTGGTGTGGCGTCTGCTACGTACAGACGCGAAACCAGGAACCCCGCCACTGGATCGCCCTTCACGCTGTGCACAAGGAGAGGGTGAGGGGGAGTTAGTGGGGTTGGCGCGTCCACTAATGTACACAAATTCATACGTGTTGCGACATCGTCCTGGTTTCCCAACACCTGGTGTTAAAATCGCTGGTTACAAGGTGGACGAGGCTATGAGGAGGGGCGGGTGTAAGGCAAGGACTATGAGTCCGTATTTCAGTTAAGGATGGAAGCTCCCTAGCACGTTTTCCTTAGCGATTTAATTTTGGATACAGCTGGTTAATATTAATTTATACGTTAGTTATGTTGAGACTCGTGGTACTGGAACGACTGACATGACACAGAAGATTGTAAGAAGTAATAAGGAAAAAATGCAATTGTTTAGGAAGAGGCGTACGGGAGCTTCCATAATAACGAGAATACAGGCCAGGAGCCATGAGGAAGTCCTATCCTTCATTAAAGTTTTCATGCAAATAAAGTGTTCTTATCTTGCTGAAGCGCTGGCAATTATCAGAAAAGGAGAAAAAGGACGTGGGTGGGTGATTGAAGATAAACTATTTATTTTCCGTGTTTTAAGCAGTATGCTTAAGACTGTACAAACATAAATAAGTAATCCTAGTACATCCTTTGTCTCGCTTATCATAATGTACAGTAATGATACATACAGTATGCCGCTGCAACACAGTTCTTAAGGATATTGATACTAACTGCGTAATTGGCATAAGTTTATTTTGGGTAAAAGGTTAGCAGTATATTACGAAAGGAAATATGGAATGAAGCACACACACACACACACACACACACACACACACACACACACACACACACACACACACACACACACACACTGATTATTGCCCCTAAATTCTGACTCCAATCACACACACCTTTACCAGCAACTATTTACTCTACTTCACTGTATTATACTCACTGGCAAAATAAGGTAAACAAGACACTGGCAAGAAGCAGTGTATCAGCAAACATATATTGCACGCACAGTGAGTACAGGTAGTGTACCTACTGACTATTTTTTTTTTTTTTTTTTTTTTTTTTTATGTGTCCGACTCTGGGCAAAGGCTTCAGGGCCTATATCTCGGGGGCAGTAGCCTATCCCAAGGTCCAGTAGTTGTGTGGGTATGCTTGGTCAATTATTTATGTGGTGCTTGAATGCAGTGTTGGCATACCTTTATTAAAATATATCTCATTTCAGTAAAAATAATTGCAAAGAAAGCATTCATCACTCCAGAGCGGTTAGCATCCGTAGTAAGATGAGAGCACCAGCATTATGCAGTATATATATTTAGTAATTAACTCGTAACCTGATCATTCCCCTTAGATCCTTAAGGAACAAATAAAACCCTACTTTAGGGTGCGTTTACCTTCGTCACATACAGCCTTTTTATTTATTTATTTATTTACTTATTTTTTAACAGACGGTACGGTACTTTCTGATACTGAGGTTTGCATATGTCTGTCTCCACACCCCGCCGCCCTCAGCGTGACAATGCTGCCATCAAGCTGAGCACCAAGATTTAAAATTCCTCCTCACTTTGCCTCGTAAAGTTCAAGCTTCCTCTTGACTCTATATTGCTTGGGTTAAGAGCTGGAGAGACTGGGGATCAGGCAGTGGGCTAGGAGATGAGGAAGCAATGGCCTTGTTTGACTATTGTGTGTGTGTGTGTGTGTGTGTGTGTGTGTGTGTGTGTGTGTGTGTGTGTGTAGGCACTGGTGTGTGAGTATGTGAGTGCAAGTGTATGTGTTTATACGTGCTGGTGTGCATATCCATTACCGGTACCGTGTGTGTGTGTGTGTGTGTGTGTGTGTGTGTGTGTGTGTGTGTGTGTGTGTGTGTGTGTGTGTGTGTGTGTGGATGTCTTCATTTGAATAGCCGAGCAACTTGGCCGTCCAGCTGTACACGCGTCTCTCATTTCCATGTTCGCATATTCAGGCAACGTCGCAACACTTCTGAATTCAATGTACGCCCCTGGACATTTCCGCATTATACACATGGTTAAAATTCGAAGCACGTGGAGTGAGACTTCTGGCGTCGAAGCAGCTGCCACGGAATTATTTGTCTGGAAACTGTGTTGGTGGAGGAGGAGGTAGGTGGGTGCGTGGGAGGGTATGGAGGCAGGGGGTAAGAGGGAGGTGGGTGGGTGGGTGGGAGGGTATGGAGGCAGGGGGTAAGAGGGAGGTGGGTGGGTGAAAGGGTATGGGGCTGGGGGTAAGAGGGAGGTGGGTGGGCGGGAGGGTAGGGGGTGGGGGTATGAGGTTGGTGGGTGGGTGGGAGGGTATGGGGTTGGGAGGTAAGAGGTGGGGGGGTGTAAGGGCTGAGTTGTGTGGTTGCCATTTACAGTATTGGTTTACTGTAATGAGGACAGGTGGTAACAGATTACTTTGACCTTAAAACAGTTATATGGTATACCACTGCCTGTGTAAATGGGATATGTAAATTATTTGTGTGAGAACAAAGCATTTCATGGCTCCCTTCTTGCCATACTGCCCGCCGTCTCCCTTCCTGCTTTATGTCAGCGAGATAAGTGTCGAGCAAATGAAAGACAGAAGCCAGTTTATAAAAATTTCCTTCCTAGAATGTGTTTTGTTACTCTACGCGCGCGCGCGCACACACACACACACACACACACACACACACACACACACACACACACACACACACACACACACACACACACATGAGAGAAAAGATATGTTCAGCTCAAATTCACCAGTATTTAAGACTCACACAGCTAGAATTTCTCTGTTAAACAACTGCTTGAATAGACTATACTGCCTATATGCCAGAAGAATAAGATTGCTAATCTCTCGATCGATTGATTGATCGATAGATTCTTCTCTTCGCAGATCTTGTTTCTGGATCCTACATGTCCCATGAAAATAGAGGGTTGTGGGTTAAGATGATGATGGTGATGATGATGAGTAGGAAAATGGCAAAAAGGATGGTAAGAGTAATGATGAACACGAAAATGAAAATGATGTTAGTGGTGATGATTTCCTTTATTCTTACCTCAGGCGACCCTCTTCCCCTTCTCCTTCAATCTGTGGCTCACCTTTCGGCCTATTCCGTATATACTCTCTCTCTCTCTCTCTCTCCATCAATCTAGCTGTCTATATTCTTCTGACTATCTGTATCTATCTATCTTCGTCTAAGCCTCCTTTCTCTCTCTCTCTCCCTTTCCTTCCCTCCCCTCTCCCTCTTGACATTCAGCTTGTGTTATCTCCTTTATTCTCCCCTCTCCTCCCCTCCATCTCTGACCCTCACACCTACAGACTCTCTCTCTCTCTCTCTCTCTCTGGTGTGTGTGTGTGTGTGTGTGTGTGTGTGTGTGTGTGTGTGTGTGTGTGTGTGTGAGAGAGAGAGAGAGAGAGAGAGAGAGAGAGAGAGAGAGAGAGAGAGAGAGACAGACAGACAGACAGACGGACAGACAGACAGACAGACTGAAGAATATAAGGGCCAAAGTTAATTAGTTCTGTTCGTAGGGACTGGTAATATCGCTTATCTCTTGCAAAGGAAACCTGTATAGAAAAAAATTGTGTTTTTCAAGCCAGACACGTCATGTATGCCCACCGTAACGGGGAGGAATGCAAGAACAAATAATATGAGAGAGAGAGAGAGAGAGAGAGAGAGAGAGAGAGAGAGGAGGGGGAAGTCACTTAAATGATACAATAATCATCATCATCATCATCATCCGGACCTCCTTTCCCACTCTAGGGCGGGGTGAGGAGTAGCAGCGTCCAAACAGCCAAAGTTTGACCAATTCAGTGGGCCACGCTTCCATTCACTCATCATTCAAGATGATAATAATAGTAACAATAACAATAATAATAATAATAATAATAATAATAATAATAATAATAATAGCAATTGGTGCCAGGCGCAACAAACCACGCCCGACAGCAGTTATTTTATTTTCAACCATTTTAAAGTTATAACCCTCTGAAAATCCTTGATCTTGCGTTTGACCTTTCAAGGTCACTCAAGGTCAAAGGTCATGGTGCGAGATGAAAGCCCATATAAGACTTCCTGTATCTCGATAACTGTAAATAAATCTTCAACCAGTTTTAAATTATAGCCCCCTGAATGTCCGTGACCTTGGTTTGACGTTTCAAGGTCACTTAAGTTCAAAGGTCATTTTACCAATTAAAAACCCATATGGGATTTCCTACATGATGATAGTAGTAAATATCTATCTGCATCCAGTTTCGAGTTATAGCCTCTTGATTATCTGTGACTTGACCTTTCAAAGTCAGAGGTCTCGATGCCAAATGAAAGCCCGTATTGGAGTTTCTGTATGTTGATAAGAGTAAATACATCTTCAACCGGTTTCAAGTAATAGTCCTCTGAAAATCCGTGACCTTGATTTTGACCTTTAAGGGTCACTCGATTACCTCCAAAATGTAATCACTTCCTTCTGGCACCAGTGCCCACATATCCTGAAAGTTTCAAGTAATTTCATTCAGCCGTTTTTCCGTTATGTTGTTAACAAACAAACAAAGATACAAAGAAGCAAAGAAACTGGACCAAAAACAATACCTCGCCCGTGGTGATGATAAACAACTCACCTAATCCCGCCCCTTGAGGTGTTGTAGGTGAGAGTGGCGCGTCCTCTCTTCCACGTGACTGGGTGGGGTGGGAAGGCCACCTGCTCTATTAAACACGTCAGCTCTATACGTGAACCGCTCTTGTAATGCTTCTCCCTCACCGACCCACCTCTCTCGTCCACCACACGCACTACTGGCACTGTGGAGGGATGGGGAGACTGTGACAAGGATAGGCACAGAAGTGGAGAAATTTCTTATAAATACTAAACAGAATCATGATATTAAATACTGTAAATAAATTGGATATATCAGAGAAAATCAACATTGCTGGAGAGAGAGAGAGAGAGAGAGAGAGAGAGAGAGAGAGAGAGAGAGAGAGAGAGAGAGAGAGAGAGAGAGATTTAGTTGATAGATAGATAGACGACAGATAGATAGATGGATAGAGAGACAGACAGGAACACAAACCACACATACTAATAACGTGTAGTGATTTGGATTTGTGGTGTGCCAGTGGCCCGTTAACAGACAGATAGATAGTTACACAGATAGACAGATAGATAGACAGACAGGACTACATGCATACACTCACCAATAACGTGTAGTGATATAGTCAGGATCTGTGGTGTGTCGGTGGCCAGTTGACACCGATACTGACCCTGGTCCTCCTCCACCGAACCTCCGATTACCAGACGCCACCGACGCCAACCCGACCCCGCCGCCGCCGCCACTGAGTACCTGAGTATATCATCATCATTATCCTGAACATCCTAAACATCATCATCATCATCATCACCTTAAACGTCATTATCATCATCATCATCATCGTCTTAAACATCATCATTATCTTACATATCATCATCATCATCATCGTCTTAAACGTCAATATCAGTATTTTGAATATCATCATCATCATCATCATCACCACTCCTGCCAGTGCATGTCCCCTCCCTCATCACAGTCATCACCACCTCTGCTAACCCATGCAACCCTCCCACACCAACTCTATCAATTTACCCCTTCACCTCGTTCTTAGAGGGGTTCGGAGGTGCAGTGG
>NC_137021.1:44467318-44487318 GCF_032717465.1 Coenobita brevimanus
CAATAAGACCATCACAACCTGTACACTAAAGTAAACTTCTTTAAAGAACAAGTGATAACAATGATAACGATAATAACAACAATAATAACAGCAACACTAAGTAACAACAAATTTTAAATAATGTAACACAGCACTAAACTACGACTCTCCATCCTCTCCATAGCACTTCTTCGTGACTAGCATCACAATTTAATGTTAATCTACTGTAACAACTCAACATGCAAAATACAGAGATGATAAATATAATGGGATGATCCTGATGATGATGATGATGATGATGATGATGAAAGCACTTTAATAATAATAATAATAATAATAATAATAATAATATTATTATTATTATTATTATTATTATTATTATTATTATTATTATTTACAGACATCTTTATTAGAATTTACAGTACAATAAAGGACAAGACTAACCATCCACAATCCTGCCTCAGATTCCTAACCAATTTATTCCTAGGCCACTGTTAGTTAATTCTTGCCGTCATAGATGATTTATTTAGCTTAGGAGAGTTTGTGGTGAAGAGATGGGGTCAATAACGGAAATAAAGTAAACTCAGTATCGTGCAGTAAAGTGTTAAGAAGCGAGGGGAATAAGTAGTGACAAGAAGCAAGTAAAGTTAATAAAAGTGTAACAAAGTAACGCAATGTATGTAAAAATGTTTCATAAAGGAGGCAAAGTAAAGTTAAAAAGCAAATAAATAAAGCTAATAAAGGAGGAGACATGAAGTAAAGCAAAACAACGCAAGTAGAGATAAGGGTAATAGAGGAGACAAAGTATAACAAAACGAAGCAATAAAGCCAATAAAGTTAGAGACAGGAAGTAAAGCAAAACAAAGCAAGTAAAAGTTAATAAAGGAGACATGAAGTAAAGCAAAACAAAGCAAGTAAAAGTTAATAAAGGAGACATGAAGTAAAGCAAAACGAAGCAAGTAAAGATAAAGCTTAAGGCGGCCAAGTAATGTTAATCAATGCAAGTAAAGATAAAGGTAAAGGGCAAGAGACAAAGTAAAGTTCATAAAGTTAATAAAGCTAATAAGGATGGAGGCATTAAGCATTGCAAAACAAATCAAATAAAATATAAAGTTAATGAAGGAGACAGTGTTAAACAAAACAAGATAATAAAGGAAGAGACAGTGAAGCTAAACGATGCAATAAAGATAGAGTTAATAAAGGAGAAAGCATGAAGTAAACAGAGCAAGTAAAAAGGTTAATACAGCAGACAGTAGAGGCAAAACAAGTAAAGATAAACGTAGTAAAGGAGGAGACGAAGTTAAGTAACATGAAGCAGGTAACGTTAATAAAGGAAAGTGAAATAAAGCAAGTAATATAAAGTTAATATTGATGACGAAGTAAAGTAACACGAAAGAAATAAAGGTAAAGCTAATGAATGAGGACACAAAGTACATGGAAATAAAGCAAGTAAAAGAAAAAGTTAATAAAGGAGAGGCATGAAGTAAAGTAGAGCAAGAAAGTAACGATAAAGCTACTAAGGGTGAAGACATGAAGAAAGCTGAAACGAAGCAAGAAAATAAAACATGTAAGGAAAGTAAATAAAGTAAATAAATCCTGAGTGGGGTACCTGCCATCAGCAGCATGAGTAGGAGCGGCATGAAAACGCAGCGGCACAGGGATGGCGGCGGCGGCGCTGCCACTTCGTCTGCCATCACTCCTGAAATTGTGTTGATAGTTGTAGTCATATTATTATTATTATTATTATTATTATTATTACTACTACTACTACTACTACTACTACTACTACCACCACCACCACTACCGCTACCATTGTAAAGTATTTATCTTAATGTATTGGTAGTTGTATGACAATGTTTATGCCTTGATGTATAGCTGTTGTGTGATGTAGTTGGCACAGCATAACCAGTGAGAACCTGTTGTGACCAGACCAGAGTAGTTGCAAGTTGGCGAAATGTTAGCATAAGGTGACCTAGGTATGATCACCCTCTGGCGCATATACTGGCTTTCAGAACAGAGACAGTAGCAGAGAGGTCTCCCCACCAGACAGATGTGTGGCAGTTTAATTTCAATTAATTAAGTAGCCATCATGATGGACTTTCACAGCCTATAGTTCACCTGCTGTGTACATCTGCGGTTGGACAGCTCCTGTCACACCCACTTGTCCCAGAATTCTAGTTCCAAGAAGTCAGAGCATTTATTCTACTACTACTGCTACTACTGCTACCCGTACTACTGTTGATGTTGGTGGTGGTGTTTTCAAGATCATCATCATTATCATCAGGATCATCCTTCCCATCATTTTGCTATCCCACCATTAATAATAATAATAATAATAATAATAATAATAATACCGGTAATAAAAACATTATTATTATTTGTGGTAGGTGGGGGCGCTCACCATCCACTCACTCGATGTAGTGCTGCTCTCGGGTGTCTACCCTTTCCTCTCCTCCATCCTTCTTTCCTTCCATTCTCTTCTGTCTTTCTTTCCTTCATTCTTTCCTCGTTCTTCTGCCGACGGGTGACTTTACACTTCCTCTTCTGTCTTTCCTTCATTCTTTCCTCTTCCTTCAGCCTGTGGGTGACTCTACACTGAATGACAAGCCAAATCATTTCCTGTGTACCAGGAAACCATTTAGTACGCTGGGTGGTAACCATATAACCAAATTTTGGCGCCTGGTGGTTTAGTGGGTAATTATTGCGCCCCAATCAGATTGAGCCGGTAAAGGTTTATATCCAAGGGATGGTTGGGGTTGATTGCTCATGTAATGCCACTCAGGGATGAGTGAGGCTGGTCACTCTCGTCTTAAATGTCGGGACCAACTGCCTAGCCCCGGGCTCCTACGCTCCTCATAGGGCAATGTAGGATTGGATGATGGATGGATGGATGGATATATTATTATTATTATTATTATTATTATTATTATTATTAAAATTTCTTATAACCCTGTGGGAAGCTTTATTTTTTGTCAATATTAGTATCATTATTATTTAAAAGTTCTGTATTTCAAAGGCTATTTGGCCTAGTGCCTTCAAACTTGGTCATCTTAGCCGGACTGATGTCTGTCTTTCTGACCAAGTATAGTGGCAATCCGTCAACCAGATCTCCAGATATTGTTCGGAACACAGAAAAATGAGTCAGCCATGTTATCTCAAAAACTGTTTAAGCTATGAAGCAAAAATTTTACTACAGTATAGCCTTAAGGCGGACGCAGTGGGAATAGGAGTATGGTTCTAATCGGCTGACTAATCCCGGAGATTGCCTGAGGTCAAACACCGGGACTTTTCCAAATATTTCGGATGTCACCTGATATTCCAAGAAGGATTAAAGTCTGGTGAACTTACAGACCGTGATAACCAAGGGTGATATGCACAGGATCAGTGACCTTGACCTCAAGGTCCCTTTATAACTCGGCTTCCAGTAGGCAGTGGCGCTGGAAGTTTTTCTTTATCAAAATTGTCATTGGAGAGTTGTGCGGTGTTGTAGTTATTATTATTATTATTATTATTGGCCATGTGGAGAGGATGGAGAATGGAAGACTGACGAGGAGAGTGTATGTGAGTGAGGTGGAGAGGGGAAGGGGGAGGCCAAGGATGAGATGGAGGGATGGGTTGGAGAGGTATATGATAGAGGGGTGTGTGAGCTGGGAGCAGGGCAATGAAATGGCAGGGAACAGGGCGACATGGAGGCGATTTGTTTGGTCCACCCCTTACGGAAGTAAGGCGTCTGGCAATAGATAGATAAATTATTATTATTATTATTATTATTATTTTGTGGTAGTAGTAGTAGTAGTAGTAGTGGTAGTAGTAGTAGTAGTTGTAGTAGTAGCAGCAGCAGCAGCTGCAGTAATGGTAGTGTAGTAATAGCAGCAGCAACAACAGTAGTAGAAGTAGAATTTGCAGAATCAGCAGACGCAGCAATAACACAGTCATAATCATTACACCGTTTATACATGTTAAAAGCGAATACCCACACTGTACAACACGAAGACGAACAAGGATGAGGAGGTAATGGTGTTCTAAATACGTTAAATTACAATACAAGAGTAAAATAACTGTTAACTTGCCTTTACTATGATCACCATTCATTTTTACTTGATGTATCTTATCTTTGCACCTCCAATATACTTAAATTCACAGTATTGTAGATTCTTGTACTGAAGTGACTGAAGGCCTCTTTATTCCCAAACCTTTCTTTACATGGATAAATTTATTTTGTATTTAGTAAAACAAATTACAAATGACGCCTATTAAAAAAAAAATCCATCATACACTCAGGTAAGAAATCAAGACATTTATTGGCAAGTTATTACTGGCACAAATTATCAGAAAACATTAATTTATTTACTTATTTATACTTGTTGTTGGATTAAATTTTAAGCCCACCTGGATCCACATGAGGGAAAAGGAGGTGGAGGAGCGTTATTTTTGCATTTTGGTTATTATTTAAATGCGTTCCCGCCGAAAATTTGTACCCCTATCCTTGATATGATTGTTTTTTATTTTGGTTAAATTGTTTGTGTATTGAAGCTTTAATGTCAAATTATTTACATGCAACACACACACACACACACACACACACACACACACACACACACACATACACAGATATAGATAGATAAACAGATGGATGGACATATAGATATATGGATAAATGGATGGATGGATACATATATGCAGATAGACAGACATTGAAAGACATAGGTATAAGTCCTTGCTTAGTTCTAATAACACCGGCTGTCCCCGCAGGAGTTAACACAGGGTAAAATAAAAAAGCCTTCCTCTGACAGGGGTCCAAATTAGGCGGGCGGAGATTATGCTGGGAGGCGGGAAATTACTGGGAACTGGGCGTCTAAAATTACCCGTCCTGAACCTACACGCAGTTCTCTCTCTCTCTCTCTCTCTCTCTCTCAATTATCCAAGCGTTGCAAGATTTCGCCCGTCGTGAAGTAGTGCAATCAACTCAACAAAATCTTCCAACTGATTACATGGTCCTAATTTTCTTGCCGTCTCTAGGCGATTTTATGCTTCTGCAGGAGGAATGTTTTTACTGACGGGGTTTATTAATCATTTCATTCCAACGTCGTCCTTTCTACTTTCTTTTTGCTATACCCAGGCAGCTTGGTTAAGACTGGAGAAATGGTTGACTAGGCTTGATTATCACTTTCACTAACAAGGGTGTGTGAGAAACCCGCACCTTAACTGGATAGAATTGTCCGCTAGTAGCATAAATAAACTAAAGCAAGATTATCAATATTCACAGGGGAATGCAAGATGGTCTCCACACAGCTACAGTATCTGACATGTCTCTGTGCTAATTGCCACGATGATTAATGTAAACACAGAACAACACAGGATCTCAAAAGTGTTGTGTTTATATGGCTTGAAGTTTGGCCCAAGGAACAACTGGCCCAAGTTTGTTGAAGAAATAAAGGAAATAAAGTTAGAAAGGCGTTTGGAATAGAGAAGAAGAAAATGGATGAATATTATAACTCTCCACATTGTGTGTGTGTGTGTGTGTGTGTGTGTGTGTGTGTGTGTGTGTGTGTGTGTGTGTGTGTGTGTGTGTGGAGAGAGAGAGAGAGAGAGAGAGAGAGAGAGAGAGAGAGAGAGAGAGATTAGTGCATTACCAGGGTCAAGGGGTTAGCCTCTTCAGTACGGCGACGTCTTCATAACTATTCTTGCTGTCTCCGAGCGGTTTATTTTCGGAGAGAATTCTCGAACCAGATAGGCTAATGTAGGCACAGCATTCAGTAGCCCCTTCTGTGTTAAATTTTTTCAGTGTATAAAGCCGTAAGTAAATAGGATGATCAATATATACAGTCAGAATTATTGTTATTATTATTATTAGGCCACGAGCTTTGGCTGAACTATGACCTGGGTTCCAAAAATAATATCAGTACTCTCTGCTATGGTCTCACGTCTTTCATTTCTGAGCTGATAGATTTCAAAATTACTTTGCAAGAAGAAATAATGTTACAACTGTAGGGATCGTTCCACTCCTGACACCAGTTGTTACAGTCTTAGGGTTCACTGCTACGTCGAGAATGACACGTAGACAGGTCAGGTGGTTAATCAAAGGTAGATGAACACCTATGGGTTTTATTCCTTCCAGGTACAACTGAGATACACTTGCAAAGCACTGAGTTTTCCCTCCCACGTTAACTCTGTCCTTGACTCACTACTACTCATTCACTGGCTAACTCCCACTGACTCTGCTTAACTACTCCATCCTTCACTGATTACTCTCACCGCTTGACTCACTAACTCAGTCACTGATTCACTGACTGTTCACTGACGAAAAACACTACTCACTCCACCTGTCACTCGTGGCTGACTAAAACTCCATTGACTGGCCCTCTCTCTCTCTCTTTCTCTGGCACACTGTCTAAATTGAACTAACTCGGCGACGGGACGGTCTTTAAATACTCCTCCCCCGGCTCCCCCTACTAGCACAGCCCAGAATATTCAATATAGTAAACAACTCACATTTTCTGATACAGCAATGCACATTCTTGATCGTAGGAGAAAACTCACCTTTTTTCTCACAATGACACACTTAAATCAGCGATACACAACAACACTGACAATAACCAATTCCCAAGATAAGACATAAACAAAACAAATGCCAAAATCTTCAGAATATTCCTCAGATTTCCAGATACAGATATTACCCCTGATCCTACCGGCATAACAATGGGAGAGAGAGAGAGAGAGAGAGAGAGAGAGAGAGAGAGTTAAAAATAAAAGGAAAGTATTGTTAAAACGAGAGAGAAGGGGAAGGGGAGTAATAAACGAAAGGCAAGGGAAAGAAAGCACCAAACATCATCCCAAACACGTAAAACACACACACACACACACACACACACACACACACACACACACACACACAAAAGCAATCGTTACCAAGCTCACGAATACATCTTCACTGTCACTTCCCAAGTCATCCAAAATCAGTCACACAAGCTTTACTATGCAGATGTGGTTCATATTTGCCCTCAAGACTTTGTCCATGGAAGGAAAGTGATAGCCAGTATTAGCCATTTCCCATGTTGGTGAAGTACGGGTGAGACTTTGTCCATGGAAGGAAAGTGATAGCCAGTATTAGCCATTTCCCATGTTGGTGAAGTACGGGTGAGGACGGGTTTTCTGTGGGTAGAGCGATGGGCGTGGATGTGTGTCGTATTATGTGTGTTTATGTGTACCGATCCCAAGACTTTTTCTATAGAAGGAGAGTGGTAACCAGCATTATCCACGTCCCATGCTGGTGATGTACAGTGAGGAAGGGTGTCAGTGGGCAGAGCGATGCACGTGGATGTGAGTGTTGTATTAGGTGTATTTATGTGTACCGGTTTATATATGTCATTGTTAGAACCAACAGCCTACAAATTTTGTACGGGATATTGAACCAAGAACCTGTTTAAATGACTGCCAAGGTAGGAGTTTGAACCCTTTATTTTGGGGCACAAGCAGAACCAAACTCCTTTCACCTAAACTTGACCCAAATTTTCGGCCTGTTGTAGTTTGTTTCACGCAGTTTAGAAGGGGAAAATGACAAGGCTACGACTCTATATAGCACTTCTTCGTGACTAGCACCGTATTCTAGTGTCAAATTTATGCTACAATTAGGCACTCGAGATGGAGAGATGGAAATTTTTGGCTAAGTTAGTTCCGCATTCTCGTCGGTTAAGGAAATTCTCAAACACATTGTCCTAAGCGATTTATTTTGTTCGTTACACCTGACTGTCCTCTTCTGTATTACATAAATCCTTCCAATATCGCCATTCACTGCAGTTATAACGTAGTAAAGGATATTAATCAGTCATAATAAAAAATAAATCGCTAAGGAAGAGGTGTTAGGGAGCCTCCTTAACCGACGAGAATACGGATTCAAGAGTAGAAATACAACAAATGCACACACACACACACACACACACACACACACACACACACACACACACACTTAACACACATGCACATATACACAAACACACATATACATATACACAAACATACACTTAACACACATACACACATACACAAGCACACACTTAACACACACACACACACACACACACACACACTTAACACACATGCACATATACACAAACACACATACACATATACACAAGCATACACTTAACACACACACACACACACACACACACACACACACACACACACACACACACACTTAACACACATGCACATATACACAAACACACATACACATATACACAAGCATACACTTAACACACACACACACACACACACACACACACACACACACACACACACACGCGCGCGCGCGCAAGCTTTGGCATTTAGGTAGTATCTAGGACAACAGAGATTATATGAATGATAAACAACTGTGTCAGTCAGTGTCAGAGAATTTTGGAAGAGAGAGAGAGAGAGAGAGAGAGAGAGAGAGAGAGAGAGAGAATTACATTTTAAATATCATGTAATGTCATCTCTCTTCTCTTTCCTTCCTCTTAACTAATTTTATTTTTTCCCTGCTCAAATCCCTTCTCTTCCCCTGCTCTCCCCTTGTTACTTCATTTTATTATCTTCCGTATTTCTTTTCCTCCTCCCCCTCCTCCTCATTCGCTACCCGACTCCCCTGTTGGTTGGACCTCCCCTCCGCCGCTCTGGGAGTACCCACAGCTAAGTGCCTAATTTCAGTGTTTTGCGTGTTTGATTACAGCATTGTGAGAGTCCTGCGTGTAGGTGAGTGATCTAGCTGATTGTTTGGTTGCCGGGTAGTGTTTGTGCAATAATACGTTTTGTTTTACGTCTGTGAGTGTTGTTTGTAGGTGTGCGTTTGATTTCCAGTATTAGCTTTTTTCGATAGACGGTATTGAGTAAGCGATTCATTTTATTTATCAGTGATCTCTGAGAATGAGTGATTTAAACGGCGATCTTCACTACATTAAGGTAAAAAAACAATTTGCATCCCACTGAAATACTTTGCTTTACCTTGGCGCCCACATCTCACTGTCCTAGGTGCGCGGTTACTATCGCCGTGTCCCGCCAGAGGGCCTGATGATGTACCCTTAGAAAACCAAAGGATTTTGTGTTGCCTGTACTAATTACTTCTATACCAGACTTAATTTCAGTAATAATGGATTCAGGCACACGTGCTTCAGTATTTTATAAACTATATATTCGTGCCCCAAGTGTTTATGTCAGCTTTTGTTTACATTTTCGACACCAGGCGAGTTTTGTGTTGACTGTCACGAATCAATTCGCGACATTTCCTTTTTGTGAGAAGCCACGAACTATTAGTGGAAAACTCACTGTATATCGCTCAGTTAACCCCGTGACAATTGGCGACCTCATTCCAGGATATTAACTCCTAGCTATAAAGCTACTCACGAGATAGTGCTCACTCATTCATATTTAGGTATTTATCATTAAAGTTTATAGACACAAGTTTACTGGTGTTTACCGTTAAATTTAGCAAGTGAATTTTGCTTTATTAATCAATAGAGTACTTAACTCTAGTTTATTCTTGGTAACGCCACACGATTTTATTCGCTCCTGGGAAGTCGCCGTACCCATTGTGTTTATTATTGAGTCTTCCCAGTCATTTACATTTTTTATTTATTCTTTGCCAGTTAACTGGATAAGACTGGTCACCACTAGCTTGTGTCTGTACTCTTTACTTGTGTTTATCAGTATTCGTCGCTAAGCAGTCAGTACTCAATTTCGGTTTGCTTAATAAATTAGCGCCATGGCTACTACTGTATTTTTACAGGAAGCCAAAGAAATGGGTCTTTCGGACCCAACCGAAATTAAAGAGTATATACTCTCACGGCATAATCAGGAGCAGCAGCGCGAGAATGATGCCCGTGAAGAGCGTAAGATTCAGCGCGAATACGAGCGAGAACAGCGTGAGGAACGCGAAAAGGAGCGCGAGTACGAGCGAGAACAGCGCGAATACGAGCGTGAACAACGAGACAAAGAACGAGAACATGAACTTGAAGTGCTGAAGCTCAAGCGAGATTCCTTGGCTTCAAACACGTCTGGTGCAGTTGGTCAAAGCTCCACGAGCGTTCTCCCTGCACATGTCCTGGCGACCCCACGCATCAAGCTTCCTTCATACAAGGAAAGCGAGCGAATCGAGCCGTACATAGCTCGTTTTGAGGACATGGCAGACTTATATCAACTGGATGAGGCAGCTAAGCGGCTTCAGTTTCTTAGTTTATTTGAGGGCCCTGCCCTCGATATTCTCCACAGAATTCGTGGAGACAATCTCACGTATGAAGTGATGAAAGCTGCACTCATTAAGGCGTATGGTCTCACAGTAGACGACGCCAAAGCTCAGTTCATGCGAGCTCGTCTCCAAGACAAGGAGACAGCTGTTCAGTTCCTCGACCGTCTCACTGCTTACCTAGGTGAGTGGATGGAAAAAGATGAAACTCCTTCCACGCGTGAGGGGATAATTGACCTTATGCTGCGTACACAGCTAGAGAGGTCGTGGCCTGCTGAGCTCATAGCACAGCTTAAGATCTGCCAGGTGAAAGATGCCAGCCAAATGGCAGAGAAGGCTGACGCATTCTTTACTGCATACGGGTATCAAGCTCGTAAGCAAAACACCTGGAGCAGAAAAGATACTGCCAAGTCTGGGAAGCCGTCTCAGACTGAACCCCAGCAACAAGGCCATTCTCAGAATAATGGCCAAGGTCCAAAACCGCAGTGGAAGGACCAGGGGCAAAACACTCAGAAACCTGAGTGGAAGAGGTACAACAAGTACCCTAACCAGCAGCAGTATCAGCCACGCAACCGACTGTCGGGACAAACTTTTCCACCACCAGCTCAAAAGAGGCAGGAAGCGAACGCAGCCTTCATTCCTCAGCAGCAGCAGCCTGGTGGTCACGTCCCTACCAGTGTGGGTACTTCCCCACAGTTCACTAGTCCCACAGTGACAGTGAACCCCCCTCCACAGATGGCCAATGTTCCATCTTCCCAATATAACCCTCAAGGCACAATGTTCGCCACATCAATTCAGCAGCCTCATGAGTGGCTAGCTGCTTCCTCCACAGGCCCTCCCACAGGTGACAGTACCTTCCTTGTACAGCCAGGGTTTGTGGGAGACATTCCTGTGAAGGTCCTGAGAGACAATGGTTCCTCAGGTTGCTCTGTTAAGCAGAGTTTAGTTCGGCCTGAGCAGTATACAGGTCGACAGGTCCATGCAAAGCTTATTGATGGATCAGTGAGATTGTTCCCTGAGGCATGTATCCAGGTGGCATCTCCATTTTATACTGGTATGACACTTGCAGTTGTCATGCCAGAGCCTCTATTTGACTTAATAGTAGGCAATATTAATGGAGTCAAGGATAGTTGCTCCGATGGCGCTACTCAGACTTCGGCTGCTGCGGTGACACGAGCCATGACTGAGGCTCCAGACTGTGTCACCCCAGTGATCATTGAATCGCCGCAAGATTTGATGTGCAGTCAACTTGTTGTACAAGAACAACATTCTGACCCGACACTTGCTACCGTGCGGAACAAACAAAAGGGTCGAGTGATAAAGTATTCACGGGGAGGTCGAGCCAAGTTCCTTCGTAAACAAGGACGGCTCTACCGTGAGTCACGAACACCCGAGGGCGAGGTTCGACTGCAGTTTGTCGTTCCCGCCAAGTACCGCCTAGCAGTGTTACAATGGGGTCATTGTTCAGTCTCAGGAGGTCACATGGGCAAAAGGAAGACCCAGGGCCGTATCCGAGCTGACTTTTTCTGGCCAGGGATGGGACGAGACATAGATAGTTTTGTCCGTTCCTGCAGTGTGTGCCAAAGTATCACCACTAATCAGGGACATGCCCTTCCTGTGCCATTCATAACCACACCTGTAATCTCTGAGCCAGTTGAGAGACAGGGTAGTGGTGAAGTGGGTGCAGACCTGACGTCTCGCCCATTGGCCCCACAGGACACATTATGTCCAGGGCCTGTACATACATGTTATGTACCGTAAGTTAAGGGGGAAGTTGAGAGGCGACTTGAGGCTATGGAAGACCCAAGTTTGCATAAGGATTCTCAGCTTCCCGGTACTAATAGAAGTACTGTAGGTTAAGGGGGAAGTTCGAGAGAGAACTCCGCAGTGGCGACTTGAGGCTATGGAAGACCCAAGTTTGCACAAGGATTCTCAGCTTCCCAATACTAATATATGTACCGTAGGTTAAGGGGAAGTTGAGAGGCGACTTGAGGCTATGGAAGACCCAAGTTTGCATAAGGATTCTCAGCTTCCCGGTACTAATATATGTACCGTAGGTTAAGGGGAAGTTGAGAGGCGACTTGAGGCTATGGAAGACCCAAGTTTGCAGAAGGATTCTCAGCTTCCCGGTACTAATAGAAGTATTGTATTGTAGGTTAAGGGGGAAGTGAGAACTCTGCAGAGGCGACTTGAGGCTATGGAAGACCCAAGTTTGCACAAGGTTTCTCAGCTCTCCGATATTAATATAAGTACTGTAGGTTGAGGCACAGGTTGAGGACCCGTGTGCGGTTCGAGGCTATGGAAGACCCGAGTTTGCACAGGGATTCTCAATTTGTCGAAACATAATTGTGTGCTATAATTAATGGCGACCTCGAATGTACGTCGTAGCACTGACTGCTAGGCAGAGAGAGTAATTGTAACTTAATAAGAATTTTGTCTCATTGACACTTTTGATGCTCCACCTCAATTGGTTTTGCAGGTTCAGCAATGGGTGTAGCAGTTTTGCTGTGCGGACCAGCTGATCGTCTGCCGCACGCTGCCGCCTCTTCTCCTCTGCCTCCGTCGTCGCCATAATATTTACTATGTCATTTTACACGTAGGTACAGTTACACTACAACTGTCACACCTACACCGTGTATTACATACACCACGCTACACAACAATTAGTTGTCAGTGTAAATGTAGCGAATTTTCGCTCAGTTTGACCTGAGTACAGGATTTTCACCGTCGTCACGGAGTTTTTCCCTCAAGCTTGCTTCTATTAACGTAAATACGAGGTTTTTTCGCTCACTGACGACTGCGACTTTCTCCTGTAGCAGGATAGCACACACACCACAGTGTGAATCTTGTGTGACTGAGTTAGGATTTATATGTATGTATATTGAAATCTTTCTTCTGAAGGAAGAAAGATTTAATTTTCATGGGCGTAATGTCACGAATCAATTCGCGACATTTCCTTTTTGTGAGAAGCCACGAACTATTAGTGGAAAACTCACTGTGTATCGCTCAGTTAACCGTTTCTCTCTCCATTCCGGGGTATACTTTTCAAATAATTCGTCACCGTTTTCAAAAAGTGACCGATTTAATGCACGTCACTAAGTGCGCTACTGAGCGATACAATTATTTCTTTATCGTTTGCCTCTGCTTCATTCAACCGTTAGCCACGCCTTCTTCCGGTGGCCTGTGCGTACTGCTTATGCATTATTTGAATTCAGTCTTGTGTTTGCTGTGGCGGAGAAAGGTTCTGTGCTCAGAAGTGGAGAGGTCAGCTAGCACCCCAAGCTCCACTAGACAGTTAATCCAGTCCTCCCACCTTAGTGGTGATACATAGCATTCATCGACTGGTATTTCTTTTGTGTATTTTGTAGTTTTAAGAGCTTAGTTAAGGTGTTTTTCCTAGGCGTAAGTATTTAGCTTCTGTGTGAGTGAGCGAGTGCGTCTCATTGATTTGATTTGAAATGTAATGTTAAATTTATTTTTGTAAATAATAAATTTAACAGTTCTATTTCTTGAGCTTAATGTAGAGTAAATCTTGTTTCATTTCTCCATAATTAAGCTTATTTTCCATACAGCTCCTAGCTTGCATAAACGTTTACTATTCATAACTGGTACTTAGACCAGTCTTGTTGTATTAACTTAAAATCCGTTGTGCCAGGAGTTAATGCATCAGCAAGAACCTGATGTTATTATTATTAGTATTAGTTATTTATTGTCAGGGGTGATGTAACTTTCTCCAGAGGCTAACAGTACAGTAATTCAGCAATTGTGAGTAATTAGTCTCTGCTGAGTACTGTTGAGAAAGTTTATAAATTCTCGTTCTTAGAGAATCTTAGCAAATCAGCGTAAAGTAATCGTTGCTTGATGTAGCAAGACAATCATTGTCTCTGCTCTTCAATATTATTGAATATTATTATCAATTTAAATAATATTTAACCATTTATATCAAAATTACCCTGATATTATAAAAACCCCGTGACATTGACCAATAGCCGTTTTTACATTTATATTAATCTTTATAGCGAAATGTCACTGCTATTTCATTACATACAGGATAAAACTGTACATTCAAACATTTTCATCAGCAAGCATCAAGTTTATTTTGAGAGTAGTATCATATAGTACCTGTGTGTTGCCGTGTTTATTTTCTGTGATTCTGCATTTTAGGTGTAGTCTCCTCTGTCCTTCCTTTCTAGACATCATTTTGATGCTTATAAGTATCTGTATTCATCTAACTAATTTTCAGGCATGGTATAAAATCAGTTAGCTGGGTTCTAATTATTGGCATCTGTTATTTGTCTGTCTGTATAGATGTTTTCTTGTCCTCATTACAGGAATTGCACAATTTTCTGTTTATAGTCTACAACGAAGCAGTAAATTCACGTTCAGCAGGTGTTGTTAAACTTCACAACGTTTCATAATATTTTTAGATATTATTTGATCCTTGAGGTGGCAGTGACCGTCATCCTCTCACGATGTAGTGCTGCTTACTTCTTCCTTCACCTTCATCATTCTTTTTCTGTGTCTGCCCTCCTCTCTTCCTGTTTCTCCCATCTTCAGTGTCACTTTTTATTACTCTTCTTTCCTTTTCAGATACCTTTACATTGAATGACAAGCCTGATAGTTTCCTGCAGGCCAGAAACCATTCACAGTGCTGGGTGGTAACCATAAAACCAAACTCAAACGTATTCCCTACGTGTCAGCAAATGGGTTGGCGGAGGGTTAGTGCCCCTTCTCGTAAAACACCTAACTAAAAGACAAACGGCCACCCCCTTACGAGATTATAGCATCTGGCTATAGACAGATGGAGATAGAACTGGTCTTATGTATATTTTATCTTTTAAAAACAAGAAACTTATACAGTACTCTGTTTTTGCTTTGACTTTTCATTGTTCTTTTAATTCAGGTAATTGTATATTTGTTTGTATATTTTACCTCTTATAATAACAGCAAATTGATATAATGTGTTTGTTATGACTTCATTGTTCGTATATTTCAGGGGATAGTATATTTTTATTTCATTATTCTAAATAACGGTTAGCATTTCATTCTTCGTGGCAGAGTATTTAAAAATTAACAAAATGTCCTTTGTAAGTACAGCTGGCCGCACTCCCGCGGGGGCCACAGCGTTGACTGGCCAAGATATTTACTCTGAAACACTAGTAGAGAGATGCGTTCGAAGCATCCACAGCCAGTAAGAGAGAGTCGTACAGAGAGAGTTTGGGGAGGAGGAAGGGGGTTTGAGGAGAGTGGGGGGATACCTATGCACGAGAGGTGAGGGATGACGTCTGAAACAGATGAGTGGAAGGCTGGAAGCTATATATAATATAAATCTACAATACCTTGTAACAAATCATATATATTTTAATACCTTTATTGTCAAATTATTACCGCTGTGAAAAGTGGCACAGTTAATGCTTGGAAACCATAAAGCATAATGCTATTGAATATAGCAAATGTGAATCCTTAATACTGCATACGGTAATTGCTGACACCCCTAGCACACACCTCCGTATCCTCCTTATCAAGCGTTTCCTAACACCCGACAACATTGGCTCGCTTATCTCTCGCATGATAACAGGAGTGTCATATTCTAGATACCGTACAGTACAGTAGCTTGTTTACAACTTATTACTATTTCTTTAGCACCTAATTGACTGTAATGGTTGTTTGTAAAAATGAAATTATGGGCGTCTTGACCAATGAGGCTTTAAACAATTTGTGATCTCTCTCTCTCTCTCTCTCTCTCTCTCTCTCTCTCTCTCTCTCTCTATATATATATATATATATATATATATATATATATAATCTGCTATCATGTGAAGGTGAATGGGAGCCCTGATAACTCCACGATGCGATGACGCAACGATGCGATTTTAAACTGCTTGTTACGTAACGCTAGATATGGGCGATGTTGATATGTGTCAGTGGTGTCAGCAGCTGCCACATTCCGGATGAAGTTACTTACATTTGTTACATGTGATTAATAAACAGCATTCTGATTCATTATTTTCAGGCAGTTTTGTCTGTATTTTACAGAGTCCATTGCTTGGAAACGACAATAAAATAAAATACGATTAAAGTCTACAATTATGAATCTTGATCGGTTGTCTTTGTTTTGCAGTATAATATTTAAAGTTGATCTTTTTACTTTTCATGATGGCAAAAGTAACACCGAAAAAAAAAAAAAAATTTCTTTTAATAAATATTACACTTTTCTGTCGCCTCAACAATCGTCATATCTCGCCTCTCGTGTACAGGCACCCACCTACCCGCCTCAAACCCGCTCCCTCCCTCAGTCCTGTGAATGCTTCGATCAGAGCTCACTACTAATGATTCGCGGTTACTATCTCGGCCAGCGTTGCCAACACTAAGGTGGCCCTCGCGGGAGTGCGGCCAACTGTACGTTACTAACCAATAAGATAGCTGTTGCTGTACAATTTGACAGCAGCAAACCTTTAACCAATAACTACTCAATAAATTGTAATTGTTTTGCCAGTAGAGGTTGTAAAACTAACTGCATCATGTTCCATCATCTCTCCCAGGTGTTAATCAGTAATATATGATTTTCTTTCAATGACGTCTTCAGAGTAACTCTGAATTTCAGACTGCCCTGGCACATTACTTGTGCAGCCTGCTCCGGCAGTTTCACCGAATCCCTTTATACAGATCGCTCCTTTGTATGGAGGATGTGCAAACTAAACAAACCTAGAAGGTAAGCTGACCAAGGCTACAAACAAAATTAACAGCCTTACCCGAAAAGGTGGTATGCTGAAGGAGTTCATTGTGAATAACGTCGGACACCAACTGGTGCAGTCCAGGGTGACACTACTGCTGATCATCCTTGTTCCACTGTGGTTATTTTTTCTCCCACTATATAGGATGAATTGCAGCCAGTGCTGAATGGCGCAAGGTTTGGAAGAAAAAGGAGCATCATTCCAGTAACTACTTGCGACAAATTTCAGTCTTGAAGCAACAGAGGAAGAGACCCATGATGCAGGGGTTGTGGGGGACTCCATCATCCGAGGTCAATTGGTGGAACTTTGCGGCAGGGCACCCTCTAAATGAAAGCTCTCTTGTATTAGCAGGAGCAGTAGGTGACATAACAGAGGTGGTGGATGAAGTTTTTGTGAATGCAGAAAACGACAGCCTTGTTATTATATATGCAGATACTAATGATGCCATGCAAACACGATCACAGTAGTTGGTGAAGAAATGCAGAAAAATGATACGGCGCTACAAGAATAAAACTAACAACATTTTTCAGGCATCCTCCCAAGGGTTGATGCAGGAAATGCCTTCGTCAGTAAAGTGTTCAGTATACATAACAGGGCCAAAGCACTTTGTTTGCGGAAAGGCATAATGTTCCTTAACACTTAGAACCACTTTTACAAGCAGTGAGCACTATATTCGAACGATGGCCTACACTTGAATGCCATTGGTTCTGTCCATTTCGGTCATTTGCTTTGTGATGCAGTACATCTCTTCTGAAGGAAAAAAGATCATCACGGGAGGTGAACGTAGATATCTTATGATCTGGTAACACTATAGGTAATAAAAGCTCCCCACATCAGAAAGGAAAAATTCATTGAAGCTCTTCCTATAAAGGCGTGTGGTCTGCGTCATAAGTTTTCTAATTTAGAGGCCCTTGTCTTTACTGATGATCATGTTGTAATTGGTATAACAGAATCGTGGCTAAATAGCGAGCAGAGATTTTCTAACAGAGTTTAGTTTACCAGGCTATCACATTTTCAGCAGTGAAAGGAAGACTAGAGCAGGAGGCGGTATGTTGTTATTTACTAAATCAGGATTTCATCCTGTCATAATTATCAAGCCATATATTGAAAACATTGACATTATTTACATTCATCTTAGGATTATTCTTATCACAAAATCACACTTGGTTAAATATATCGTCCATCCGGTCACTCACTCAACACTGACAATGAAATTTACAATGAAACTGATGAAATCTCCTGGATGAAGAGCACCATTATATTTGGTGATTTTAGTTTACCCGTTCCGAAGTGTGGAGACAAGCTGTTCTCTCAGACAGAGTCCGACTTGTATACAAACTTGCAGAAAAGTTCATAGTATTGGTTTGTTAATTATCCAACACGTGGAACTAACGTCCTAGATCTTTCTTAGGCACATCAGAAAATGTAGTGAGCAACTTTATTGTACGAGAGGAATTTAATACAAATAATCATTGCATAGTTGCATTTAACCTGTCAGGGCCAGATGCGAGAAAGTGCCCACCTATACGAGGGTTAATTTTAATAATGGAAAGGCAATTGTAAGTGCAGGTGACAGGCATCCCATGGTCATGCTGTTAGTTATCAATGATTCATGGAAATTTTTAACAGAAACACTCAACTGTGCGTCAAGTTATGTATTCCAGTGCATAACAGATGGACGACCAAAAATTCTAAACCCAAATGGTGGAACTCTGGTATTATAATACAGTCAGTTAGCAAACAAAATATTGCACACAAAAATTATAATATCACAAACAACTGTAAAACTTTGTGATGATTCCTTGACCGGTTGCGAAGTTATCGTGCTAGCACACACACACACACACACACCCACACACCCACACACACACACACACACACACACACACACACACACACACACACACACACACACACACACACACACACACACACACACACACACACACACACACACACACACACACACACACAAACTATATCGCTTGATAATGGTAGGCAGTAATAAAGAAGCGTGAGTTAGGGGTACTGACTGGCAGAGGGAGGGGTATCAACAGGCAGAGGAAGGGACAGGGATTGACAGGGGAGGAAGTATTGACTGGCAGAGGGAGGGGTATTGACTGGCAGAGGGAGAGGTACTGACTGGCAGAGGAAGGGGTATTGAATGACATAGGAAAGAGTATTGACTGGTAGAGGAACGGATACTGACTGGCTCACTAACAGATACGGACTGGCAGAGGAAGGGGTACTGACTGGCAGGGGAACAGGCACTGACTGGCTGACCGACAGGTACTAACTGGCAGAGGGGTATTGGCTGAGAGAGAGGTGAACTGATTGACAGAGAGGGGAACTGACTGGCAAAGGGAGGGGAATTGATTGGCAGATGGGGCATACTGACTGGCAGAGGGAGGAAAACTGGCGGAGGGAGAGTATTGGCTGGCAGAGGGAGGGAAGCTAGGAAACTTGGTGTTGATATCCTTGCGTTGGAATTGACCACCTACGAGTTTAGGGTTACAAGGAATTTGAAAATATCGATACCGATAATATTTTCGTAGTTCCAGCATAAATCTAGTTTAAATAGACAAATATCACATGAGACTAGCACTGACGTAATATCTAGAATTTGCTGAACAAGATTATGCTTTGATTCAGCCGTAATTGTGGAAAATAATAAACCATTTTCTAAAAACAGTGAAAAGATGGACGGTCTTCGATGTTGTACTTTCCTTATTTACGACAAAATGGAAGCATGATATTCAGCAAGTGTAGAGTGTAATATTTGAACTATATTTACATGATATTTTTCTATTTTAAACGCGATTTGTGCTAATACTAACAAAAAATTATCAGTGTGGAGATTTTCAACTTCCTTGTAAACCAAAACTCGTAAGTGACTATATGAGCGTGGGAGTGAGAGATGAAGATGAGCGAAGGAAAATGAGATACGACATGGTGGACTATGTTAAAAAAGGAGGAACAAAGAAGCTGAGAAGGCTGTTTGTCTGTTCTCCATCTGTCTGTCTGCCAGTCTGTCTACATATCTATCTGTATATCTATATCTATATACATAT
>NC_137021.1:44489818-44564818 GCF_032717465.1 Coenobita brevimanus
TTCCTGAGAATGTGCGAACGTTATTTCCTCTAGCCCTCTCGCCCAGGAATGACTTTCATCTAACCTCTATGTTACATATATACGTTACTAGCTATTATGTAGTGTGTTATGATATTTTAGAGTCTTGACATCTATCAATAAGCCCAGGCTGCGGGACTCTAGACAGATATATAGATGGCACGATACACAGATATAGATTGAAGCTGCATTCTGTCAGTGGTCTTGATAAAAAGGACTTTCAGATACTTTGGTGCCTACTCAGAAAAGACCTCTTCCCTTAACAAACCATCTCCCTCCCTTACATACCTAATCTGCTGTAACCATAATCTACTGTAACCAAATCTACTGTAACCTAATCTACTGTAACCAAATCTACTATAACCTAATCTACTGTAACCTAATCTACTGTAACCTAATCTGCTGGAATTTTATCTACTGTAACCTAATCTACAGTAACCCAATCAACTAACTTTCTACTGTAACCCAGTCTACTGTAACCCAGTCTACTCTAACCTACTCTACTGTAACCCAATCTACTGTAACCCAATCTACTGTAACCCAGTCTACTGTAACCTAATCTACAGTGACCCAATCAACTGTAACTTAGTCTACTGTAACCCAGTCTACTCTAACCTACTCTACTGTAACCCAATCTACTGTAACCCAGTCTACTGTATCCCAATCTGCTGTAACCTAATCTACTGTATCTGGTTCTGTGAGAAATGCTTGAAAATTCTTACATGAAGAGAAAATTGTACAAATTCTCATCACTTAGCATTCATCGGTCCCAACATGGTAATAGTTTAGCCAAAAGTTTAGCCTAAATTATGGCAAACTATCTGTCTATATGTCTATCTATTTATCTATCTGTCTGTCTGTCTGTCCATCCATTCATCCATGTATCTTTCTACATATAGCTAAAGGCCTTAATCCCGTAATGGGTGGCTACAGACAAATCGCCTCCATGTCGCCCTCTCCTCTGCCATTTCGCAGCCCTCCCTCCAACTCACACCCTCTCACTTACATATCTCTCCATTCCATCCTTCCCTCTCATCCTTGGTCTCCCGCTCCCCCTCTCCCCCTCCACCACACTCACATACACTGTCCTAGTCAGTCTCTTTCTCAATCCTCTCCACATGACCAAATCATCTCTGAGTATTTTTCGTAACACTGTTAATCACACCCACAGCAACACCAAACTAATACTTATTGACAACTATACTCCCTAACACTTTTTTTAAGCGATTAATTTATTACACCTTACTGTCCTCTTCAGTGTTACATAAATCATTCCGTAAACCCTCCATAAATCACGTTTGCAGGGATCTTAGTTGCCCATATCCAAAAATAAATAACTAAGGAAGAGGTGCTAGGGACGAGAATACGTGTCCAAGGCTAGATTAATACCTATTATTATTATCGTTATTATTATTATTATTATTATTTCAACAATCACCCTACCTTCCTCTTCATATGACTGTGTAACCTACTAATAGTCTTTTACGAAGTGATTTATTTTGCTTATTACACCTTACTGTCCTTCTCACTCCCTAACACCTTTTACTAAGCGATTTATTTTCTTTATTACACCTTAATGTTTTCCTCGCTCCCTAACACCGTTTCCTAAGCGATTTACTTTGCTCATTAAACCTTAGTCTCCTTCTCGCTCCCAAATACCATTTACTAAACGCTTTATTTCGTTTTATACACTTGTTATTCTTCTCCCTCCCTAACACCATTTCCTAAGGTATTTAATTTCATTACTACGCCTTACTGTCCTCGCTCCGTAACGCTGTCTCGTGAGTGATTTATTTTATTTATTGCACCTTACTGTCCTCGTTCCCAAACACATTTTCCTAGGCGATTTATTTTATTACACCTTGCTGTCCATCTCCGTCCCTAACATCTTTTCCTTTGTTTATTATACCTTACTGTTCTCACTCCGTAACACCTTTTGCTAAGCGACGTGTTTTGTTAAATATATCTTACTGTCCTTCTCCGTGATACTTAAATCCTACAGAAATCCCCATACTTTGCATAAATAACGTGCAAAAGGATATTAACCAGCCATATACAGAAATAAATCAATAAGGAAGAGGTGCCACGCAGCCTCTTAACAGACGAAAACATCCTAGCGCTTCTTTTTCTATATTCCCCTCACACTAACTTGGCCCCGATTTTCGTCCCTTTTGCGGCTTATTTTACGCAGCTCAGTGGCAAAAAAGGACAAGTTTATGGCTCTATATCCCATCCATACTACTTCTTCGTGACTAGCACCATGTTCGTGAGTGAGTTACTTGTTACAACTCCGCGTTCAAGGTAGAGAGATGACAGTTTAAGGCCAGACTAAAGTGAACAGAGCACAGTAAACCTTATAGAAAATTTATAACTAGAATTTTCCAGTGTAAAGTTCCATTAAGTAATTGTGTCAAAGCCAAGGGGGATGGGACAAGCCGCGTTGCATCCATTCCGGACGACAGGTTACAGCTTCGACCCCTCCTCCCCATCACCCGGAGGGCAGTGAGCACCGAAGCAGTTTCAATTATGTAACGACTAATGAAAACGGGATGAGAATTATTTTTACATAGTGGACAATAATACCACCGATTTATGAGGGAAATACGTGGACTATCTGCTCTTATGGTGGTAATTAGTAAACAAATAAGTGAATCTATGGATGGGTTAGGATATGAGTCAGTGAGTGAACCATGTTTTGAATACTTTCCCACCGAAGCACACACACACACACACACACACACACACACACACACACACACTCTCTCTCTCTCTCTCTCTCTCTCTCTCTCTCTCTCTCCTTGAGGCGTTTCGCTGTTCGTGGATACAGAGTCAGGATGTTTAACTCTAATTATGCCAGGGTCTTGGGGTATTCTTGTCGGTTAAGAAAGCTCCCTAACACCTACCACTAAGAGATTTATTTTGTTTATGACACCTTACTGTCCTCTTCTGTGTTACATAAGTCCTTGCAATATCGCCATACTCCGTATAAATAACGCACAGGAGGATATTAACCTGCCATATCCAAAAATAAATTGCTAAAGAAGAGGTGATAGGGAGTTTCCTTACCCAACGAGAATATGGGCCTTTGAGTCATTGGCTGGCATTCTCGTCGGAGGCTCCCTAACATCTCCTCCTTACCGATTTAGTTTTTGGATGGGGTTGACTGATACGGTTTTGTACATTGTTTATGCAGGGTATGGTGATACTGGAATGATTTAAATAACACAGAATAGGACAGTAAGGTGTAATAATAGAAATAAATTGCTTAAGAAAGAGGAGCTACAGAGCATCCTTACCCGACGAGAATACGGGCCAATTAATCAACTCATGACTCGCTTATCGTTAATTACTCATATCGAAACTCATTCTATTCCGCTTCTGTTACTTGCTTTTCTTACTCCTGTACCGTAACTCCTTTGTCTTTTTTTCTTTTTCCTATAGCCTATTATTTCTCTTTTTCTTACTCCTAGTATCTATTTTTTTACTTTTTCTTTCTCCTATAACCTATATTTTCTTATACTTTATTTCTATTTCTTAATTTTTTGCTTTTTGTTACTCCTATAGCCCATTTTTTACATTTTCTTACTCCTATAGCCTTATTTTTTTAGTTTTTCTTACTCCTATAACCTATTTTTCCTTTTCCTTTCTCCTCTAACCTATTTTTTTTTGTTTTTCGTACTCCTACAGCCTTTTTTTTTTCTTTTTACTTTTTTCTTACTCCTATAGCCTTAGTTATTACTTTTTCTTGCTCTTACTCCTATAGCCTTAGTTATTACTTTTTCTTGCTCTTACTCCTATAGCCTTAGTTTTTACTTTTTCTTGCTCTTACTCCTATAGCCTTAGTTATTACTTTTTCTTGCTCTTACTCCTATAGCCTTAGTTTTTACTTTTTCTTGCTCCTATAACCTATTTCTTTGTATTTTTTCTTGCTCCTACAGCCATTTTTTTTTTTTTACTTTTTCTTACTCCAATACCTTTTTTTTTAATTTATTTATTTTTTTACTTTTTCTTACTCCTATATCTTTTGTCAATGGAAAGATTACCCAAATGGTTCGTATTCTCGTGGGTTAAGGAGGTTCCCTAACACCTCTTCCTTATCGATTTATATTTGGATACGGCCAGCTAATTTCGCTCCGTACGTTATTTAAGCAGAGTAAGCTGATAGTAGAATGTCTTAGGTAACACAGAAGAGGATGGCAAGGTGTTATAAGCAAATTAATCGCTTAGGAGGTGGTGTTAGGGAGCTTCCTTAACAGAGGAGAATAGGGGCCAATTTCTTTTTAAATATAATTCTAATTTCACCTTTAATAACCACTGCTTTCTGTTTCTTCTTCGTAACACTTCTTCGTGACCAGCATCATATTCTAGTGTCAATCTGCTGCCACAGCCAAGTGTTCATGGTGAAGATTTGGCAATTTTTGGCCAAGTTGGAGTGAAAAGGGTATAATTTTTGCCTGTGTCATGGTGAAGGGGCACGGAACTGTAACCTGTCGTCTAGAAAGGGTGACTTCTGCCTTGGATGTTACAATTTCCTGAACATTGTTGTGCATGACAAACTGGGAATTCCACAACATAAATAACTCCAGTTCTTTATAAATATCATCATCAATATTAACATTATCATTATCATCATTATTAGCACCACCATCATCTTCATTAGCACCATCATTATCACCATCATCCTTATCATCATCATTATTAGCACCATCATTATCACCATCATAATTATTACCACCATCATTATCATTATCATCATTATTAGCATTATCATCATCTTCAGTAGTAACACCATCATCATCATCATTTTAGCACCATCATTATCATCATCATCATCATCGTCCTTATGATCATCATTATTAGCACCATCATCATCATTATTAGCACCATCATCATCATTATTAGTACTAACATCATCATCATCATCATCTTCATCCTTATCATCATCATTCCCATCACCATCATTATCATCATTATCATCATCATCATCGCCATAGTTATTATCATCATCATCATCATCATCCACATCTTTCCCATTCCACTGTAGAGTAACGCAGTGTCCCAGGAATCAAAAAACACGATAGAATGAGACAGTAACGAAAGTTTACCCTGTTGAATGAGCCACACTCCCATTCACTCACCATTCAAGCCCCCGGAATCCTGGCTCCTCCTGATAGGTAAAACAAAAAAAAAGTCCTCAAGTATCTTCACACTCACCTCGTCGGGTAAGACGGTTCCCTAACACCTATTCCTTAGAGATTTATTTTTAGGTGTGGCTGGTTAATATCCTTTTGTGCGCTATTCGTGTATAGAATGGTGACATTGGAATAATTTATGTACCACAGAATAGAAGAGTATCGTGTAATAAGCAAAATAAATCGCTTAGGAAAAGGTGTTAGGGAGCTTCCTATATCGGCCTTGGTCATATACTTCTCCGCACAAAATTCATCCAGGTATCTCCATCGCTTATCAGTTCTTTATCAACACATATCAGTAACATTTCCTTAACTGAGTTCTTAAGATAGGTCGAACATCTACAAACAGCTAAGATGCTACAGAAATTGAGAGAGAGAGAGAGAGAGAGAGAGAGAGAGAGAGAGAGAGAGAGAGAGAGAGAGAGAGAGAGAGAATATTTGTGTGTGTGTGTGTAAAACAAATTAATATACTTATCCACAGTACTCACATTATTTCCTGCAGAATAGCAAACACTCAGAATGCTGCTCCTTCATCTTGCCTTCCTCTCAGTCCTTCTCACCACAGACACTAAACCCAGTCGGTGAAATAACCCACGATATGTTTTTTATGTTTTTCATTAATTATAAATGTTCAATGTTTTATACGTAGCTCGAAATGGGATTTGTAATAGGTAGGATTTACGTAGGAAGGGACACTGAAAAGGTGAAGTAAATAAATATATAAATGGTCCACAGAAAGGAGAAAGTTTTTGCACTGGCTGACACACGGATTAGAGGTCTTCATATGTATGATTATTGTACACTGTATTTCAAGGTTCTAGGTTTCATAATAATAATAATAATAATAATAATAATAATAATAATAATAATAATAATAATAAATCAATGACGAAATGATAATAATAATAACAATAGTAATAATAATAATAATAATAATAATAATAATATGTAATAATAATAATAATAATAATAATAGTATCAATAATAATAATAATAATAATAATAATAATAATAATAAAATATAATAATAATAACTGCTGTAGAAAATCGGTCACTAACAAAAAACTGAGAACATTTTTTTGAACACAAAACTTTTTCCCAAATTATGGAAAACACACACACACACACACACACACACACACACACACACACACACACACACACACACACACACACCATCACGTTGTCTTGGTTTTCATGGTTCAGAAACAGGCTAAATATCGAACCCTCTTGATCCGTATTCTCGTAGGTTAAGGGTGCTTCCTATCACCTCTTCCTTGGCGATTTATTTTTGGCTACGACTGGTTAATATCACTTTGTATGTTATTTGTGATGAGTATGGTGGTATTTGGATGATTTACTCGTAAATGTCACAGCAATGGATAGTGAGTAGTAACAAATCGCTTAGGAAGAGGCGTTAGGGAGCTTCCTTGACCGACGAGAGTACGGACTCTTGAGAGTGTCAGAGCTTGAAGATCCCGGTTCGTATTCCCGTCGGGTAAGGAAGCTCCCTAACACCTCTGTTTTAGTAACTTATTTTTGGATATGCGTGGTTAATATCTATTTTTACCTAATTTATGTGGAGCATGGCGATATTGTAAGAATTTATTATCGCCGTCTTTAGCAAGACGAGGCGATATAGTATTTGTCGGTGTGTGTGTATGTGTGTCTGTGTATGTGTCTGTATGTCTGTACGTGTGTATGTGTGTGTCTGTAGTGTGTGTGTGTGTGTGTGTGTGTGTGTGTGTGTGTGTGTGTGTGTGTGTGTGTGTGTGTGTGTGTTGCCAAAATATCTCGAAAAGTTGTGGACGAATTTTCACCAAACCTTCAAGAAACAGCAACAATGTGGATGTGCAGAAGCCTAGTACTTTTGCTGAGGCTTTGATCAAAGACGACCGAATGCCAGCTGTCATTTAGTTTTTAATATGGATTATCTTTTTGTAAAACGCGGAGACTGAATTCCGTAGAGTTTTGCGACTTTTTCTTCAACTTTGGTTTGTAGATAGTGTGTAGCTTAACCCAAAACATATTATGGAGGACGATTAGAACTTGGTCCCCGACTGCTTTTGTTTTATATAACAGAATAGGAGAGTAAAGTGTCATGAGTAAACAAAACTAGCTTAGGAAAAGGTGTTAGGGAACTTCCTCAGCCGACAAGGATGCCAGTTTAGGATGAAGCTAGTCAATTTTTCATTTCTGTATTGTAAAATGAACGCGTCAGTCCCCTCTCTCTCTCTCTCTCTCTCTCAGTATGTGATGATCTGTTCTCACATCACTTTCGTCAAGCTTTTCAAATAATTTCACTTTTAGTCACATTTTTCATTATTTCTCTCTTTTACTTATTTATCTATTTTTGTTTCCCACTACACCTGCGTAATTATACAATATGCTAACAGTCACGAAGAAGTGCGAGTCATAGTGGTGAGTTGTAGCAATAGAGTAATACTAAAATATCCTGCTAGTCACGAAAAAGTGTCGTGAAAGGACGAAGAGTCAAATGAATTGATAAGTGGATTGGGGGAAACTTTATAATATTATTGCTATATTTTCAAGTTTGGATAATTTGCGGAATAGTTACTAGTTATTATCAAGGACGAGAGAGAGACCTTGGAGACCCACAATTATGGAAAATCATTTCCAGTTTCCTAGGTATTTATAAAACTTTGAAGGAAAAAAAAAGTTTGATGTTGGGAATACGAGGACAGCGAGGGAGCGGAGCGCGGGAGATGCGTAACCTCCCACTCCTGAGGCCAGAGCGACACTGACTTGCTCGTCCTCCGCCTCTCTGTCTCTCCCAGTGCCAGTGCCAGTGTGCCACGCAGGACTTCAAAGAACTGGGTTAACCCGTTAAAGGCCAACCAGGCTTAAACTTAATGAAAGTGCTTTTCTCTCTACCTCTCTAGCATAGGGTGAAATAATGTTAATAAAGTAATACTCTCACCCCCTTAAATATAAAAATACACTTTATTATGTCAGATACGACACATCCCTAAGAGGGAACACTGGCTGGATCCGACGTATCAATCACGAAGAAAAATTATGCCATGATTCTGTTTAGAAAATATATTGTTCCTTATAGATCTACCTGTCCATCTATCGGCACACGCCTTAATTCAGGAAGGGATGTCCATAAACAAATCGCTTCCACGTCACTATGTTCTCCGCCACCTGGTTACCCTTTCTCCACCTCGCACACACCTCTCTTATATACCCCCACATTCATCCTCGGTCTCTCCCTCCTCTCCCGTCCTCCAATTCACTTACGTACACTCTTCTTGTCAGCCTCATTCTCCTTCCTCCTCACATTAAATCATCTCAGAGTACATAATGCTTTCTAACATATTCACATCAACACCATACCTATCCTTTACATCCTCAGTTGCCTGCCATCTTTCCACGTAACTTCCCACACTCCTTCATGATAATTCATTTTCACTGCTCTCACTCATGATCTGCATCCTTGCAAGTTGGTTCAAGCTTCACATCCATGCAGTAGAGTAGGGATCACAATACCGGGGATGTGGCGACTTTTTTACTTACATGCTCACCTAATCTTTACCAAACCTTTCAGTGAAGCAGCAACTTTTCTTCCCTGCTGCACCTTTTCATGCACTTCATCCTCTAAACTTCCATTATTACTCATCACACTACCTAAATACTTGAAAGCATTTACATTCTCCTTCACTCGCCCTTCCAGCCTGACTGTGCACATCCTGACTTCCTTTCTCTCGACGACTGTAACTTTACTCTTATCTACTGTACATTCACTTTTAGATGTTTTTATACACACTTTCCAACTCATTCACCAAACATTGTAACTGCCCTTTCATCTTCACTTGACAACACAGTATCATCAGCAAATAGCAATAGCTTCCAAACCTCACCTTCTTACACAAATGACGTTTTAGTAACCACTGCCTTACCTTGTATTTTTGTTAACACATTCTTTGTATACAGTGATTAACTATGGAGAAACGGGATATTCCTGCTTCAGTCCAATATTTATATGGAGGAAATAACTTACGTCACTTTCCATGGACTGTAGCCGTTATGCCCTTATATTTACTCTTGACACCAGTCAGCAGTTCCCAATTTACCTTACATATTTTCAGCACCTTCCTCATTCCCTGTCGATCTGTTTTGCCTAATGTGTTCTCCTTACCAATGAAGTCAGCATACAACTTTTTTCCCTCCTCTAGATACTTTTCACTGATCATTCTTATACCGAATATCTGATCAACACATTGCCTCCCCTTCCGAATCCCCCCTAGATTGATCCACAGTGTTTAGCACTTGATGACACTATAAAAACCATGCGCCTTTTTCAGTCATCAGTAAATAGACTATTTATTTGGGAACAAACTCATTGACTATAATATCTGAGAGTTAATCGTACTTTTAAGAATTTTGGGCGTATGCCATAAAAGAATATACATTTTTCTTTTCTTTGATATAATGACTTCACTGATATGGGTAAAAGTATTTATCAAAATATGTACCTACCTGACAGGACACGCGTGCTTCCAAATTCAAGAATATTCAAATCATCATTGTTTACACACAGAGGCAGACCAATGAGTAAGTACGATAGCCAGAACAGTGTGACCTTCAATGGACATTACAAAAGAGGACATCACCCTAAAATTAAGTTTCATCAGTAAAATAATCACAATACTGTTCTCAAGAGGAAACAATGACAGTTAATGGGTTGACTCATTGTTAGGTCTGTCAGTCACTCGCAGCTAAATATGATCACCTAGAGAGAGAGAGAGAGAGAGAGAGAGAGAGAGAGAGAGTGCTAAAATATCAAGAATGTAACTCGACTTGCCCCTCAGTAATCTTGTAAACCTGGCTGAATACAAATTACACCAGACATACAAAATACGAGTACTTGGAATATCGAGCATTGTCAGAAGCAACAATCGACCCAGGCCCTGCCATTGCAAAGCCCGGGACGTAACCGCTGAGCTAAGGACGACCACTCCTCTTGAAGAATTGATCTTAAACTAGCCTAAGTTAACCCAGCCACCAGTCCTGCCTAACCTACCCTCACCTAACATAATTCTACCTAACGCAGCCTAACAAAGCACAAACTAAACTAATGTTGCTTATCCTAACTTAACCTAACCTAACTTAACCACACCTAAGAACCCAACCCAACCAAGCCAAACCAAACGCAACCTAACCCAACCCAACCCAACTCAACCTAACCTAATCCTACTTGACATAACCTGACCTATCTCAAACTGACTCCGCCGAACCGAACCTAACTCTACTAAACCCAACTTGACAACCAAATCTAATTGAACCTAACCTAACCTAACCTTACCTAACCTAACCTACCCGAACCTAACCGTGCCCTACCTAACCTAACTATACCTTACCTATCCTGACCTTTCACAACCTAACAATACCTAAGCGTACCATACATTCTGTCTAAAAGGCCGTCCACACAATCAGTGGGCACCTGTGGATTGGAGTATGTTACGGAAAAACGTTGGATTAGGATAAAAAGGAGGTTATGAGTTGAAACACCTTGCCTGCTTCTGGTCTGTTGTTTTTAGCGTGCCACTGATTGTGTTACTGAAGGCTAAACCACTGACCTGCCCTGCACCCTTGGCCTTTGACTGACTGTTTTCAAAAGTGAATTACTTCATCATTCAATGACTCAACCCGTTCACCAAGTGTGGTTCAAATCGGATAAGCAGTGTTCAAGTTAGTTGTATCCTTTAAACATGACATTTGACCTAATGTTCTGATAATAGAATAATTTCATCCCTGACTAACGAAAAACTCTTCGACAAAGTTTGATTTAATTTGAAACAAACAATTTTGAGTTAAAGGGTCAAACCTCTGGCCTCATCCTGTGCCTTTTCCTTTGACCGATTGTTCTCGAAATTAAATTACTTCACCCTCTCCTGTCCTTCAACAGTCCCGCCAAGTCTGATCAAAATCGAATCAAATCTATTAGGGCTGACATTGCTCTTGACCTATGACCTATGACCTATGACCTTTTACTGTTAATTAATTCCTTGTCCCCCAGATGGTCGTCAGTCACAACTCTCGCGCGAAGGCGAACCTAGACCCAAGTAACCTAATAAAGCCTAACTGAACTTAACAGCCTAACTTAAGCTAAGCTAATCTATGAGAAGTAAAACTAACCTAACCTAACCAAACTATCTTTTCTCTACCAAGTCTGACCTAACTTCACCTGACCCATCCTAACCTAATCTAGCCTAACCTAACGTTACCTAACCTGGCAATCAAGTGACGTGTTATTCTTGGTCCAGATTATGCGGGATTTTATAAAGCTCATTACGGCATCACAACAACATTATAAAAATGCGTGGAATATCCCTTATTTTCTGGCTGCAATACATAAGAAATTGTCTCTAAATGGTAGTCCGCACCTCTAGGTCTAGCAAAAAAAAAAAAAAAAAAAAAAAAAAGGGAAGGGGCGGGAAGAAGAAACGAAAGCCAAAAACGAAAATCAGAAGATAAATTGTGCTAGAGTTTCTTGAATGTCACAAAAATAGATCCTTAAAGATTCCTTGCAGTTTAAAGCCAGGGATTATCTCTACGTGCAGGAAGAGATCTAGCTGTAGCGGAGAAAACTACACGATATCCGTAAATCTTGGTATAAATACGTGTGGCAAAAAGGGTTCAGTTTGTAGTCCCTTTAGTAAAATAAACAGAACACATAATATATATATTATGTGTTGCCTTGGATTAAATAAAGCCCTCTGTTAGTTAATACCGTAATATGCTGTAGATGCTGCATTGAATACTCGTTTAGCCTTAGCACAGCACTTCCCTCTTCTGGTAAATAACTGACTGAGAACTTAGGAAATCATTAAGCAGTTACCCCAAGACGTGAGCTTCGTATGACCTAGCCATTAATATTCACTAAACACCTGTACGGAATGTGTATGACTTGCCTTGACTTCGGCCCTATAGGGCCGAAGTCAAGGCAAGTCAAGGAGATTCAAAATTTTCACTTGCTTCTCCTGAAAAACTATGTGTGTATATTCTCCCCCCCCCCTCTCTCTCTCTCTCTCTCTCTCCATTTTCCCTTCTAGCACTCGACCGGAGAATTATACTTCTGGAAAGAGATGTGTATTTTCAAGTTATTATTATATAAGAATGGTGTATTTATCCCCGAGCAAATCCATATTTTACCAACTCAACAAGTACGGAATACACATCATTCAAGTGGTCGGTGGTTGCGACCATCCGTTCACTTGATGTGGTGCTACCTATTTCTTCCTTATCCTTTAGCATTTCATTTCTGTGTCTCCCCTCGTCTCTTCCTACTTCTTCTTTTCCTTCCTGTCAATTTTTGTTACTCTTCTTTCCACTTCAGGTGGCTCAACACTGAGTGACAAGCCTAATTGCTTCCTGCAACGCATGAAAACATTTACAACGCTGGGTGGTAACCATATAAGCAAATAATGGGGTGATGTGGAGTCTGCTATGGTGCCCCTGTTAATAGGGTGGACAGACACTAATGCAGCGTCCATCCACGAACCAGCACACCACAATATTCCCCGCGCCTCACTGTGGCGAGGCGCTATCAGTCGCAAGAGAACGTCATTTCACTGCACGGGACGGCCCTACAGGGTTGGTTGTTTTCCTGCGGTTGATGGGTCAGGTCTGCCAGACCGATTGTGGCTGATCACCAACAGCACGTCATTCATTAGTTTCTTGTGTTTTCAGTCTCTCACAGCACCATACATTATTATGGTATCAGGGATGGCACTGAACCAGTGATCTCCCTCATATGACAGAGTATTTAATATCTCTGGGGAATCGATTTTAGAGTCGATTCCAGCTATTCCATTGGTACTGAGAATGGGAACCGTTGATTACAGCTTTATCCATTCTTGCTTAACCTTGCAGCAAGCATCTCTCTCTCTCTCTCTCTCTCTCTCTCTCTCTCTCTCGTCCGTCATAATGTCACCCCCAATTAACAATTAACAAACACCCACCACTGGTACATTTTAAATCCAATTATCCTAAACCTTTTTGACGCTTCTGACAAACACTAAATATTTTCCCTTCTTAGTTCCTATATATCTATGCTTTTTTCCTCTCATATTTTTGGCTGATTCAAGATCTTTTTAAATTTGGAGTTCCTAATTTTTTCGTAATCTTATCTATGAACTTTTTTTTTTCATGCCTGTCTGCTTTAAAATTATGCTTTTTGTTAATCTGATTTACTGTTCATATTTCTCGCTTTTAGTTTTGAATAGGATGATATTTTTAGATCTATTATTTTTGCGGTTTTGATTTTTCTGTGTTTACGAAAATCTCCCGCTATGTTTGAATTTTTATATATTTTTTATTTGTGTTTTGGGGATTGCTATATAAATCTATGTGTCTTGTTGACGTCTTTTATTGTATTTTTCATTTTTTGCATTTCTTCTTTTAAATTTTAACTGTTATTTACTGTATATTATCTTTTCTTAATAGGCTGTATTTTGTTTTTATTTTTTATTTCTCCTTAAGTTGGAATCATTCACATTCCGTACAGGTGTTTAGTGAATATTAATGGCTAGGTCATACGAAGCTCACGTCTTGGGGTAACTGCTGAATGATTCCCTAAGTACTCAGTCAGTTATTTACCAGAAGAGGGAAGTGCTGTGCTAAGACTAGGCACAGTAAACAAGAGTATTTAATGCAGCATCTACAGCATATTACGGTATTAACTAACAGAGGGCTTTATTTAATCCATTAACTAAGGCTGTGGAGTACCCCGACCATATATTTTTTACTAAACACCTCAACTTCTCTCCCTCCATCCCTCTGACTGCTCCCTCCCCTCCCTCCGCCCCTCTCTCCCTCCTCCCTCCATAATGACTGTCGGGTAGAAAGGATGGGGCTGAGCTAACAGGGAGTGGGACATTTTTTAGAACCGCCATTTTACAGCCGTGAGCAAAAGTTAGATGACAGTTCCCTGCTAACATTGTGCCTTACCTTCCACATTTCTCATTCATCCTCGAGTGACAATAAACTTCCTTTTCATTGTACTGCTGTGTGCTTCATGTTACTGTCGTGTAAAAATTAGTACATGTAACACCTTCCATCGCCACTGCCAGCAGAGAAGTGTCAGTGAACTTTTGCTCATTGCTATACTTGTTACCATATGCTGCATTAGACTGGCTTCACCTGACCCTTCACCCAACACCCCTGACCCTTAACCTTTGACCCCCTCCCTCACCCCTCATCCCTCACCTGTAACCTCACCTTTGACCCCTGACCCTCACCTTTGACCCCTCCCTCACCCCTGACCCCTCACCTTTAACCTCACCTTTGACCCCTGACCCCTCACCTTTAACCTCACCTCTGACCCCTCACCACTGACCCTTCACTTTCGACCCTCACACCTCATGCAACAACAATAAAAGTGGGAATCACAAAAACCAACACAACAATTACTATCACCATCACAACAACAATAAAAGCATCAATCACTAACACAAACACAAACACACAGCTACAGTCACCATCACAACAGCAGCAATATGCGTAACATTCGCAAAAATCAACACATCAGTATCTCTCACCATCACACACAATAAAAGCAAGACCAGTAATTTCATCCTTTATCATTGCCACCACAATAACCAGCAAGGAGGAGCACTCACAGCGTGCAACACCTGCGCCCACCAACTGGTCTTCGGGCTGAATATTTGACTTTGCCGAGTGACCTTGACTTTCAACAGAGTGCTCTCAAAATCGAGATAATTCATTCTTCCCTAACTCTTAACTCTTCCACCGAGTTTACTTTAGATCAGATTAGAACTGTTTAAGGTGACCTTGTCCAGTGACCTTGACCCTTGACCTTTTCTTATGACCTCGACCTCTGGCCTTTCCCTATGACCTTTACCTTTGATTATTCTCAAAATCAAATTCCTTTATTCTTGCCAAACTGTAAACTCTTCCACCAGGTCTGGTCTAAATTGGACAAAAAGCTGTTTACTATGTCATGTGGCCTTGACCTTTGACTTACTGCTCTTGGAAACAGTAGATCAGCCTCACAGGTGATCCTCAACCCATCCACCAAGTTTGGTTAAAATCAGACCGGGACTGTTTTAACTGTTTTGTTCACATCCAGACACATGGGTCGAAATTTGACCTTGCCCAGTGACTGTGACCTTTGATTGATTATTCTCACCGAGTCTCTTCATCCTTGCCTTACCCTCAACCCTTTCTCGAAGTGTCGTCTAAACTGGGTGACAAGTGTTCAGACTGCCTATGCTAGGTTCAGTTTTGACCCGGCCATACTTCCATGATTACTCAGATTTTAGAAATGATCTTTATTATTATTATTATTATTATTATTATTATTATTATTACTCATCATCGTCATCAGTATTATTATTATCATCATCATCATCATCATCATCATTAGTATTATTATTATTATTATTGGTTGTAGTAGTAGTGGAAGTATTGGTATTGGTTTACAAGTGAGTTTTCGCTATGTTAAGGGTTCAAAATACCCTCCGTTAGCCTCTCTCTCTCTCTCTCTCTCTCTCTCTCTCTCTCTCTCTCTTTTATGTCCTTCTGTGACCTGAGTGAGAGAGAGGGAGAGAAAGAGAGAGACAAAATGGTTACTGATCCACTGGCGGTCTCTTACGTTCCTCTCTCCTCCTCTCTCTCTCATTCCCTCCCTCCCTCCCTCCCTCCCTCCTCCTTTTACCAGTTTTCCCTCCTACTTTTCCTCTCCTCCCTCCCTCCCTTCCTCAGTGTCCTTCTGGTCAATTCATTGCTCCTGTTTTTTTCCTTCCTTTCTCATTTCCCTTTTCCTCTCTTGCTTTCCTCTTTACTTGCTCTTCTTGATCCTTCGTTTCCTCCTCTCTTTTTCCATTCATCCTCTGTCTGTCTGTCTGTCTGTCTGTGTCTGTTCATCCTAATTTCTCTCTCCTCCTCCTCCATTCCCTCCTTCTCTCTCTCTCTCTCTCTCTCTCTCTCTCTCTCTCTCTCTCTCTCTCTCTCTCCTCTCCATTCTCCTTCTTTCCTTTCCTTCTCATTATTCTCTAGTTTATTTAATTCTCTCCTTCATATATTGTTTTTTGTGTTTCCTCTTCTCTCTCTCTCTCTCTCTCTCTCTCTCTCTCTCTCTCTCTCTCTCTCTCTCTCTCATAGTAACACACACACAAACACACACACACACACACACACACACACACACACACACAGATCCATACTACAAAAAAATTCCAATACGATTAAGGCAAGAAAAATATTATATCCGAATTTTCAGGTAATCCAGTTTGGGGAAGAAATAGTGAGGCGGAACAGGGAGAGATTCGTTTAAGATAACTCTCTCTCTCTCTCTCTCTCTTCTGTCTACTTATTTATCTTTAGTTTGTCTATCTTTATCTCTAATTATCTTTCTTTTTATCTGTCTATTTATCCATCCATCTGTCTGTATGTCTATCTCTCACTCCATCTAACTTTATTTTCCTCTTGTCCTTCCTCCCTCCCATCCCTTTCTCTCTCTCTCTCTCATTGAAATATCCGGTAATAAAGGGTTAAGGTGAGATTTTCTTATAATTCTCTCACTACAACGCTTCCCTTTATAACGCTGCGTCTACAACGCTTCCCTTTATAACGCTACAACGCTTCCCTTTGTAACGCTGCCACCACAACGCTTCCCTTTATAACGCTACAACGCTTCCCTTTAAACGCTGCCACTACAACGCTTCCCTTTATAACGCTGCCACTACAACGCTTCCCTTTATAACGCTGCCACTACAACGCTTCCCTTTATAACGCTGCCACTACAACGCTTCCCTTTAAACGCTGCCACTACAACGCTTCCCTTTATAACGCTGCCACTACAACGCTTCCCTTTATAACGCTGCCACTACATCGCTTCCCTTTATAACGCTGCCACTACAACGCTTCCCTTTATAACGCTGCCACTACAACGCCTCCCTTTATAACGCTGCCACTACAACGCTTCCCTTTATAACGCTGCCACTTCAACGCCTCCCTTTATAACGCTGCCACTACAACGCTTCCCTTTACAATGCTGCCACTACAACGCCTCTATTTATTTTTAAGTCACTTCAGTCTCTTCCCAGCAGCAAAAATCACACACAACACCCTTTACTTTTTTCTCACTTTTTCCTGCCGGCACAAAGCTCCTTATCTCCTCCAGCTCAGAACTACCTCTCGCAGTGGGAAGGCTTAACTCTGAAAATACACGCTTTTTTTTATTTATTTTTATTGATTTATCTGTCTGTCTGCCTGCCTATTTATCTACCTGTATCAGTCTATCTATCTGTGTATCTATCTTTATCTGTTTGTGTGTCTGTCTACATTTATCTCTATCTCTGTCTAATTTATTTATGTAATTATTTATTCAATCTATGTACGATATTTTCAAGTTAGGAAAGCTCCCCAATAATGGAGTAATTAATGAGAGAGAGAGAGAGAGAGAGAGAGAGAGAGAGAGAGAGAGAGAGAGAGAGAGAGAGAGAGAGAAAGAGAGAGAGAGCAAACAATTTATCACTGACGTAGGTAATGAAGACACTATCCAAAATCAAATAATTACCCCCAAAGCTGAATAATTATCATGTGACGGTAGTAATAATAAGGGGTAATTAGAGAGAATTAAATGGTTTTCTTAATAGCCCTTCTCTTCTTTCTCCTTCCTGTTGCCTTTCGTTTATTATAATTACCCAAATTTTTAAGACCCACCTAAGATTATTCTGCTAAATTTTCCTTCTTTTTTTTCTAAATCTTTTTCTGTCAATTTTCGTATGTCTATAACTTTTCCCTCATCCAGGTTTTATCTCTTACTTTCCATCTAATTATATATATATATTTTTTTACATATCAATCCTGTTTATTGAGTAATTGAGGAAAAAATATTAAGCAGTGGAAATTATAGGACAAGAATATAGAAGAAAACACAGAAGATAATACACAAAGAGAAAATTCCATAGAAAATAATGGGAAACAAAAGGAAGAATTTATTTGCTTCCTCCTGCATATTTTACCTCCCTTCCTCCCACTTCACACCTCCTCTCCTCCCACTCTCCCCTCCTTTGCTCCCACTCTCTCCCTCCTTTCCTCCAGCTCTCCCCTCCTTTCCTCCCACTCTTTCCTCCTTTCCTCCCAGTGTCCCCTCCTTCTCTTCCACTCTCCCTCTCCCTCCCTCCTTCCCACTCTCCCTTTCCTTCCCTCCCTCTCTCCCCCTCCTTTCCTCCCAATCTTCTCTCCTTTCCCTCCACTCTGTCTTAAGTCTTCCGTCCTCTCCTCCTCCTCCTCCTTTTTTTTCTTTTTGCCAGTTTATTATATTTCCGAGAAGCAAGCAAGTCAACATTTCTTTGCTGAGAAAGAGAGAGAGAGAGAGAGAGAGAGAGAGAGAGAGAGAGAGAGAGAGAGAGAGAGAGGGGGAGTGAGAGAGACCGTCCTTAACCCTCTGAGAGCCGTGTAGTTAGTCAGTCAGTGTGTGTGTGCAAGACCCATCATTTAAGACTGAAGGGATGTGTTTTTGTCCTTTAAGTCTTTGCTACGATCCTCTCTCTCTCTCTCTCTCTCTAATGAAAATATGTCCGAGTGATTGAATTCTCTCTCTTCCGTTTGTACCTGACATTCTGTGTGTGTGTGTGTGTGTGTGTGTGTGTGTGTGTGTGTGTGTGTGTGTGTGTGTGTTAACGAAACCCACGCACCTTGTAGCAATAAATGTCGAATCATGAGAATGACTAGATTAGCCAGCTGCGTTCTCAAGGGTCGCTTCTAGCTGTGGTCGGAATGGGAGGTTTGGGGGGGAATTTGACCCCCACATATACAGTGATGTCCCATGGTTGTAGGTAATGCAGGGGGACCCACCGCGGGGCATGAAAAAAAATGGATAATGACGTGTTCAGTAGTGTTAACGAGGGTCGGCTATACTTATTTATATTTATGATTTAACTCAGCTCACTAAGTTTGTGATATTGGTCCAAAATTATTCACATGATGATTTATAGTCATCTGAGCTTCATTCTGTGGTGTGATTTTATGTTATGGAAACGCCCGAAAATTTCCCATTGTAATGATGAATTTATTAATCTCACCGGCCTGAAAATCTAAAAACATACTTCATTACAGCCGAGGATTCAGGGCTGACTTTGAAGATGATACACACCAAACTTATATATATATAATGTGTTCTCTATTGAGAATACTGCATCCTGAACCTTTCAATAGTGTTATAGTATCTATCACCCACTGCATTTGGCCACAAATTGGCCTGGATTCAAAAATGTTTATCTGAGGGGGCTCACAACACCCAGCATCACTCGCCCCCGTCCCCCTCACCCGCTTGGAGGACCGCTACTGTCCAAGGTGCTGACCCACCAAGTACGCTGGCCTATTTCGAACACTGAGTTCTGAGACCACTTCTTTTTACTATTTATATCAGTTTTCTAGAGTATATACTCGTTTCTAAGGTAGTCAGATGACACGAAGATTGGAGGCAAAGTAATTACCAAAGCAGACTGTGAATCAATACAAAACGACCTGGATAAGTTAATATATTGGAGAGAAAAATGGCAGATGATATATTACGTAGATATGTGTAAGGAAATGCACTTTGGCGACACAAACATTTGATATGAATACGATATGTTCAATACCCCACTGACGGATGTAAAGGACGAGAAGGATTTAGGAGTAACGACCCTCAAAAACTCAAAACAGTGTAATGTATAACAGTCGGTAACAAGGGAAAAAAAATGGTCAACTTCATCGCAAGGAACTTTGATCATAAAACTCCCGATGTAATCTCTAAGTTTTATACGTCATTTGTTAAACAGGCGCGAGAGTGGGCAGTGCAGTGACAAAACTGATCCCATCACTTCGAAATTTTCCTTTCGAAATGACTAAAGAGACTAAATATGTTTTATCTGTAAAGACGACGACTCAAAGGAGATCTTATACAAGTATTTAAGAATCTTAACAAATTTGAGTATGTTAGATACGATATTTTGTTCGAATTACAGAATGATACTGCTTCCAGAAATAATGAAACTCAAAAGCAAGAGATGTATCACTAATGTCGGGAAAAACTACTTTAATATTCGCGTAGTGGAACAATGGAATAGGCTACCAGCAACAGTAGTTAGTGCAAAAACTATTGATACGTTTAAAATTCGGCTGGACAAATATTTTGAGTCTATAGGCTATAACTTAGCCTAACTTTCCAGGCTGAAGTGATGCTGACGACTGGGAGACTCTTTTAATAACGAGAACATTCGGCGATTGTGTTTGCCTTTCATTGACACATTACATAGTGTATAGTCGTTCCCCTTCTGCCTTTGCCATAATATTTCCATACTTGTTCTTTTTAACAAACATGATATTTTTTCTATTTCCTGCCGCGTTAACCGGATGGTGTGGCGGGTGGGGGAGAGCCTTCCTCTTGCCTATTCTTTTCTCCTACACGTTGGTTAGACAGTAGAATTGTTTTTTTTTTTTTTTCAATAGACAACCTCGTCATGGGCCAACAGGGCTCCTGTTAGCTGCACTTCCTATGTATTCGATGTTCTCTCTCTCTCTCTCTCTCTCTCTCTCTCTCTCATTTTACCTCCCTGCTCCCTTCCCCCTCCCTTATCTTTCCAACAAGTCTGATCCAATTCAAAACTGATACGGTTATTTTGCACACACACACACACACACACACACACACACACACACACACACAAGGATCAAGTGCAGTTATAAAAGAAGGAAAAATAAGGATAGTGTTTCTCTCTCTCTCTCTCTCTCCCTCTCTCACACACACACACACACACACACACACACACACACGAGGGCCTAGTGCAGTCATAAAAACAGAAAAAATGAGAATGGCATATTGTTTTTCGAACGGCAGAAAAAAATAAGTGAAAAAGATCTGGACAATGTTTTTTTACGACTGTCGTGTGTATTTTTTATTTGTTTTTATTTGTGTTTGTATGTTTTTGTTTGCTTGTGTGCGTTTGTTTATGTGTATGTGACTGAACGAGTGTGTGCGAATGTATGTGATGTGTGTTTATAAGCGCATCTTTAAATTAGAGGAGAGAGAGAGAGAGAGAGAGAGAGATGGTCTACTATCCAGTGTATGCCGGTTCGAATCCTGGTTGAGGCAGGGAACACTTTAATGGATATGAATTTTGTTAGAGTTTACAGAGCTAGCAGAAGACCCGCTGACATGTAAAAATACCCTCGCTAATACCAATACATCAGTCCCGTATGTGACAGCCCTAGCATGTAAGCAATATGGACGGTGGGCGTTAGCGCCGGAGAGGTGACATGTGGTGTACAGTATGGTACGTATGAAGATTGCTAGGCTTCAGGGAACGGGTTGTTAAAGACTATACTAATCCATCCATCCATCCATCATCCAATCCTACATTGCCCCATGAGAAGCGTAGGAGTCCGGGGCTAGGCAGTTGGTCCGACATTTAAGATGAGTGAACGCAGAATAATAATAATAATAATAATAATAATAATAATAGTTATGCTTGTGAGGTGGATCCAGGATCACGAGGGCTTGAATGATGTGTGTATGACTGGCAGATTTCACTTGACGTTTTTTAATAATCGTTCCTCTTTCTTTCTTTTCCTCCCCTTTTTTCCCTACCTCACCGAAACATAATGTGGGAAAATAGTTAAGATGATGGTGTCCGTGGAAGTGATATCCTAATGTAAAATAATAAGACTATTGTGCTACTTGAATCTTAGTAACCATGAGCTACGGTGAGGTTACCCAAGAATTAAAGGCAGGATCACTGTGCCAGTGTTGCCAGGTGCTGGCCCTAAAATATCTGTAGAATCATCCATAAAATTTCTTGAGATTTGAAAAAAATTCTGTAGATCACAATTTCACACATATATTGACAAAAGGTATGCAAATATAAGTCTTAGAAGTTATATGTGCCTTTATTTAAAAGAAAAAAAAAGGATTAATTCCATATGAATCTAAAATTAATAGTTTTATTAAATTAAGAATATGGTATGAATTTTCATATTTCAAATTCATAAAATGCGGATTGACACACAGTTACTATGGGTCACGTTAGACACGAACCTAACTGAAAACTTAATACTGAAAACAAGGGCTAAAAGAGTGAGCCCCTTTTTCACTTTTCGTTTTGCTCATAACTTTCTAGGCCAAATAACTATAACCTTGTTATATTAGATAACCGTAGGAACAGTCTCTAACACCACTAATATATTCCAAATATGTCCAAACTTCCGAAACTAACTCGGACATACCTGCTTCTGACTCCCTCAGAATGTAAACAAAAATGGCAGTACATCGGGGCATTCGATAGTAGAAAAATGTATATATTTAATATTGAAATTTTCGTATTAGTTCACAGATTAAGCAGTTTATAAGTATATTAATTGTTATACTGCATGTGCCAAAGTCTAAAATAACGTCTAATGAGAACAGTTCAGTCACGTTGCTTCCCCGCGCATCTTTGGTGACGTTTTCTGGTACGTTCGGGGTGGGGGGTTCCCACACAGAGAAAACAAGCAAGGTGGATGGGTAACTGCGGCAAATCGCCACAATTTTCTGACTTGTGTCGCCTTGCTACTGTAGCAGTGTATTATAACGTTATTGTCGGTGATCCCACTACTGTTTCTGCTTACATCCTATTTTGTCGTTTCATTACTTAAAACCTGATAAGCAAAGCATGTACACTGAAGTATATCTGAATTCATCACTGTTTGCACCAGTCTTATTTTTCTTATAAAACTGGTGGTCAGCTATTACTGCTGTTCATTCTTTAGTGTTAACGCTCTTCATCATCACCTCCGTCGTTACTACGAACATAACTCTCACCATCATCATCATCATCACTGTCACTACCATAGCTCCCTCGGCATAGACAGTACAGTATAATATTCTTTTTCACATGCATATTGCAGACAATAAGGCTGCCTATGGCAATGCAAACACAAAGTACAATCATCATTACCATGATCACTGCTACCAGTCACCAGCAACATCATTTGTGCACCTCACCATAGTTCCCTCAGCTCTCTCTCTCTCTCTCTCTCTCTCTCTCATAACTAGTTTTAATTCATGTTATTAACAAAATCCTAAAACTATTAAACAAAGCGTACCGGTACGCTGCTTTAGGAGTGGGAAGTCAGTAGGACCTCAGGAACTTGACCCAAGCAGAGTCCGTATGCCTAAGTGAGGATGGTGTCATTACGACTCTTGCGATCATCAAACAGGCAGCATTTACTGCACTTAAGGCAAGACCACCTCTAAAATAAAGTGCAATTTAAAGTTCAGTTGACGTGACTCGTTATTTCTCGCACTCAGCCTATATACCTTTAAGTGTTCATTTCCCACTTTAGTAATGAAGAATAATAGTAATAAAAAAAATGTTAATTGCAATTTTGCACTGAAGTATTTAAATATATTGTCTTTATATTATTTACTGCATCTTAACTTACTGTTATTGCATTTGTACATAAATTATTGGAAATTAAACCACAACATTAGTCGGAATCGACGTGCCATCTCATTCACGAGTTGACTTGGCAGTAGTTGTGTGTGTGTGTGATTAACGTCTGCTATAAACTGTTAAATAACTGGTTAACGACATCGGATATTGGACTCAAGATGTGCATCACGGTGCTGCTACGCCAGGCAGCTGCGGCAGATGTAAACAATTGCCGTATGCAGCTGGAATGGTTGAAGAAAACATCAATGTAAGTATCAGTACAGTGCCTCCCATCGTTTGTTGTTGTGTAGGTCGCCAATCCAGTAAATTCTTCAGCTATGCCTCTCTCCCATCGTGCCTCGTGATCATACGCATCTCACAAGGTACCTAGCTTCATTGACAGCAAGTGACGAAACGCTAAAGGCGCTATAAATGGCTGTACAGCATGGCTTTAATCACACTGTGTGGGGGGGTGTCTTTAACTAGGTGTAGGCATACCAACATGATACAGGAGGCTGGCCTTGAAATTTCTCATAGGTCAATTTATATACTCTCCATTTTGATTGTGTGAGGAAGATTTCGGCTGAGTGATAGAGACGTAATTAATAATAACTTCAAGCAGGTAGCAGTGTTAGAATGTATTTATAACTTGCGGTAGTGTGGGACTATTACAGGTTGGCAGACCTGGCACTTGCGCGGTGGGGCCTCCCTCCTGACGTACTTGCCTTTACTCGTTGATGAAATAAAACCTATAGTCAGTGCTGGAACCCTGTACATTGGTGCTTGGCTATTAACGTATAGGCTATTAATTGTCTTTCCTTTTTTAAGGAAGGGAAGTTAGAAGAAATTAGGAGTTGCTTGATTTACCTCAGTGAAACGCGATTGGGTGGCATAAGTGCTTGTATGTAGATGCATCCATATTTTTACGAAGTTAAGGAATTTTAGATTATTTAATGGTATTGTGAAAAGGTGTTTCTGTTGAGCACTGCATTCCATAACACTTGTTCATGGTTTGCGTCATATTATATTTGTCTTTATTTATTTATTTATTTTTTACCTTAACCTGGTCTAGATTAGTTTCTTTCACTTAAGCAGATGGAGAAAAAAAGACTATTATGGCTCTGCATCTTTACCATAGCACTTCTTCATGATTAGCAAACTATTCTGTTGCTAATATATTGTTACAACTGAGGACGGAAGCTGGGGAGATGGCAATTTTAGGCCAGGTTGGAGTAAAACGAGTACAGCATATAAGGTAGAACAGAAGGCAGAGACGGGGTCCTATTCTAAGTACCTGTCTTGAGCGATTTGTTTAGCCTTTAGTACATGAATATGATTTTTATGTTACTGGTGCAAACTATATTGAGATTAAAGAAACAGTATACGATGGAATATTAAGATGTAGTCAAAAATAAATCGCTAATGAAGAGGAGCTACGAAGCCAACTATGCACACTTATAAGGACTTAAAGTATTTCTAGGGGAAGATTTTGTCACCACCACTAGCGTTCTACCACACCATCCCTCCTTCCACCATCATCATCCTACCACCACCACCACCATTCCCACCACCACTACCATTCCCACCACCACTACCACCCTACTACACCATCCCGACCATAACTACCACCACCACCACCACGCCATTACACCTTCCTTACCACCACCACCACCACCCTGCCACATCATCCCCACCATCACCACCACCGCCACCATCAACGCAACACACCGTTCTTACCACCACCATCATCCAACCACACCATCCCTACTACCACCAACGCTATTACCACCGCCCTACCACACCATTTCTACCACCATCACCACCCAACCACACCACCACCACACCACTCTCCTTACCACCTCCGTCACCACCACCACCAGTCCATCCCTACCATCACCACCCCCACCATCTCATCCCTACCACCACCACCACCACTACAAGTCCATCTCATCCCTACCACCACCACCACTACCACTGCCACAACATCACCACCACCACCCCCTACCACAGCATTACCACCACCACCCTACCACACCATCCCAACCACCTTCGTCACCACCAGCACCCTACCACCACCACACCACCCTTCCACACAGTCCCTACCACCACCACCAACAACAACAAAAACAGCAACAACCTACTACACCATCCCGACCACCACCACCACCACCACCACAAACAGCAACAACAGCGTACTACACCGTCTGACCACCACCACCACCAAAAATACCACACCATCCCTGCTACCACCACCACCACCACCACCACCACCCTGCCACATCATCCACCACCACCATCACCCTGCCACACCATCCCTACCTCCAACCTAGCGCAACACCCTTTCCTCTATCATCACCACCATCACCCTGCCACACCTACCCTACCACCACTACCACCGCCTCCTACCTACCGCAGCATCCTTTCCACCACCACCACCACCACCCTATAACATCATCCCAATCACCAAAACCACCACCACCACCACTTCCCCCACCACCCTGCCACGCCATCCCTACCACCACCACCACCACCACTACCTTACCACATCATCCCCATCACCATCACCACCACCCTACCACACCATCCCCATCACCATCACCACCATCCTACCACACCATCCCCATCACCATCACCACCACCCTACCACACCATCCTCATCACCACCACCACCACCTCCACCCTACCACATCATCCCTACCACCACCCCACCACCACCACTTGACCACACCATGACCACCAGCACCACCACCAACCTACCAAATCATCCCTACCACAACCACCACCCTACACATTATCCTTATCCTTTCCATCACCACCACCACCACCACCACTGCCACCACAACCACCACACTTCCATCATCACCACCCTGCCACACCATCCCGACCACCACTACTACCATCATCACCACCACCAGCATCCTACCACACCATCCCTACCACCACCACCACCACCACAACCACCACCACCACCACCACCACCACTACTATCATCACCACCACCCTCCTTACCACCACCACCACCACCACTAGTAACCTACCACACAGTCCCTACCACCAACACCACCACTAACCTACCACACAATCCCTACCACCATCACAACCACCCTACCACAACCACCACCGCCAGCCAACCAACCAACCAACCACACTATCCCTACCACCACCACCACCATCACTAACCAACCAACCATATTATCCCTACCACCACCACGCGCACCACCACCACCTACCACACCACCACCACCACCACTGTCACTACTGTCACCACCACCATCTTACGACCACTACCATCGTACCACCACCACCATCGCACCACAACACTACCATCGCCTTTACTACCACCACCACCACCACCACCATCCTACCACCGCCACCATCCTGCCACCACCACCATCCTACCACACCACCATTACCACGTCCATCACCATCCTACCACACCACCATTACCACCACCACCACCATCTTATCACATCACCATTACCACCACCACCACCACCACCATCCTACCACACCACCACCACCACCACCACCAACAACAACAACAACAACAACAACCATCCACCCACACCATCCTTACCACCACTCCACCACCACAACCACCACCAACAACAACAACCATCCACCCACACCATCCCTACCACCACACCACCTCCGTCACCACCACGCAGCAGTTATTGAAATTCTTCATTTGTTTCACCCAGCCATCTGTTTGTAGATGTGTTGGGGTGTCTGGGATGGCACTAAGTTTTATTCTCTCTCTCTCTCTCTCTCTCCATGTATATATGTATGTATATATGCATAAATAGGTTATATAGATAATTTATATATACCGTACATATAGCTATATCCATATGCTTATATACATATACCGTACATATAATTGTATATATTTTACATATACATTTGTATATTTACATATATATTTTTATATACACATATTTTTATAAATATGTACACTCGTATATATGCCTATCTATCCTTCCATCTATCCACCCATTCATCCAGCCATCAATCTTTATAACCATCCACCCATCTTCCCGCCAATCCATCCATCCATCCATCCATCCATCCGTCTGTGTATCAATCTGTCTGTCTGTCTCTCCCTATACTGTATATGTCACTGCAACTTTGTCCATCTTTCTGTCTAGCTCTGGCTCAGTCTGTCTGTATTTCTATATCTGTCACTATAACTATATGTCTCTGTCTATCTTATCTTTCCATCTGTCTAGCAGTCCATCCATCCATCCATCTATCCATCATCCATCGCTGTATATATTATAACTATCCATCTTCCATCCCTCCATCCATCTCTATATCTACCAATATAACTCTCTGTCTAGCCATCCATCCTACATACATACATCCATATTTATATCTACCACTAGGTATATATCTATCACTGTATCTAGCTATCTACCATTCTAACATCGTGAAGTCTCATGTGTCCTAGCTTTCCTCTTTCTCTTTGCTGCCACATTTCCTTTTCCTCTCAAACCCTCCCACTGTTCTTTTACCCCCACTCCGTCTTAACCTTAATTCTTGCTGTCTTCAGGCTATTTACATGCCTCCCTCACGGTCAGGATAACTCTACTGTTCTGGTACAGCCAACAAGGACATTTTATGCCAATAGAAGTGATGTTGGAGCCTTGGAGCGTTAATATCTGAGCAGGGTAAATACTTAGTGTGATTTCTGCTCCTCGTTGCACTGTGATCGTTTGTTGACTTGTAACCCTGTTGCTAATCTCCCCATCTACCTCACAGGATACGACGTCAGGCAATAAGTAGATAAACAGATTGGTAGATAGACAGCAGAGACAGATAGACTGAGGTAGACATTGAAGTAGATAAATAGGCAGGTAGTTAGGTAGATATATTGACAGAGAGAGGGAGCCAACGGGAAGAGACATAGACTGAGATAGGTAAATGTTGAAGGATAAATAGATAATTAGACAGATAGATACTGATACTGTAGACCCAAAATCCACACACAAAAGGTCTCCCAGCCCGGCGATCAAGTTATGTCCCTTTAAGTGTACCCAAGACAGACAAAAAAAATAAATAAATAAATAAATAAGTAAAATCAATGCACGACGCAAAATAGAGACTACGGGTATAAGGTGGATGTGGCATATTTACGGACTTGAGGCTTTGAATTGTCTCCACTGCAGTCCTGTCACCTTAACCTGGCCCAGATTTTCGTCCTTTTGTTGCTTATTTCACGCGGCTTAGTGGGCAGAAAAAAAAGAAAAGTGCTTCGGTTCTACATCCATTCCATAGCACTTCTTCGTGACTAGCATCATATTGTAGCGCTATCCTTTTGCCACCGCTCAGCATCTCGGGTGAAGAGAAGTCGGTTTTAGGCCAAGTTAGGGTAGGTGGGGGCGCTCACCATCCACTCACTCGATGTAGTGCTGCTATCGGGTGTCTGCCCTTTCCTCTCTTCCATCCTTCTTTCCTTCCATCCTCTTCTGTTCTTTAGTTCATTCTTTCCTTGTCCTTCTGCCTACAGGTGACTACACTCCCTCTTCTGTCTTTCTTTCCTTCATTCTTTCCTGTTCCTTCTGCCTGTGGGTGACTCTACACTGAGTGACATGCCAAATGCTTTCCTGTACACCAGGAAACCATTTACTACGCTGGGTGGTAACCATATAGCCAAATTTTGGCACCTGGTGGTTTAGTGGATAATTATTGCCCTCCAGTCGGATTGAGCCGGTGAAGGTTTATATCCAAGGGGTGGGTGGGGTTGATTGCTCATGTAATGCCACTCAGGGATGAGTGAGGCTGGTCACTCATCTTAAATGTCGAGACCAACTGCCTAGCCCCGGGCTCCTATGCTCCTCATGGGGCAGTGGAGGATTGGATGATGGATGGATGGATAGACGAAAAAAGTTACAGTTGCGGTTACTTCATAAGGGCGAACATTTTTTGTGGTACAGAGGGACAGTTTGTGAAAGCAGTCCTGTTCTCTCTCTCTCTCTCTCTCTCTCTCTCTCTCTCTCTCTCAAATTGCAACTTTCTCCTTGGTTCGTATTCTCGGCGGTTGAGGAAGCTCCCAAACTCCACTTCCTTATCAGTTTATTTTTGGATACTGCTTGGTAATATAATTCTGTACGTTATTTATTCAGAGTACTGTGATATTTAGAATGATTTAAAGTAACACGGAAGAGGACGACAAGGTGCGATGAGCAAGATAAATCACTGAGAAAACGGTGTTAGGGAGCGTCCTTAACCTATGAGAAAACGGATCCTTGTCTTTAAGCATAGGTAAGTGGCGCTGCTGAGAATTTTGCGGTCCTTACAGTGTTCATGGGGTCTTTTATATGCCAGGATAAGATTAACATAATTTTCTTCCTTGCCAGTGAGGAAGCGTCTGATCTTTATTGAGCGGCCTGATCCAGCCTCGTCTGACACACGTGGTCTTGCAAAGAGTACAAAGGAATACAAACCAATACAAACAGCATGGTTCCCTTTCCCGTTGGTTAAGGAGTCTCCCTAACACCTATTCCTTAGTTATTTATTTTTGCATATGGCTGGCTAACATCCTTTTGTAAGTTATTTATGCACAGTAGGATTTGTGGCGACTGGATGGGAAGCCTTGTTTTATGTATTTTTATTTGGAGTAAAAGCGATAATGGTCGATGGATAGGTAGATCCGCAGATAGATAGACGAATACAGACAAGAAGAGAGAGAGAGAGAGAGAGAGAGAGAGAGAGAGAGAGAGAGAGAGAGAGAGAGAGAGAGAAGTACGAGGGAGGAGGGAGATGGGGGTGAGGGGAAGAGTGGAGGAGGAAGCGAGAAAGACGGATAGGGGGTAGGGGGAGGCAAGAGAGAGGGGTGAGGGAGGAAGAGGGAAAGGGGGAAGGAAGAGGCAAGAGAGAGGAGGGAGAGGAAGAGATGGGAGAGAGGAAGAGGGAAGGAGGGGAGGGGGGAGACAAGGAACATACCTGAGATGAACGACAGGTGATGAAGAGATATAATTATGCTGGAAGATGAATTAGAAAGTATAGGACTGCAGGTGATGGGAATGACGATTAGGATTAGCATTAAGGATTGGGATAAGAATTAGGATAAGGATTATGACAGGGATTATGATAAGGATTAGGATTAGGGAGGGTATAAGGACTAAATGAGGTGGAATGAGGTGGAAAGTGGAGCGAGAAACGAAGATTTTTATTTTCTCATAAATAGAGGACTTTATCAAATGCAGGAAAGTGGATTAGGGTGGAATTTAAGATTGGAGAAGAATGTCGTGGAAGATCTTCAGGTGGATGGAGAATGTGGATGGGAAGATGGCGGCTAATTGAGGGTTGTATCTGTGTGGCTTTGAATATTTCCTAACACCTTTTCCTTGGTGATTCATTTTGCACGCCGCGTCTCAGCATCTTCACTTATAATACTAATGCAGATCAGACCTATTTAAATAGCATACGGCATATTTTATTGTTTATTATCCAAAAAATATAAATAATCATTACCCTAGACTGATAGATCGTTAGATAGACAGAGACGGTAGGTAGTTTCGTAAACAGATATAGTTTGGTAGATAGATATATTGATAAAGATAACCTGGCTATAGATACATAGAGGTAAATATATAGATAGATAGTTTGTTAGATAAGTAGGTACATAAACAGATAGATTTTAGAAAGTTTTCAATCTGTTTACCACTTAATCTACAGTATTTACCACTAGAAAACATTCCGAAAATAAAAATAACAAAGTAACGCCTGAAGATGTAATGACAAACCATATATTATACATCCTGGCCGTCAAAAAAAATAAAAAAAATGGTGTGCTGATCGATTTTTTAAATTTATTTCCTTCTCGTTGATCTGTGGATTTTTCTTGGCCTATAATTGCCATCCCTCCATCCTGAATATTGACTCGTGGCCAGAGATTAAGCTGTAGAATGTGGTGCTAGTCACGAAGAAGTGCTGCGTTCATATGTAAAGCTGTGGTAGTGTCTACCTCCGTACCGTAGCTGTGTAAAGTTAGCTGCAGATATAAAGCTATAGAATCGCCTTCCTATATCACTGAGTTGTGTGAAATGGGCTACAAGAGGGTGAAAATCTGGGACAAGTTAGAGGAGAGAGAGAGAGAGAGAGAGAGAGAGAGAGAGAGAGAGAGAGAGAGAGAGAGAGAGAAGTAATATTAGGTAATCCCATACTGTTCAGTATATCTGTTGTTACATCACAGCAGACTAAATACTCTACGCATGTTATAATGTGCTAGTATAAATATTTTGATGCTATTGTCACTAAGATAGATAGATAGGTAGGTAGGTAGGTAGACTTAGCCAGTTAGATAGATAGGTAGGAAGATAGACATAGACTGATAGGCAGGTAGATAGATATAGATAGACAGGTAGGCCGGTAGATGGATATAGATAGATATATACATAGATATCTTCCTATATTATTTGATGGTGAATTCTCTCTCTCTCTCTCTCTCTCTCTCTCTCTCTCTCTCTCTCTCTCATCGTATTACCTGCTCCAAACAGCGTATATCAGGGAGTAACAAGGCTAACAAGATGCTCGACTCCATTGCCAGCAGCTTTGATCACAATTCACCCCACATTATTTCGTAACTTCATATGTCTCTAGTTTGACCACAAATAGGGTGCAGTGTGCAAAGCTGGTCCCGGAACCTTGGTTAGCTGAGGGTATGCCTGACAGGGTACAATGAACGGACGGCAGGGTACAGTGAAGAGATGGCAGGGTACAATGAAGAGACGGAAAGGTATAGGGATGAGATTTGACAGGGTACAGTGAAGAGATGGCAGCGTACAGTGAAGAGACGGCAGGGTACAGTGAAGAGGCTTGACATGGTACAGTGAAGAGACTTGCCAGGGTACAGTGAAGAAACTTGACAGGGTACAGTGAACAAACTTGACAGGGTACAGTGAAAAAACTTGACAAGGTACAGTGAAGAGACAGCAGGGTACAGTGAAGAGACTTGGTAGGGTACAGTGAAGAGATGGCAGGGTACTTTGACGAGACTTGACAAGGTACTGTGAAGAGACTTGTCAGGGTACAGTGAAGAAGCTTGACAGGGTACAGTGAAGAGGCTTGACAGGGTACAGTGAAGAGGCTTGACAGAGTACAATGAAGAGACGGCAGGGTACAGTGAAGAGGCTTGACAGGGTACAATGAAGAGACGGCAGGGTACAGTGAAGAAGCTTGACAGGGTACAGTGAAGAAGCTTGACAGGGTACAGTGAAGAGGCTTGACAGAGTACAATGAAGAGACGGCAGGGTACAGTGAAGAGGCTTGACAGGGTACAATGAAGAGACGGCAGGGTACAGTGAAGAGACTTGACGGGGTACAGTGAAGAGGCTTGACAGGGTACAGTGAAGAGACGGCAGGGTACAGTGAAGAAGCTTGACAGGGTACAGTGAAGAGGCTTGACAGGGTACAATGAAGAGACGGCAGGGTACAGTGAAGAGACGGCAGGGTACAGTGAAGAGGCTTGACAGGGTAGAATGGAGACAGGAAGAATCTCTCTCTCTCTCTCTCTCTCTCATTATCACCTTCATTCCATGTCTGATTGTGGAGAGTACGTTTGCCAAGCACTCCAGTCTGGCCTGCCGTCCGTACTCTCTCTCTCTTGTTTTTACATTTCTCTTCTCTTTGATTCTCTCTCACTCCCTCTCTTTCTTGTTCATCTTACTCTTCGTTTTTTCCTCCTTTTCAGTTTCCTTTATGCATTTCTCCTCGTTCTCCTCCTCGTCCTCCTCCTCCTCGTCCTCCTCCTCGTCGTCGTCCTCCTCCTCATAATGATTCAACCCTTTCCCATGTTCTTACTTTCCTCTTCTTCCTCCTTCTTTCCTATTTTCTTTCCTTCTCCTTTGCTCCTCCTCCTCCATATGGTGTAATCTTATTGGCTAGGATTCATGCTTGCCTCTGTGTGTGTGTGTGTGTGTGTGTGTGTGTGTGTGTGTGTGTGTGTGTGTGTGTGTTTTGATTATTCTGATGTTTACGAACGTATTCATATGAGTATTTATGTGGGTGTATGTTTGATATTGTGTAGCCTGTGTATGTATACCGTATATGTAGGTATGTATACAAGACTACTTACATATATGTGTGTATACAGGACAACGCACGTGTGTTCCAAAAAGATCTACGTACATGTGTGCATACAAGACTACGTACATGTGTATGGTGGTAAACTTCCAAGGTTTTTATCACCAAACAGACTGGCCCCAATTCTCTTAAGATAAGCAAGCTCCCTAACACCTCCTTCTGGGCGACTTAGTTTGCGTATTTCACATTGCCATCGTCTTCCGTGTTACGTAAATCATTCTGTTACTACCGTACTCTGCATAAATAACGTTCAAACCGATATTAGAAAGCCTTATCCAAAAATAAATCGGTAAGGAAGAAGTGTTAGGGAGCTTCCTTGGCCGGCGAGAAAAGCAGTCTAAGAAAACTGGATATTCTCAGTCGTTTATTGCCGGCGGTTAAGGAAGCTCCCTAACACCTCTTCCTTAACGATTTATTGTGAGATAGCCTATGGATGGGTCATATCCCTTTGCACGTTATTTATGAAAAGTATGGCGATATTAGAATGACTTATGTAACTCGGAAATAGACAGTATGATGAAATAAGCAAACTAAATCGCTTAGGAAGAGGTGTTAGGGAACTTCTTTAACCGCCGAAAATACTAGTCTAAGAAAACTGCACATTTATTTATTGCCTCCGCTAAGGAGGTTATGTTTTTGCCGTCGTTGGTTTGTTTGTTTGTTTGTCTGTTGCAGGAGTACTCAAAGTTATGAACGGATTTTGCTAAATTTTTTTGGAGGGGTAGGGTATGGCCCAAGGAGCAATCCTTTAGATTTTGGTGGTCATCCGGATCGTCATCCGGATCCAGGAATTTTTAAAGGATTTTTTGTCATTGCCGGATAGTGCAATTCCAACATATTTGCATCTAACTCGATAAATAATGCCTACAATGCTTGCACAAAAATTACAAGATAACATCGCCTTGGCGGTGGTTTGCATTCTCGGATTGCACTTGTTTATATACTGTAGTTAGTTGTTTAGTTATTTATTGGGGTGAAGGTGAGACGAAAATATTCCATTGTGACGACTCTCCCCCAGTGTGACATAATTAATCCTTTCTGCCTGAGGACGTCTTGTGATGGTGTTGCTTTCTTCAGACAGTTTTCTTCAGTTTAGCATAGGCTTTAAAACTTAAGGTATCGTATTCCCACTGGTTAAGGAAGTTTCCCCAACAACTCCTTAGCGATTTACTTTATTACACCTTACTGCCTTCTTAATTTTTTTATGTGCCAGGTTAATAATCGTATCCTTTTGTACGTCATTACTGAAGAGTATGAGAATATCGTAAAGATTTATATAACACAGACGACAAGAGTATGATGTAATGAATAAAGTAAATCGCTAAGCAAGAGGTGTTGGGGAGCTTCCATAACGGACGAGAAAACGGGGTCTTCCTGTAGTGAATAAAATCGTCTGGAGGAATTAATGACGATAAAAAGTGACATCACACAATACAGATGAGACTACACCTGCATTACCTTGTGTGTGTGTGTGTGTGTGTGTGCGTGCGTGCGTGCTTGCGTGCGCTTCACTCTTCCTGCCCTTGCGTCCTCCACCTTATGCGTGGGCAAAACCATGACGGTGGCAAAAAAAATAATGCAGAATAAAAACAGCGTCCAAGACATTGTCGTTCAGGCTGGTGGTGCCGCCATAATGTAAACATGATGGCTGACACAAGGCCCACGAGGACAAAAATAATGCCACTTTTTTGCCACTTCTTTGTCTCCGTTGAAAGAGCGACAGGCAGGTGTTGTGTTGCATTTTTTCTTTCTTGTTGGAGGGGAGGGAGGGAAGGAGAGAGGGAGACAGGGAAGGGCGGAGGAAGGGGAGAGGGAGAGGGTGAAGGGGATAAATGAGTTTGGGAGTGCAGAGTAAAGGAAGGAAGGGAGAGGAAGAGTGGTGGTAAAAGGAAAGACAGAATGGGAGGGAAAAGGAGGTAGTGGGAGAAATGGAAGTGGAGGGGAAGGAGGTAAATAAGGGTAGAATGAGAGAGAGAGAGAGAGAGAGAGAGAGAGAGAGAGAGAGAAGGGGGGGAGGGAAGATGGTAAATGAGAGTGAAAATGAAGGCTTTTTATCATCAAGTTTTCTGAGTTGTAAATTTTTGTGGCTGGTCAGAAGTTTGATAATATTGTTGCTCCATCAAGGCACCGCTTTGACGGGCAAACAATTAGGCTACACGCATATTTTTATTGTACTTTTTCTTTCGTGTCCTCTGCTTTCCATTATAAAATTTTCAGTCTCATCTTGCTTGGCCTCACTCTTTTCTTCGCTTCTTCTTCACGTTTTACTTTGTGTATTGACTTCTTTGTTTTTCCTTCTACCCTTTTTTCCATGTCTTTTATTCATCATCATCATCATCATCATCATCATCGAGGGGGCGTGAAATCTAGTAGAATCATCACAAGTTTTAATTTACGGTGACTCAGTACTAAATTCCTTAAAGTTTATTTCCAAATCGCTCTTTTCCATCAGGTAATATATATGTAAGATATATATTGCATTTAATTAAAACCGAAAGTAGTAGGCATTGCGAATATCCGTTCTGTACACCATTTTTGCACACTGAGATAACTAACCTAACAGATTAACCTAAATAACTAACACACTAACCCGAACTAGTACTAAGAAAACAAACCTAACCTAACAGACTAACCTGAACTAAGATAAGTAACCTAACAGATTAACCTAAATAACTAACACACTAACCCGAACTAGTACTAAGAAAATAAGCCTGACCCAACCCAGACTTTCGTGAATGAGAACAAGATGCAAACATTATACACAAAACTGACACTAGCGGGCATACCCCCATCCGAACCTGACCATAATCGTTATCACCATCACCCTAATCATATTTACCACAATGCTCATTTTACTCTACTCTAACTTGACCTAGAAATGCCTGGTTCCCATCTTCATTGCTAAGTTGTAATAATAGATTATCACTAGAAATAGTCACGAGGAAGTGCTATGAAAAGTGTGAGGTCCTTTAACATTGTTTTTCTGCCACTGAACTACGTAAAATAAGCTGCAAATCGACGAAATTCTGAACCAAGTTAGTGTAGAAGTACCATAGTGACTGGAGTGGGCGAAGCTGAGACATAAAAAGCAAAGGATAAAGATGATGAAAGGAATTAAAGAAGAAAAAAGGAAAATATAAATGTATGAGCGTTGTTAGGAGCAAGACAAATAATTATTGCATTTTATTATTATCAAGATTATTATATTTTTCTGTCCATGTTTTTTATATTTATCGAGTTTGTCTCCATCGTCTTCTTCCATCCTCTCGTTTCCCTCCATCTCTCCTCTTTGACAGCTCTCTTCTCTCTTTACCTTCTTTACAGCCATCATTCTCTCTCTCTCTCTCTCTCTCTCTCTCTCTCTCTCTCTCTCTCTCTCTCATAGACCCCTGTTTGGCATCCCACATAGTCAAGTCTGTGCCAGCTTCCTCTTCCTCTTACCTACTTCCTTCCAGCACCTCTTAAGTGCCTCTTGGACACTTCAAAGCATCTTAAAACATCTTCACAGCCACTTACTCTCCCTCCCAACACCACACGGAAGATTCTGTGCCTACTCTCTCTCTCTCTCTCTCTCTCTCTGGTAAGCCTGGTGGGTGTGATGTGGACCTAATAAGTTGGTGTGTTACTGATTAAAGCAAAATAAACTGTGAGAGAGGGAGGCGTGGAGGGAAGGAGGGAGGGTGAGGGAGAGGAGTGAAAGAGAGGGGTGGAGAGAGGAGGGAGAGGAGTGAGAGAGGGAGGGGTGGAGGGAAGACGGAGGGAAGGGTGAGTGAAAAGGATAAGAGAGGGAGGGAGGGGGAGAAGAGTGAGGAAATGTGAGGGAGAGGGTTAACAGGGGGAGTAGTGGAGAGAAGACGGAGGGAGAGTGAGAGGGGAAAGGAAGGGAGGGGGAAGACAGAGAGGAAGGGAGGAATAGAAAGAGAATGAAGATGACGAAAGGAAATTTGTACGAGGGAAGGTGGTAGCAAGAGCAGACGAAGATGATTTTAGGAATGTATATACATACATACTGTACATACATATTGAGAGAGAGAGAGAGAGAGAGAGAGAGAGAGAGAGAGAGAGAGAGAGAGAGAGAGAAACAACACAAAATAATGTAAGGCATTGTGTGGAAATGTGTGTCTAAGTAGGACCGTGTGTGTGTGTGTGTGTGTGTGTGTGTGTGTGTGTGTGTGTGTGTGTGTGTGTGTGTGTGTGTGTGTGTACCCCCTCAAGATCACAAGCAAACTCTCGCAAGCAATTTTAAGAACATGATTACTCTCCCTCCCTCCTCCCGCCCCCTCTCCCCTTCCTCCCTCTCCCCTTCCCCTTTCCTCCCTTCCATCCCTCCGACTTTCCCTCATCTTTCCTCCGCCCTGGCCCTTTTCTGTCTCTCCCTTCCACCTCTCCATCTCACTCTCTTCCTCCCTGCTGCCACTCACTCTCCTCCCCTTTCTCCTTCCCAGCTTCTGTACTAAAATCCTGTCTCTCTCTTTTATTATTCATTTCATCTCTCTCTCTCTCTCTCTCTCCGTACATTTTCATGCAATAAATCACGCAGCAAAAAAACACAAACCGAATTTTGAAAACAATTACGAAAATGACCATAAAAGTTATAATTAACAGCCAGCGAAATGACAGTCATTATGAAAGACCGAAAGGCTGGGTTTAGTAAAGGGTTTTGTATGCCTCTCTCTCTCTCTCTCTCTCTCTCTCTCTCTCTCTCTCTCTCTCTCAGTCAGTATCTCTGTTTTTATATATAAATTTAACTGTCTTTTATGCATATGTTTATCTGTCTGTTTGTTTATAAATCTGTTTGTCTATCTGTCACCCTCTATTTATTAGTCTCTGTCTTTATATATCTACTTATATGTCTTTGTCTGTCTGTCTGTCTGTCTGTTATATACCAGTATTTGGCTGTCTTTGTTTATTTCTTTTTCTGTCTGTCATTATAGCTGTCTTTCTCTATCAGTTTTTATTGTTTTATATCTCTCCCTTACACACACACACACACACACACACACACACACACACACACACACACACACACACACACACTACCCTTCCCATGAGGTGCACAAATAACCAAAACATTGCCCCCCCCCCAAAAAAAAAAAGCATTTCGGAAATTCTAATGAGCTGACCCAAACTATATGGAATTTATATGGAATACTGAGCCAAACATTGTGGAAAATATAAATGGAATATTCACATTGGAACTTTGAAATTCTTATATATCCTGTGAAGCACTATGGAAAAATAAACATTACTGTTATATACCTGGTGAATGTTTGTGGAATCCGAAATAATATGGAATACACACCGAAATAATATGGAATACTCACCGAAATAATATGGAATACTCACCGAAATAATATGGAATACTCACCGAAATAATATGGAATACTCATCGAAATAATATGGAATACTCACCGAAATAATATGGAATACTCACCGAAATAATATGGAATACTCACCGAAATAATATGGAATACTCACCGAAATAATATGGAATACTCACCGAAATAATATGGAATACTCACCGAAATAATATGGAATACTCACCGAAATAATATGGAATGGTTACTGAATGCTGAGCGAAACTTTGTGGAATAATTACAGAATGTTGAAGGAAACTTTATGGAATAATTGTAGCACGTTGAGCGAAACTTTATGCAATAATTATAACTTGGTGAGCGAAACTTTGTGGAATAATTACAATGCTCAGCGAGACTGGAATAATTATAGCATACTGAACGAAACTTTATGGAATAACTATAGGATGCTGAACGAACTTATGGAATAATTATAACGCTGAACGACACTTTGTGGGGTAATTATAGCATCCTGAGCGAAAATTTGTGGAATGATTAATGCTGAGCAAAACGAATAATTATAGTCCTGAACGAAATTAATGGAATAATTACAGAATCCTGGACGAAATTTTGTGGAATAATTATAGTGCTGAATGAACCTTTGTGGGAAGCCATTTGAGTGCAGTGAACAAAACTGGAATAGAGACAGTGATGCTCTCAGGATGTAATTAGCCTTCTTCTTTTCCCCCTTCTTCTTCTACTTCCATTCCTCCTTCTCCACCTCCTCCTTCTTATCATTATTATTCTCCTTGTCCTCTTCCTCCTCCTCCATCTTCTCAGTATTTCCCTTCTTATTATCTCCCTTCTTCATTATACTTCCTCCTCCTCCTCCTCTTCAGTTTCTCATTCTTCTTCCTTCTCCTCCCCCTTCTCCTCCTCCTCTTCTTCCCTGCCCACATAAAGAGGCAATATTGGCTCTTACAAAAAAAAAATATTCCGATGCGCTTGATAAACAGACCCTCAGCAGCTCTCTCTCTCTCTCTCTCTCTCTCTCTCTCTCTCTCTCTCTCTCAATATCCACATCTGTTCCCGAGAGCCAATAAAATTCGTCAATATTTTAGCCATGGATGGGTAACCATTGTTTTGTTACTATATTAGGTAACGTGGGGTATGACGTACCCCACGGAAGAAAAATAAAACAAAAATCCTTCCGTTTGAGATATATCAAAATGCTTCAATACACAAATAATTCAACCCATTATCTTTAAACAGGGCCAGAACAAATAAAGTTTAATTGAAAAATATATAGTTTTTAATGTTTATAAAAAATGATTAAATTTTAGGTATACAAATTTTAAATTTAAATCTTACAAATCTGAAAAGTAATATCATGATTCCTTGGGTGGTCTGCAGTAGACCGATGTTGGGACCTTCTGTATACAAAAGGAGAAAGACAGCAAATTAAAATAAAAAAAAATCACAAGAGGGCTCAACTGAGGTTACATTATAGGTTACCTGGGGTCTGACATATCCCAATGGCTCTATAGAGCAAAATCAGAGCCAGGTACAGCTATGACCCCATCATCCCCATGAAGAGCATCACTAGGCAGGAAGGTAATGAGACGGACAGATCTGTAGAACTTATGCTCATATTTTTAAAAATTAAATTTCGGGGAATGGGGTTTCTGATACCCTACGTTACCTTTCTAGAATTAAGTTTATCCATTCAGTTTTCAGTTCCATGAATGTATATCACAGTTTAAGCATAACAAGAGAAATATTTTTAAAAAATCAAGTATGAAAAATATTTATAGGTAAGCACATTGCATAGAGAACACACACACACACACAACGGATTGCAACCGTGGCCGGCCGAATCGTGTAATAAAAGCGAATCGAAATGACTTCACACCAACCAGCGCGTGGATGTTTTTTCAAAAGTTGGGTTATTGTGTAATTGTTTAAATAACACTTAACACAATCCCACCCCCACCCTGCCCCCTCCAACCCACCCACCAGCCGTGATGACAACTGTTGCTGAAAATATTAAAACGGTGAATTTGAGACCGGGGGAAAAAAAAAAATGTAATATGGGCAGCCATTGTACCATCACAACAATATAGAAAACGGGGTCGAATTGCGAAGAGTAAAGGGAAGACTCGTGTACATATGAATGAATGAGCAGCTCATGGAAATAAACTCGTGTAAATATTAAAAAAGAGGAGACTTGTGTAGATGTAATCAAGAGGAAGCTTCTGTAAACGAGTCGATAGACTATAAAACTTGTCCCTATTTGTATTTTCTCATTCCTTTAAATCAGGAGGTTTTAAGTAATTAAGAAGCAATGAAAACGGGAGAGAGTGAATAACTTGAAGAAAACGGAAAGGGAGACAGAAAACGCAGAAAAATAGTAGTAGTCGAACCGTATAACGAAGGAAAAGTGGAAAAAAGTGACCTGCAAATAAGTTAGATTGAAGTAACACGTTCTTAAAATTATTTTGTGGTTCTGTTAATGTGTGTGGGAGATTTGGGAGGAGAATAAAGAGAAGAAAGGGAACGGAAGAGAGGAAATGGAGACACGAAGTGGATGATAATGTACATAGAGAGGGAGAGAGAGAGAGGCGGCCGCTCCACTTCCATAAATTACCACCACCTCCAGCTAATTATCCTACAGTTCCCCCTAATTGCTTGTTGAGTGGTTGGCCAGTGACCTAATTAAGGACTGACGCTCACATAATACTGGATTACCTGCTGTTTTGGCTTTTATATTGAGGTGCATTGACGCCTTTGTAAATTAGTCAGAGAAATTACCAATATGCCGGGAATCGAACCCGGGACTCTCAGGTGAGAGCCAGGCAGCATACCACTACACCACGACCAGGTAAAAGTTAACTTATGTTGTCACAATCTTGTAACCAACGTCCCTCCGCCCCCACTGTGGGCCTGAAGAGGGTGAGTTAACCCCCTGGCACTCGGGCAAGTAGATGCTTTTAATCTATCCTCTTCATGCCCACAGTGGGGGCGGAGGGACGTTGGTTACAAGATTGTGACAACGTTAGTTAACTTTTACCTGGTCGTGGTGTAGTGGTATGCTGCCTGGCTTTCACCTGAGAGTCCCGGGTTCGATTCCCAGCATATTGGTAATTTGTCTGATGATTTTTCCTGTGTAAATATACGGGTTCTCTCTTCATTGTAAATTAGTGTTTACTGTAAGACGTAAATCATTGCTATAGGTGGCTTTATGAGGTCTTGTGTGTGTGTGTGTGTGCCTTTATATTGAGGTGCATTGACGCCTTTGTAAATTAGTGTTTACTGTAAGACGTAAATCATTGCTCTAGCTGGCTTTATGAGGTCGTGTGTGTGTGTGTGTGTGTGTGTAATACCTTATTTTCCCAGTGACTGTGAGGCCAACTTCATTATTTAAGGTGTTCGTTAATTTTTCTTTCTTTTTTTTTTCTTCTTGCTTTCAGGACTCCGCCTCATCCCACCTTTGGTTGGGAAAAAGAGGCGGGATGATGATGATGATGATGATGATGATGATGATGAATTTACTATCAAGAAAGTCAGCATCAATAGAATGACAGAGGATGGCGTGGTATAATAGGCAAAATAACCCGCTGAGCAACATGTGTTATGAAACTATTAAGTCAGTGAGAACGCCTTCCCTTCGCTAAATGTGGTTGACATGGCAGCACAGGCAGTTGTTTGGCGTGGGAGCAACTACTCTCACTGGACCGGAACTCGTCAAGTGGTGGCCGTGAGAATACTTCCGGCTGGAGATTACCAACAGTGTATATCCGATTATAAGCACATTGTATTGTGATGTTGGCGGCAAGGCCATGATGGATCCTGCTGTGTTTGGGATTAGTATATTAAACACCAAAGTCGCATCGCATGATCAGGTGTGTCTCTTATATATAAAAGAAAAAGATTATCAGTCTCTCTCTCTCTCTCTCTCTCTCTCTCTCTCCTTAATTATGTATGTCTGTCTACCTATCTATCTACCTATCTCTCCTTGTTCATTATTTATTTTCCTTTTTCTCTTTTCGTTATACCTTTTTCTGTCTTTTCCTGTACATCACACCCCCATTCTCTCCTTCCTGTTCTTCCCTTCTCTCCACCCTCCTCACCAATCCACCGGGTTTCCCTCCCCTTCCCCTTCCACTTTTTTCCTCACCCTTCCACCATCTCTTTAACTGCCCCCCTTCCTTCTTTCCTACACCTTCAGTTCTCTTTCTCTGTCTCTCTCCTCACCTTCCCTCCATGCCCTTCACATCCCCTCTGTCTTTCAGCCACCACTGGTCCCTCCTCCTCTCCCTCCTCCATCCCTCACTCCTCTTTTCCTTCTCTCCTCTCTCTCCCTCTCTCCGCTCCTGCTTCCTTCTCTCCCTCTCTCCCCTCCTTTTCTCTCCCCCCCTCCTCTGCCATCCGGTTAGAATCAGACACCAAAGATGAGGTCCACATTTCACTCCGGACGGTCACCTTTACTCTCTCTCTCTTTCTCTCTCTCTCTCACACACACACACACACACACACACACACACACACACACACACACATTAACCCCTTCACTACAAAACATGGCCACAAAGCTGAATAAAATCGTCAGGAAGAAACATGAATACTTAAGAAATCACGTCACCAGGACTGTACTTCTTTCGCCTTAGCATGGCCAAAATTTTCTTTTCTTTGTTGTTTATGTCACGTAGCTCAGTGTCTCTACATTCTTGCAGTAGCACTTCTTCGTGACTAGTACCTTATCCAAGTGTTAATATCCTGGCACAGTCCTGCACTGAGTCTGTAAATGTGGTAAACATAAGCCAAGTAGCAGTGACCAGACTGTAGTGGACAGAGTTAAATATATCAAGTCGTTTGCTGGGTTTGTATGTCTTCATTACATAGACGTTTTCTTTATATAATTCGCGCTGCTCAAACCTTTATATTCGGCTTAGGATATAATTTTATCATTGAAGGAGGTGGACGTACACTTGTTTAAAATATTATCTTTACAGCCTTCGTTCTTACATTTTGAATCAGTAGATGAAACTTATGGAAATATTCCCCAGTACCTACTTAGAGTTGTATATGACCAAATTTTATCAGTACGACATGAGGAAGGAATTTAATGAAGCATATAAAGTAAACACTTAATTCAAAAATATTCGCCTGACGAAAAAAAACTCGGTAAGCAACAGCACTCACTGTGAAATTACCTTTACTCTCTCTCTTGATGCTGCCTCTTTCATTACACCCCCTTCACCCCCCTTCCGTCTCTCCATTGCCCTCCTCTTTCCTCGTAACTCCCCCTCCCCACCCTCCATTACCTCTCCCTACCTCCCCTTCTCTCCAGTACCACCACCCCCCTTCCCTTCCCACTCTACATTACATCTGTCACTTCTCCCCTCCCCTCGCAGCTCCTACCTCCTACCCACCTCTCTCCACCCCTCTTTACAAATATTCCTGCTTCCCTCTTTCCTCCCCTCCCCTCCCTCTATTACCTTCCCTCTCCTCCCCTCCCCTCCCCTCTCTCCAGTACCTTCCCTCTCCTCCCCTCCCCTCCCCTCTCTCCATTACCTTCCCTCCATCCCTCTCTCCCTAAAGGCGTCACACCTACGTATGAAACTGTCATCATCAGTTTGCCTCCTCTCTCTCTCTCTCTCTCTCTCTCTCTCTCTCTCTCTCTCTCTCTCTCTCTCTCTCTCGTGAATGATGATGTAACTGATAAAACTTGTGCTAATCTCTCACCGTCTTCCTCTTCTCTCAATCTTTCTCTCTCTCTCCCTCATTATCTCCTCAACTTTCCTCTCTCACTCATTTAGCTCTTCTTTGATAATGCATTTTTTTCCTAGTCCGTCATGTATGCCTGTCAGTATGTATATGTATGTATATGTATATGGATATTATGTGTAGTATTGTATGTACAGTGCAGTATATAGTATGTATTATTTAGTATGTATGTATGTATGTGTGTGTATGTATGTATGTATGTGTGTGTATGTATGTATGTATGTATGTATGTATGTATGGTACTGTGGTCACAAGCCAGGCAGTCAGTTCTCTTATTTACCCACAATCCTCCAGTAACTCTAACCTGACCTAACCTAAATTCCATCAACCAGATTTCCACCTTACATCATCCTGGCTCTTTGCTGTTCTTAATTCTTCATTTACCTTCCATAATTCTTCTTTAGCCAAACTTTATTTCTCCAGATCATCCATATTTTTTTACCTGCACTTGAGAAGCCGGAGCAGGTTTTGTTTTCCTCGATGTTGCGTGTGTGTGTGTGTGTGTGTGTGTGTGTGTGTGTGTGTGTGTGTGTGTGTGTGTGTGTGTGTGTGTGTGTGTGTGTGTGTGTGTGTGTGTGTGTGTGTGTGTGTGAAAAATAATGTAAACCCTTTTTATCTGACTTCTTCAAGACTTGCTGGAGGGGTAGACAATCAATACAGAATGTTTTTTTTTTTTTTTTTTTGAGAACAATAGGTCAAAGGTCAAGGTCACAGGACTGTCATAGTTTAATCAGTCAAAATCAGCTTGAACAATTGGCAAGTTAACATAAACTTTTTTTTTAAATTTAGACCAACCTTTTTGGAAGGCTTTAAGATAAGGAATCCTATTTTTAGAACAGTCTATCTAAGTTCAAAGTCACTGAGAATGGTCAAATGTCAAGGTCACAGGGCAGGTTCAACTCAAACAGTTGTGATCTTATTGTGACGAAATTTTGAAGAATGATAAGGGCCAGGCAAGGATGAAGTAAGTGGATTTTAAGCACAATCAGTTGGATGTCAGGGCCACAGGACAAAGTTAGATGTTGGGCCTTTAGACCAACTGGTGAGCGTGTGTGTTGGTCTTACTAAGCGGTCCTTCTTGCCTCACTTAAGACTGCATAATTCCTTCATAGCCTTTGATAACGCTTCCCTAACCTTGCACATGTCTCCCAGGACCTTCCAAAACTTTTTATAACTTCACTTGGACACTCATTTTCCCTTCACAACAATATTTTTTCTGAACACTTTCCCTCTACAACATTCCATAACTTTTCTCGAACATTCCCTCTCCCTCCACAACCCCACTAACTCACCATCCATCGCCCTTCGCGTACACCGTGAAAGGTAGTTATTAAAGTGGCGGGGTTCCTGGTTTCGCGTCTGTACGTAGCGGACGCCACACCAGCGGACTCTGGCACCTACACCTGCTGTTATAACGTAACCTGTGCACCTGTGTTGTTGTTTATGTTGGCAGGTGAGGAACGGAGAAAAAGAGAGAGAGAGAGAGAGAGAGAGAATTAGCTAGGAGTGCAATTGCATCACGCAAGTTAGTCCCTGAAATGCAGAAAAAACTTTGACATTGCCCTCCATTATCCTCCTTCCCTCCCCTAGCCCCTCCTCCCCTCCCCTTGCCCCTCTTCCCTCCCCTTGCCCCTCTTCCCTTCCCCTTGCCCCTCTTCCCTCCCCTTGCCCCTCTTCCCTTCCCCTTGCCCCTCTTCCCCTCCCCCTGGCCCTCTTCCCTCCCCTTGCCCCTCTTCCCCTCCCCTTGCCCCTCTTCCCTCCCCTTGCCCCTCTTCCCTCCCCTTGCCCCTCTTCCCCTCCCCTTGCCCCTCTTCCCTCCCCTTGCCCCTCTTCCCCTCCCCTTGCCCCTCTTCCCCTCCCCTTGCCCCTCTTCCCTCCCCTTGCCCCTCTTCCCTCCCCTTGCCCCTCTTCCCTCCCCTTGCCCCTCTTCCCCTTCCCTTGCCCCTCCTCCCTCCCCGTAATTTAACCTCTTCCAAATCCTATTCTTCCTCCTCTCATCTCCTCTCTTTTACTTCCTCCCTTCGCCTTCTCGTCTCCTCACCACCTTTATTTCTCCTTTATACTGACTTTCACTCATACCATCTTTTTCCTCTCCCGTCACTCCCTACCTCTCCCGTCATCTCCCTACCTCTCCCGTCATCTACCTACCTTTCCCGTCATCTCCCTACCTCTCCCACTCAGACATTTTCCTAGCTCTCGTGTTCCTGCCCCCCCCCACCATACTTTCCCATCCCCTCCTCCTCCCCTACCCCCTTCGTTACCCTCCAATCTCCTCTCCCCAACACCCCCTCTTCTACCCAACCTCTTCCACTGTTCATTCCCTCTTCTCTTCCTCCTCCTTCTAATCCCCCCGCTCACTCTCTCCTTTCTCTTTCTCATCGTCTATCTTCCCTCCACCCTTTTCGTCAACCCTTCCCATTCTCTCCTCACTCTCCCTCTCCCCACCCACTCCTCTCTCTCTCTCTCTCTCTCTCTCATCCCGGTCTACCCTTCATCCCCTCTCCCACTTCTCAGTAAACCAATCATCTTCCAGTAATTTAACGACACTGTTATTACTGATGAAAAAAATGCTCAGATGTAATGAGATGGGAACTTTGATGTGAACTTGCTCTCGATAATTATCTTTTTTTTTCTTTAATTTCTCTTCTTGCATAAAGTATTGGTCATCTTTCGTTTCTCCATACCATTCCTTCTCTCTCTCTCTCTCTCTCTCTCTCTCTCTCTCTCTCTCTCTCAGTAACACGAAGCAATATCCTTCCTATATCTTACTCTCTCTTGGTAAATTGGTCGTTCTTGTTATAAATTTTTTTTTGTATTACAGATCATGGAAAAGTGTAGGTTTATTTTTTTTTTTCAATCTTTTTTCTCTAATTTCATTTTTGAATTCTTACCTCGTTGCCTTCGTCAAACCCCCTCTTTTTTTTTTTTTTTTCTTTCATGCCATATTCCCCCCCATCTCTCTCTCCTGCTAGTGCACATGGCTTTTCCCTGCTTAATGGACTGTGATAATGACCACCGGCTGCGGGCCCGTGCTTTTATAGGCGGGGGGTCGAAGTGCCACGGGGGCCTGGGAGGGAGAGGGGAGGATCTTTGTAACGGGACTAAGAATTAAGGGGGTGTAATTGTAACGGGAGTAACTTTATTGGGGTAAAATTATCCGAATTAAAATTAAGATGGTATATTTGTAACGAGTCAAATATTTGGAATTATAATAGTAGTAATTACTAAGGGATATGTTTGTAGCGGGTTTAAGAATTAACCCGCCATGTGCCAGCAGACTTTGCACCCTCATGGAGCCGTGGTGCCGGCCAATTTTCGACTGTTTTTTTTTTCTTTTTTGCTAGATAGTTCGAAATGATGAGAAAACATGGCGAACACCCATAAACGTACTCACAGAAGCCATTTAGGTCGATTATGAGGTCGATTCTCCCTGAGCAGGCTGCTGAAAACTTCGGAGTAACGCCCATAGACTTTATCGGCCGCCGTCGACATCCATGAGTTGAGGTAGGTGAGCTTCGTTTTCTTCATCGGTATCTATGCTGTTCGAGCCAAGGACACTCTTGTTGGGTATATAGATGATATAGGAAGTGGGTGTAGATGCGTGAAGGGTGCGTGCGTGTCCATGCCAGTCATCTGCAAAAGTTGAAAATTCTCATGTTGACGCCAGTTGCAATTGCCGACTGTACATGCACAGCTCCGGCACTGTCCACAGACGTAGGCACCACCGTCCATGTACGGCCCCTGCACGCGGCGGGTTAAGGTAGTATTTTTTAATGGCTTAAAAATAAATGGGGTATTTTTGTAACGCGAGTAACAAGGGGTATTTTTGTAACGCAAGTAACAAGGGGTATTTTTGTCATGCAAGTAACAAGGGGTATGTTTGTAATGATTTGAAGAATTAAGGGAGTATTGTTAAAAATAATTGGGATATTGTTGTAACGGGAGTAACAAGGGGAATTTTTGTAACATGAGTAACAAGGGATATGTTTGTAACGCGAGTAACAAGGGGTATTTTTGTAACGCGAGTAACAAAGGGTATTTTTGTAACGCGAGTAACAAGGGGTATGTTTGTAACGATTTGAAGAATTAAGGGAGTATTGTTTTAACGGGTTGAAAATAATTGGGGTATTTTTGTAACGCGAGTAACAAGGGGTATGTTTGTAACGATTTAAGAATTAAGGGTGTATTGTTTTAAATGGTTAAAAATAAAGAGGGGTATTTTTGTAACGCGAGTAACAAGGGGTATGTTTGTAACGGGAGACTGCATTAAGGGGGTATAATTATGATGGGGTAAAGAAACAAGGGTGTATGCTTATTAAGGTAAAGGTAAGGTGGCAGCAGATGCCATGAGCTGCTTAGCCACGCTGATCATCGCCGTAATTTTACAAGAGTATTGTGCGCTCTCAGCTGGAAGTTTGCTCACCCGTGTGGAGTGGATGTGGACAGGTGGCACTAAAACAGCTGGACAAAATTCAGAACAAAGCTGTTAGAAGTATTAATAAACCTGCTATTACAAATGAACTGCCTTCCTACAAGTCAGAAGGAACGTTGCTTTCCTTGCATTATTTTACAGATATTTTTATGACAAATGCTCAGACGAAGTTGCATCCATTGTGCCACCTCTCCATGCCTTCCCCCACGCTAAACGGGCATCAGGTAGCGCTCATGACTGGACTGTCACACTGCCTTATTGCATAACTTCTGCTGATCAGAATTCTTTTATTCCTGTACCACATCACTTTGGAACTCGCTTCCCCCAGAGTTATTTCCCCCCAAACTTCAACCTACAGCTGTTGAAGTCCAACTGTTACAGACTGTTTATGAAAGGAGGACACCTGTAATCTGGTGAATGGGTTAATTTTTAATTTTTTTTCCTTTCTCTGTTCATCTTCCATAAAAAAAAAAAAAAAAAAAGGGCCCTTGAGCCTGTAGTGGAATATCGTCCCATTTTCCTGTGATAAAATGCCAGCCAAGGCATTACCCTGGGTACTAATTTCACCTGACAACCCACAACGGGTGGCTGGACTCCTGAGTTGAGTGATGCCAGCTGCCCGCACCAGGTTTCGAACCCTGGCGGGAGGGGGCCGGCAGCTTTGTAGTTAGGGATGCTGACCACTGAGCCACCGCGGTGTAAAATTAACCTCTTACCTTCCGACTTCACTTCACATGGGATACAGCAGGGATGGCATTCAGCGTACTGTCCTTCACCTACTGGCTCATAGTCGCGAGGCTTACTGTGGTGGAGTTAGGAGGCTGTGTAACACCTTTTCCTTAGCGATTGGGTTTGCATACACCATCTTAAGGTTCGTTGTTTTATTACTTAGATCATTGTAGCACATTGAAGCAGGTGACGTCTTTTCCTTGTCACTGTTGCTGCTGCCTTACAATTGGACTCCAGAAAGATGTCTATATTAACAGGGAAGGGGTGAAGGAAACCTGTATATGCTTCCCCCAGTACCGAAAATCCCCCCAAAGACAAATACCACCGCCAGAACTGACCAAGAGCACCACCAAAAATATATGCCATGGAAGAGTTGAAATAGAGGCTGTGGCGCGTGGACACCAGAGATTTTATGGTTAGTGCTGGAACAGTGGTGGGGATGGGTAGCCTGCAGGCCATGTGGTACAGCGCAGCCAGCACCGTGCTGAACACAACACACGCCGTTGGCCTTTACCAGGCTACTGCTGAAGCAGAGAGAGAATAACTAAATACTCATCTCTCTCTCTCTCTCGTTAATTAATATATATTTCATATGCCAAACCAGCTACTATCAAATGGAGCAGCGTTAAATCCCTACCCCCATCCCCTTGTTACAAATATTCCTGTTATTTCCCTACCCCCTGAAAATATTTCCCGTGACAAATATACCCCCATTTATGTGTGTGCATTTGCCTACCTGGCATATTGCATCTCTCTCTCTCTCTCTCTCTCATAATATTACTTCCTGTCGTCATATATCCCATACAAATGCAATATTCTCACTATTCTAGCGTGAAAAAATGCACCCCCTGGCTCTACCCCGTGATATATATACCTCTACCTTCTCTTGTGACATATGTACCCCCAGCTTCCTCCACTCGTGACATATGTACCCCCAGCTTCCTCCACTCGTGACATATGTACCCCAGCTTCCTCCACTCGTGACATATGTACCCCCAGCTTCCTCCACTCGTGACATATGTACCCCCAGCTTCCTCCACTCGTGACATATGTACCCCAGCTTCCTCCACCCGTGACATGTGTACCCCCAGCTTCCTCCACTCGTGACATATGTACCCCCAGCTTCCTCCACTCGTGACATATGTACCCCCAGCTTCCTCCACTCGCGACATATGTACCCCCAGCTTCCTCCACTCGTGACATATGTACCCCCAGCTTCCTCCACTCGTGACATATGTACCCCCAGCTTCCTCCACTCGTGACATATGTACCCCCAGCTTCCTCCACTCGTGACATATGTACCCCCAGCTTCCTCCACTCGTGACATATGTATCCCCAGCTTCCTCCACTCATGACATATGTACCCCCAGCTTCCTCCACTCGTGACATATGTACCCCCAGCTTCCTCCACTCGTGACATATGTACCCCCAGCTTCCTCCACTCGTGACATATGTACCCCCAGCTTCCTCCACTCGTGACATATGTACCCCCAGCTTCCTCCACTCGTGACATATGTACCCCCAGCTTCCTCCACTCGTGACATATGTACCCCCAGCTTCCTCCACTCGTGACATATGTACCCCCAGCTTCCACTCGTGACATATGTACCCCCAGCTTTCTCCACTCGTGACATATGTACCCCTGTTTCCCTCTTGCCATTTGTAAGTTTTCAATTTTAACTATAGACTTCCTTCATTTTCTTGCAATAAATGGGTTTCTCTCTCTCTCTCTCTCTCTCTCTCTCTCTCTCTCTCTCTCTCTCTCCAAACAGTCATCAGAGTGATATGTGGGAAGTGTTATCAGTAAACATCAGAAGCTACAATTAAATAAATCAATATTTAATTCAAATATATCATTGGCCACCAGGTCAACATTGCATCAAAGGCCTGTATTCTGGTCGACTGAGGAAGCTCCCTATGACCTTTTCCTAAGCGAGTTATTTTGTTCATTACATTTTGATCTTGTACTTCATAAACTCTTCCAGTATCGCCATATTCTCCTTAAATAACGCACAAAAGGATATTAACAACTGTATCCAAAAATAAATCGCTAAGGAAGATGTGTTAGGGAGCTTCCTTAATCGACAAGAATACAGGTCAAAATCATGGGTGTGAAAGACGCCTGTGATATAAAAATAAACTTGGTAATAGTGCAGTGACGCGGCCATAGAAGCACTTGGATGGCAGGCGTTTTCAGTAATTTCTGTCTCATATTTAAGGTAGTAATAAATCTGCTCTACTGGGCTGGGTAGTAGGTGTAGGCATCCACCATTCACTCACTTGATGTAGTGCTGCCTTCCAGTGAGGGTACGTTGAGGGACAAACTAAATGGAAACCTGTTAATTACACAACCATTCACTACATTGGTTACTAAATACGGTTTGGGTGGATTATTGCCACGCTAAAACAGTCTCCCAAGCCTTATACTCTTATTTCCTTTTTCACCACCTCCTCATATTTCTCCCTCGCCTCTTCGTCTCTTCTCTCCCTCTTATCTCTTCTTCTTTCTTTTCTTGCTTCCCCTCTCTTCCTCAGATTTCCACCCCTTCTTCCTCCCCCTCTTCTCTCCCGCTCTCTATTTTTCTCTTTCTTATTTTCCTTTATTCCTAACTTACCACCATTCACTCTTCCCCTCCTTAATCCTCACTCTCCCTCTTCTTGCCCTCCTCTTACTAATTTCGTCGCAACAAGTCCCCTTCTTCGTTCCTTTTTCCCATTCCCTTTCATCCTCCTCCTCGTCCCTCACCCGTATTTCCTCTCCTTTCTCCTCCTCTTTCCTCCTCCTCTTCTTACCTCCTTCCCCCTCTCTCTCAGTCCAGTCCCATCGTGTTCATTCCTTGTACTGTTGGGATGAGTCTTGTTGTGGGTCTGTCCTTCTCCTTTATTTACTGACCAATGCCGCACCACCTCGTTGGGTCAGTAAGGTCTGTGTAGTCTGTGCAACTGTTCCTCTCGCCTCCCCCTCATCCCTCTGTGTTCCTTCCTTCATTCTTTCGTCCTCCTTTCTCCTGTACCTCCTCTCTCCCATTCTCTTTCTCGTCCTCCCTTCGCTTCCTTACCACTCCCCACCCCCTTCCTTCTCTTCCGCTTCTTCCTTTTGTTTCTTCCTCTTCCTCACTCCACCTCCTTTCCCTCAACCATTTCTTTTACTTCACCTCTTCTTCCCATACCTCTCTTCCCCGCTTTCCTTTTCTCTCCTTCCTTTCCCCCTGCCCACTCTCTCCAATCACCCCTCCCTCTTCTGAGACCCCTTCCCCTCTCCCCTCTCGCCTCCTTCTCTCCAAGCGGCCATCACTCCCCAGTTTTCACCCCAGCCCTTATTTCTTTACGGCCCATTCTGCCGCCCTAACAAAGCAGAATTTCAAACTGACGATCCCGTGCCAAAACGCACTCTAATATCTGCCATATGTCTCTGGCTTGGCCGAGAGCAAAAACGACACACACACACACACACACACACACACACACACACACACACACACACACACACACACACACACACACACACACACACACACACACACACACACACACACATTCGAGTCGCCAGTTTAAAGTAAAGCAAGATTAAACAAGGAAAATACACCGCGCCCAGCAGTTGGTCTAAGAACCCAGCGTTTGATTATGTCCTGTGACCTTGACCTTCGACAGAATGGTAAAAAATGGAACTACTTAATTCTTGCCTGACCCTCAACCGTTCCACGAGGCTTGTTCCACATCAGATAAAAAATATCAGAGTTCACCCTGCCTTTACTCTTGGTCTTTGTCTCACTGTATTGTTTTCAGAATCCAATATCGTCATCCTTGGCTGACCCTCAGTCCTTCCACCTCGTTTTTGTCTAATTATAAAATAACTTTGAGCTATGGAGTTAAACATCTGACCTTGCCCTGTGACCATGATTTTTGACTAATTGTTCTCATTATCGAATTACTTACTTCACTCTTGCATCACCTCCAGCCCTTACCAATTACTTACTTCACTCTTGCATCACCTCCAGCCCTTACCAATTACTTACTTCACTCTTGCATCACCTCCAGCCCTTACCAATTACTTACTTCACTCTTGCATCACCTCCAGCCCTTACCAATTACTTACTTCACTCTTGCATCACCTCCAGCCCTTACCAATTACTTACTTCACTCTTGCAATACCTCCAGCCCTTACCAATTACTTACTTCACTATTGCATCACCTCCAGCCCTTACCAATTACTTACTTCATTCTTGCATCACCACCAGCCCTTACCAATTACTTACTTCATTCTTGCATCACCTCCAGCCCTTACCAATTACTTCACTCTTGCATTACCTCCAGCCCTTACCAATTACTTACTTCATTCTTGCATCACCTCCAGCCCTTACCACAAACATGGTCTGAGTCACATCAAAGTTGTTTATGTTGGCACTGTTATGTAACCTTGACCTTAATCCTCTTATTCTTAAAAACAGAGTTTCAGTCCTATGGCTCATTCTCTCCTATGGCTGATTCTCAACCCTTCCACCAAGTTTGGTTTATAACAGATCGAAACTGTTTTAGTTATTTTGTTCGGCCGCAGTTTCCTCTGGTAGCAAATATTTCTAAGCCGAGACACACTTTGTTTTGCCATCCATTAGTAATTTTTTTAATTTCCTTTCTTATTAATTTATTTATTTTGATGCTCGTAAAGAAAGTGATGGACATGCCCTAAGTGTGAAGGCGAAGTGTAAGAGTAGACCGACCTTAGTTCTTGACCGTACAGTTGGCAACATATAAACCTGGTACAGCATCAGTGTGCAGCAGAGGTGTGGCATTTGGTACAGCATCAATGTGCAGCAGAGGTGTGGCATTTGGTACAGCATCAGTGTGCAGCAGAGGTGTGGCATTTGGTACAGCATCAGTGTGCAGCAGAGGTGTGGCATTTGGTACAGCATCAGTGTGCAGCAGAGGTGTGGCATTTGGTACAGCATCAGTGTGCAGCAGAGGTGTGGCATTTGGTACAGCATCAGTGTGCAGCAGAGGTGTGGCATTTGGTACAGCATCAGTGTGCAGCAGAGGTGTGGCATTTGGTACAGCATCAGTGTGCAGCAGAGGTGTGGCATTTGGTACAGCATCAGTGTGCAGCAGAGGTGTGGCATTTGGTACACTTGACAAGCTTGACATAATCACATGTTTGTTGGTGGCACTGACAGCAATGAACGCAGGTGTCAAATATTAGTTGAAATGACCAAGTAACTGTGAGGCAGGAACGTCCGAAATTGTAGCCACACCTCCACTGCACATTGCCACTGTACCAGCTGCAGGTGTGGCCAACTGTACATCACAGGCACTGCCAACACTTAGCAAAGCCACTGTACCAGCTGCATGTGTGGCCAACTGTACATCACAGGCACTGCCAACACTTAGCAAAGCCTCTGACACGTGAATGAAGCTTTTCATTCACGTAATTTCAAGTTCATGAGTAAGGGGTTCTTGATATGCATTGGGGTCATTGTGGCGTGATTTTCTGAATGTACTTTGTCAGGGCACAGGGTTGTATTGACAACTGGAGAGAGAGAGAGAGAGAGAGAGAGAGAGAGAGACAGACAGACAGACAGACAGTCAGTCAGACAGAGTCCGTCAAGAAGGAGCTTGTGTTTTGTGTGGGTGGGTGGGTGTGCGTGTGTTCAATTTTAACCAAACTTGGTGGAGAGGTTAATGGTCAGCTAAGGATTAACTTGTAGTTTTTAAGAGCAGTAGGTCAGTTAAGGTTACAGGGCTGGGTCAAAGTCTGGTCTAGGAAGGTGTACTTAAACAAATTACTTTTTTTTTTAAATTCATACAAAACATGCAGGAGGCTTTGGGAGTACGGAAAGAACGAATGGCTTCAGTTGTGAGAACACTCAGTAAGAGGTCAGTGTCATAGGGAAAGGTCAGATGTTCGGCTTTATGACCAACAGGTGGATGCGGGTGTTGCTCTCAAAGGCATATATACTAGTGGGTTGAGGAGGCTACCTATCACCTCCTCGTGAGCAATTTATTTTTGGATATGGTTGGCTAATATCGTTCTGTACGTTGTTTATGCAGAATACGGTGATTTTGAAATTATTTAAATAACTCAGAAGAGGGCAGCAAGGTGTAATAAATAAAATAGGTCACTTAGGGAGAGGTGTTAGGGAGCGTCCTTAAACCGTCAAGAATGCGAGCCGGTGTCAGAGTCGCAGGGAAAGGTCAGAGGTCAAAGCCACTGGGCTAGGTCAACTTATATGGCCTAAATCTCTATGGATCAACCTTGGTGGAAGTGTTAAGGGTCAGGCGACGATTTACTAATTCGATATTGAGAGCAGTCGATCGAAGGTCAAGATCGCAGGGGAAAGGTCAAATATCCAGCCTCACTAACAGGTGGCGCGGCTCCTTCTTGTATTGCTTATAATTTCTTAAGTACGGTAACATTCTCTTGTTTCCTGATCACAATAATCAGCAGCGTCATTGTCAGTAGTGTCATCAGTTTTTTTTTACCAGTCATCATCATCATCATCATCATCATCATCATCATCATCACCACCATCAACAAGCATACCGTAATTAATGACATTGCGATACTCACATCATCATCATTGTTGTTGTATCGTCATCGTCATTATGATCATCATCATCATCGTCGTCGTCGTCGTCATCGTCATCGTCACCGTCGTCGTCATCGTCATCGTCGTCGTCGTCGTCGTCACCATCACCATCATCATCACCATCATCATCACCACCATCATCATCATCATCACCACCACCACCACCACCACCATCAACAAGCATACCGTAATTAATGACATTGCGATACTCACATCATCATCATCACCACCACCACCATCACCACCACCACCACCACCACCACCACCATCAACAAGCCTACCGTAATCATCATCATCATCATCACCACCATCATCATCATCATCATCATCACCACCACCACCACCACCACCACCACCACCACCACCACCACCACCACCACCACCACCACCATCATCATCATCATCATCATCATCATCATCATCACCATCACCACCACCACCACCACCACCATCATCCTCATTATCATTATCATCATCATCATTATCATCATCACCACCACCACCACCACCACCACCACCACCACCACCATCAACAAGCCTACCGTAATTAATGCCATTGCGATCCTCAGCTCATTAATTACTCAGGCCAGTGTAAATCTAGGCCAGCTGTGGCCCAACTCAATTAAGTGTTGCTGGAGCACAAAGGGAAAAAGACTAACCTTGTGTGAGTGTGACAGCAGAGTGGCTTCACCCAGGGGCATGGAGAGTTAGCCACAGTTGCTGGAGAGAGAGAGAGAGAGAGAGAGAGAGAGAGAGAGAGAGAGAGAGAGAGAGAGAGAGAGAGAGAGAGAGAGAGAGATTGTTTGTTTGTGTGTGTGTGTGTGTGTGTTGGGCGAGGTGCTCTGTCAAACAAGTGTCATCAACCGGAATACACCCCAGACAAAAGAAACACCCTCCCCCCCCGCAAAAAAAAAAAAAAAAGACCGTCGCGAAATCAAAATTTATTCAAATGATTCTGTATTTTTTCTTGTTATTTTTTTTTAGTTTTGTGTATTTATGTCCATCTATCTATCTATCTATCTACCTGTCGATCTGTCGATAGATAGAAGTATGATGAATAGGTAGATATACAAATAAAATGAGCCCAACTCGTAACACCCGGTTTCCTAAGGCCAGACCTCCTGCATATCACACACCTCCACATGTCACCACTTCGTCGCTAACACCCTCCTACCATATTGAGTAAATGTTTGGGGCGTCTCATACAGACTGATGTGTGTGTGTGTGTGTGTGTGTGTGTGTGTGTGTGTGTGTGTGTGTGTGTGTGTGTGTGTGTGTGTGTTTTGATGGTGGGTTACATGTGGGTGAGTGTTATCATGAAATTCCGCGGCGTAAACTCCTGCCTTGGCCAGCTGTGTTGGGCTATTGGGCCAGGCTTTAATTGTAAAGGCAAACGTCGGTGATAGATGGCGAGAGGGCAGATTAGATCGTTCAGGCCAAGGACGTCTTTTGTCCATCGTTGCGGCTGCCAGTCGATGTTATTAAGAAATAAAGTGGAAGTAAAGCGCTTCAGACACAGCACGTTTGGCTTGTATATATTCCTGTGGCAGCAGACGATTTAAGGCGCACTGAACTGCACGTGTAAGATACAGGCTTTATTAACCCCTTCATTACGAGGCGGCTCCCCTGACAAAAAGGAAAGAGCTTGGCAGTAGCGACAAAAAACTAACAAAAGACGCTACTGAAGAGATTAATGCCAGCAGCCGTGGCAATCCTGCGTGTCTTATTGTTGCTGATGCCAGGCGATTTGTTTGATGTTTGGCCACACCTTTACACCTGTAGGACTTGAGGTGCCCTTCATTAACACCTGCACTGCTAATGACCTCACCTGTAGGACTTGAGGTGCCCTTCATTAACACCTGCACTGCTAATGACCTCACCTGTAGGACTTGAGGTGCCCTTCATTAACACCTGCACTGCTAATGACCTCACCTGTAGGACTTGAGGTGCCCTTCATTAACACCTGCACTGCTAATGACCTCACCTGTAGGGCTTGAGGTGCCCTTCATTAACACCTGCACTGCTAATGACCTCACCTGTAGGACTTGAGGTGCCCTTCATTAACACCTGCACTGCTAATGACCTCACCTGTAGGACTTGAGGTGCCCTTCATTAACACCTGCACTGCTAATGACCTCACCTGTAGGACTTGAGGTGCCCTTCATTAACACCTGCACTGCTAATGACCTCACCTGTAGGGCTTGAGGTGCCCTTCATTAACACCTGCACTGCTAATGACCTCACCTGTAGGACTTGAGGTGCCCTTCATTAACACCTGCACTGCTAATGACCTCACCTGTAGGGCTTGAGGTGCCCTTCATTAACACCTGCATTGCTAATGACCTCACTACATCCCATTATGGTCGTTTGGAGATGTCAGGAATAAAAAAAGGCATTAATGGGTTAAACCTAATCTCTCTCTCTCTCTCTCTCTCTCTCTCTCTCTCAGCCCCTAAAGCCTGCCAGAATTATTTTAGCACTTCATTCCTGAAAAACGCATAATGAAGTATGAAAAAAACTATGCAAATTCCCGCCAGATTTATGTTTGGGTTGTTGGGGGTGGGGGAGCGTGGGAATGTGTGGCCTGGCCTGGTCTATGGCGGGAGAAAATGGGTGTTGGAGGGCGTAAACTTGGGTGGGGGGACTCGTGTGTTTGACATTTGATGGCTTATTCCCTTCCTTTGACGGGCTGGAGGTCAGAACAGCCGCCGCACACAAGTTTTTGGTTATTTTTTTATTATTATTTTTATCATTCCACCAAAATGGTACACGTGCGTGACGTCATGGGAAGGCATCACATGACTGAGTTTGGACATCCATTGACAAGTGAGATATTCAGACATGTTACTGAACCAGGTATTGTGAAGGGAAAATCAGGTACCATTTGTTGACATAATTACTGAATTGCATGACTGAAATGGAACAAGTTTTACCTTTGCCTTGCTGTGAGGACAGGGTGACATAGAGGCACTTTGTTCGTGGCCACCCTTTATGGTACTGAGGCATCTGGATATAGATAGATGGATAGTTGGCTAGACAGATAGAGATAGATATAGATGTGCAAGATGGTGTAACCATTTCCTACCCCCACGCGTGTTTTAAAATTGCTTGTCTTGCATTAGGAGCCTGCCTACATGTTCTTGCGCTTAGTTTTAATTTAAAAAAATGTCTGTTGTGTGACGCCATATAAAAAAGATTAAATAATTGACTTATCAACGCTAGAGCTAGTGAAAGGTGTGGCTGCAGCCTTCCTGTGACGATATAGCAAGAGTCTTTATACCCTCCACCTGACAAAGGCAGAGGAGAGTATTGTTATCAACTGGTGTCCGTCCATAGAGGAGGGCGGCTGGGCGTAGAGATCTCGTTTTCGGAGCAAATCTCAGAAAGTATTAATTATGGAGTCATGAAATTTACCTTGATTATGTGTCTTATAATGAACCTGTGCCTTTTGATAGGCAGAATGCTGTGTCTTAAGTAGTTTTTTTGAGGGGAGTAAATAATGAAAAGTAATAAAAGTATGTATTTTTGGAGATTTCAGTGCGACCTGCTGTCTCTGTGTTATACGAGTTGGGGGGGGGGTAGGACTGCTATGCGCTTGGTAAGGTGTGCAGAGGTGGATATGTGCTTGGTCAGGTGGAGAGTTGCAACAGCATAGCGTTGCCTACGTTTTTATTTATTGATTTATTATTATTATTATTATTATTACAACTATTATTATTATTATTATTATTATTATTATTATTATTATTATTATTTTTATTATTATTATTATTATTATTACAGTATTATTATTTTACACACCAAGCGCTGATGCTTGAGAATGGTGACTTGATATGATAAACACCACAGGATTGGCTGGTTCTGAACCCAGCAGCCATCACAAGCCTTGATATCTGTAAAGGTGACGTCACATCCTGGACGCCACACGATTGGCTAATTTCAGACCCAGCAACCAATCACCAGCCTTGATATCTATAATGGTGACGTCACTTGCTGGATATTACATGGCTGGATAATTGTAAACTCAGCAGCCAGTCACAACCCTGGATAGCCTTGGTGTTGGCCTATCAAGGGCAGGATCGTGGTTTTACTGCATATCTGTTGGTAAATATCGAGTGGGCGATAAAGCACGTCATCTGGAGCCATCGAGAAGCGTTCATAGGAGGTCGTTGATGATTTATGGGTGAGTCAGGTGCACATAACGAGGACTGGGAGAATTAATGAATATTTCGTAAGTTTCCATATATTCTAGCGGTAAGTGGCGCGTCAACCATCCACTCACCCGTTGAGCACCAACACACTTGACTCTACCCTGGATGACGAGCCAAATGATTTTCTGAAGCCTATAACCAAATGAACACCTGTGGTTAAGGCGCTCCAATTGGATGGTGTTTGTAAGGGTTTCCTTTTAAGTGTGTTTATCGTAAATTGTTGTCAGGTATATGCAGAAATGATACAATGTGGTGGAGAGAGTGCAGTGAACTGTCTGTGGGTAATATGTCAAAATGCCTGGATTAATAGAACTGTACCCGTGGAAGAGAAAAAGGTTGTAATATTACCTTGGTACATGAGGTGGCAGAAGGGAGTGCTGAAATACTGTGAAATAAAGTCTGTTGAGTATTTTACGAAAGTTAGTTGGAGAAAGTGATAATAATGATAAGAAAGGTAACGGACTACTGGTAATTGAAGAAAGTACCTTTGAGAATGGTAATGGATGTCTGGATCGTATATTTGCAGCAGTACAGATAGTGGAGAAAGCATATGGAGGTGTATTTGGGAATTAGGTTGGAGACAGGAAATAGGGATGAAGCATGGATGCTGTAGGAAATGTTCGAAGTGAAAAAAACAGCTGATAAATGTTGCATATATTAGATTTCATGGGTAAAAAGCCATGGAGGAAATTAGTGAGTGTTAATCAAGAAGAAATAATCGCCATTACCGGTATTAATTCAAAACCTGGATCTCAGTTACTCATCTGGTTCTTGCCGTGGATGAAAGTTGTTGGGCATGTCCGGTGTGGATGGACAACTTGATGATTGTTGTAAAGATACTTTATCATGTGAATTAATAGTGTAAATAATTAGTTAATATTAAAAGGAGAAACCTGGATGTACGAATGGGTCGAAACCTGTTCTCAGTCACAGATTTAGTTTGTTTCCCTGTCCATTGTGACGGCATCTGTTAAACAAACGGCCACAACCTGGTAAAAATATACCCCTAATTCAGAGGGAAAAAACGGAAGTGTGAAGGGTGTGTCATTGATGGGTGTATTTGTATTGTATTTACTGGGTTTACTAACATCTTACACATATTACTGGGGATTACGGTGATGATGATGGTGACGATGATGAGGAAAAGGATGGTTATGGCAACAAAGGTGATGATGATGGAGTAGTCTGTCAGGCTTTCATGTGATTCTGTCTCTGTCTCTTTCTATCTCTATCTCTGTAAAATCTGTCTGTCTGTCTCTCTAATTATATGCCTGTCTCTCGGTGTGCCTACCAAACTACGTGTCTGTGTACCTATCTGTTTTTCTGTCTGTCAGTCTAATACTCCTTTTCTCTTGATTTGTTTGCCAGTCAGTTTATCTGCCCCATTGCCTATCTATCTACTTGTCTATCTATGGTATCTATGGCACCTACGCATATCCTTCAGTTTATTAAGGTTTGCTGTTACGTCTCTTGTATTCACACTCAGGCTCCTGTGACTCACTCTCACCATTACACAATCGTCTGATGTCAGCTGGAACGGAACACTAGAGCTGCGCTGACCATGAGAGGGTTAAATATTTGCCTCCTCCTGCATATATTCAGTGGTTGTGATGGAAAGTGAGTTCCTTGCTTTGGCTTTGTGTTGTAATTTATACCTTTGAGACAGACCAAGAACAAGATGGAGAAGTATATGAGGGAGGGTGGCGTGTTGTGGGTAGCATGATTGGTCCTTAGTTACTGGAAACAAAGAATTATATTAAAACTTTTCAGAAAGAACAGCGACCCCGCGCCTGGACGCTGACCTTGACCTCTGCTGGACCTGCACCAATATCGAAGCGTATCTTGCCATGCTGCCACATAATGTGCCTCTGATCTTACTGAATCAGGTGGCGTATCTTGCCATGCTGCCACATAATGTGCCTCTGATCTTACTGAATCAGGTGGCGTATCTTGCCATACTGCCACATAATGTGACTCTGATCTTACTGAATCAGGTGGCGTATCTTGCCATGCTGCCACATAATGTGCTTGATCTTACTGAATCAGGTGGCGTATCTTGCCATGCTGCCACATAATGTGCCTGATCTTACTGAATCAGGTGGCGTATCTTGCCATGCTGCCACATAATGTGACTCTGATCTTACTGAATCAGGTGGCGTATCTTGCCATGCTGCCACATAATGTGACTCTGATCTTACTGAATCAGGTGGCGTATCTTGCCATGCTGCCACATAATGTGACTCTGATCTTACTGAATCAGGTGGCGTATCTTGCCATGCTGCCACATAATGTGACTCTGATCTTATTGAATCAGGTGGCGTATCTTGCCATGCTGCCACATAATGTGACTCTGATCTTACTGAATCAGGTGACCGTGGGGTAATGCCTCGCTCTGTGTTTTGACCGTGATTCGTGACCTTAACCTTGGATCGACCCATATCAAATTTGACTCCGTTCTTTCCATTCCCCCACACAATATATTTTCTCTGTCTACCTATCCACAGCCAGACGCATAAATCCAGTAAGGGATGGCCTCAAGCAAATCGCCTCCTTGTCGCCCTGTGCCCTGCCATTTCGATGTCCTTTCTCATATACTTTTCCATTTCATCCCTCCATCTCATCCTCGTTCTCCCCTTCCTTCTCCCCCTCTCCACGTCACTCACATACAATCTCCTCGTTAGTCTCCCACTCCTCATCCTCTCCTCATGGTCAACCCACCTCAGTGTATTTCACCTAATCCTTTCTATCACATCCACATCCACATAACAATGCTCCTTCACTTCCTCATTTGTCAGTCTCTCCATGTAACTTCATGTAAATAATAGATCCATAAATATAAAAAACAGACAAAAGAAGACTCACCAGGATGAGGACTCGACACCTGGTTCTCAGTCTCGGACCAGGACCCTCTTCCTCTTCTGCCCGTGAGGCTTCTGTTTCCTCTTCTTATATTTATTTCTTATGTACACATTCATATTTATCATGTTACAGGTTTAGGTCTATTAATGAGGGAAAATTATGCGATTCTTTTCAAAGGAATGTATGAACTCGGGTATGTGAATCATCATCATCATCATCATCATCATCATCATCATCCAGCATCCTTCCATTATGTAACACAGATCTCTGCCAACTTTCTCCACTCTGACCTGTTTGTTGTTAGGATATGTTAGTGTGGTTGTGTTCTTGGGTGGCTGTGGTGGTTACTTGTGGGAGAAGGAGGAGAGGAAGTCTGAGAACGAAGTAACTGTGTTACTGGAAAGTAGGTGTGTGTATGAATAGGATTAGCGTGAGTGTTTGAAAAGTGCGTGTGAAGGTGCGTGTGGAGGGAGTGCATTGTTGACGAATGTGTGTGTGTGTGTGTGTGTGTGTGTGTGTGTGTGTGTGTGTGTGTGTGTGTGTGTTGAAAGTATATAAAATAGCGTATGTGAATATTTTTATTAAAACGATAGATGTTAATTATTAAAATTGAATGCACGAACGGAGAGGAAGACAGTGTACGAAACCCTATCCGTTACTGGTGCAGTTATACACGAAAGAGAGAGAGAGAGAGAGAGAGAGAGAGAACTGAGCCTAATTTGACAACAGTTACTTTAAATACGAAAAAGAAACCACCAGGGATGACTGCTTTGATCCCGGGCCTCACTAACCAGACCCAGTTATCTACCGGTCATGTCTGTAGTGGTTTCTGTCTCTCTGTCTGCTTTGCTGTCTGTTTATGTCTTTCTTCAGCCTGTATATTTGGTTATCTGAATGTACATATGTTTACTTTTTAACAAACTGTTGATCGATAAATCCATCTATCTTTTCTGTGTTCACTCTCCAAGGTATCCATCTGTGTATATATCTATTTCCAAGATGTCATCCCGGGTGGCTGTTATTAGTTGTGTTAGTGTGGATCCCATGACTCACTCACCTGAGGAAAAGCGTCTGACGTTACCTACAACTGAATACTAGAGTTGTTCCGACCATGGGAAGGTTTATAATGATGATGTTAGCGTGCCTCGACTACTATTCTCAGTCAGCTCAATAAAATGGTTTAGAATAGTGGAGTTATCAAGACCCTCAAGGGCTTACTTTTGAATGTATTAACACTCCTAGGTTCCCATAGTTTATACTCTGCCTAATTAATTAATGTGGCGTTAGTGGAATGGAACTGGTCTACTAGAGGAGTCTATTCATGTATCTATCTGCTTCATCTCACCAACTGTACCCAGCTGTTTATCTGTCTATTGCTCAGTTAGTGTAGTGGCAGGCACAGAGTGGTGGTGGTAGCAATAACAATGTGGATGTACAATATGGGGTAGCAGCGTATATGAGGCAGGTTGGTGTGTTGTGGTGGCAGGCACAGAGTGGTGGTGGCAGCAATAACAATGTGGATGTACAATATGGGTTAGCAACGTATATGAGGCAGGCTGGTGTGTTGTGGTGGCAGGCACAGAGTGGTGGTGGCAGCAATAACAATGTGGATGTACAATATGGGTTAGCAACGTATATGAGGCAGGCTGGTGTGTTGTGGTGGCAGGCACAGAGTGGTGGTGGTAGCAATAACAATGTGGATGTACAATATGGGTCAGCAGCGTATATGAGGCAGGCTGGTGTGTTGTGGTGGCGGGGGTTCTTACTCACCACCCACATACTTAATGTCTGGCTCACCCATTGCACGACGCGGTGTTAGCTGATAGTAATAAACTGATAGACAGAGACTGACAGATAGATTGATGAATAGGATAGATAGATAAATAGGTAGACATATGAACAGTCGGATTAAGATTGGAATATGGTTGAGTAGACAGGTAAGTAGATTGATAACTATATGGATAAGTAGATGTACACCTGATGAAAAATAGTGAGTTACATCGATAGACAAATGAGTAGGGAGATGGTTACCCGGTGAAATTATGTGGATATATGTATGCGTAAGTGCAATAACAAACAAGAGAGAAAGAGACAGAGACAGACAGACAGAGAGAGAGACAGACGAAGAGAGAATAATATGAAAAACTGATATACATAGACCGGAAAGTATAAAAGACAAAAATGAACCCAGTTATGAAACCCGGTATGATGTAGCAAAGAAACTCAAGGCCATATAGGGTTGGATCCCTGGCCCTTGCTATCCAGGTCCAGATAACCACTGCTGTTGGCTGTAGGAGCTTCTGACCGATGAAGGTACGGAAAACCAATCTGTTCTGTTATATATTTATAGCTCTGTCATTCTCATTCAACCAGTTATTTTGTCTGTCATTATTTTATTCTTATGATTCAGGTAATGTTTTTGTCTATCGTCTGTCATTTATCTGTATCTATCTTCATATCTTTTCCTGTCTTCTTTAATCTATTTCTCCGTCCTTCTAATCTTATCATTGCCAATAAGTCTAATCAGTCGATCTACCTATCTATCGTATTCTGTAACTCGTAATTACCCGACGATCAGCTTTAGAGTTCATTCATGCTACCCACCAAAATATGCCTCTTAGCTACTCACTGACCACCCGTCACATCATCATCATCATCATTATCACCACCATTATCTTATTTTCCAGTGTGTGTGTGTGTGTGTGTGTGTGTGTGTGAGAGAGAGAGAGAGAGAGAGAGAGAGAGAGAGAGAGGAGATAGCACTAGTACAATAAGAACGCCGAGATACACATATAAGCGGCATACAAAAGTAAACTCAATAATGAATTTTGGTATAAGACAGAAAAAAACAAAATCATCCCCTATGGCAGGCTGGATGCCAGGCCTTCACCCTGTACACCCAGGTATGCGCCTGTGTTGGGTGTGGCAGCCTCTGTTTGCCATGTGAACACTATCTTATCTATCACTCTGTTCACCTACACCTCTACCTGTCTGCCTGTCTTTCTGTCTAACCATTTAACTGTTAAACAGCCTAACTACCTCTCTGCCATTCAGTATTCAATTACTTCCTTCCTTCCTTCCTTCTTTCTTTCTATTCTGTCTTTTATATTTATGTATTTCTTCTTGCACAAGTCTGTGTACATACCCTTAATTATCTGGGTATCTATCTGTATCTATCTACCTCTATCTGTCTGTCTGTCTGTCTCATTTCTCTACTAATAGATCAGTCTGTATATCTTTCATCCATCTACTTATCTCTCTATATATGAGCCTCCCTCAGCGTCTATTTACATGTCATTGTCTACCTGTCTGTCTGTTTGCTTCTGTTTGGTTACCTCTTTCTCTGTCCATCTTTCTATCTAATAAACTGTCTGTATACCAACATCTACCTTTGTGTCTAATAATTATTTATTTATCTGTCCTTCTATCCACGTCTATCAGTCGATCTATCTATATATCTGTCTATCTATCCACCTATCTTTGGAGTCTTAACAGTATTATAAGTAAACCTGATAACCTGATATAATACATAATGGAAAAATAGAAACAGATGGAAATCTAGTGACAGCGAAGATGTAAGGGTACAGAGAGAGAGAGAGAGAGAGAGAGAGAGAGAGAGAGAGAGTTATCACTTGGCGGTAAACACTCTCAGGCTTGGGGTTTCATTTGCTCGGGACTTGTCTTGGAAAGATCATATTGCATCTCTTGTAAAATCTGCTTCCAAGCGATTGGGTGTGCTAAGCCGACTCCGTTCCTTCTTTGCCCCTGCACAATTGTTGACTCTATACAGGGGTTTTATCCGCCCCTGTGTGGAGTACAACTCTCATGTGTGGGGAGGCTCCCCACATACAGCTCTTCTCAATAGGGTGGAGTCAAAGGCTTTTCGTCTCATTAACTCTCTCCCTCTTACTGACTCCCTTCAACCTCTGTCTCTTCGCCGCAATGTTGCATCTTGATCTCTTTTCTATCGCTACTTCAATGGTCACTGTTCCTCTGAACTGTCTGCATGCATTCCTCCACTTCTACGACGGGCGCGTAGCGCCCATCTAGCAGCAAACTCTCACCCCTTTTCTGTCCAACTCTCTAATGCAAGAGTTAACCGTTGCTCCCAGTCCTTCATTTATGCAACAGGTCAGCTCTGGAACTGTCTCCCTCTGTCTATATTTCCTGTTTCCTATGATCTCCAGTCTTTCAAACGCAGTGTGTCTAGGCATCTCGAATTGAATGGATCTTGAATTTGGCTCTCTCTTGTATTTTGTTTTTCTCTTGGAAGGAACAGTTTTGCAGGCTCATTGCCTTTGGTTCCTTCTTCCCCACATAAAAAAAAAGAAAAAAAAAAGGCACCTCTGACTCAGCTGAATAAAATCGTCATGGTTTATATTATGGAATCCAATACTAGAGCTGTGCCACCATGAGAGGGTTAAATATTGGCCTGGTGCTGCATATGTTGGCTTGGCCAGTGACTTCCTTGCTTTGGCTTGGTGGTGTAATTCATACCTTTGACACAGACCAGGAACAAGATGCAGGGGCGAGGTGGCGGGCTATATAAAGGTGGGTGGCGTGTTGCGGGAGGAGGGGTTGTTACTGAGTAGGAACTGGAGATCCCTTTTAGGGAAGTAATTGTATGAAAATGCGTGAACTGGAAGGACACTAAGTAAACCCAGAAGAAGATTAGGTGGCAAGGTGTATGAGGGAAGGTGTCATGTGGGTGGGAGGAGGGGTCGTTAATTAACCCGGACAGAAATGATAAGAGATACAGCATTTTTGACTTGACCATCTCTTGGAGGTTATGACGTCACGAGAGAGAGAGAGAGAGAGAGAGAGAGAGAGAGAGAGAGAGAGAATATGGAATAATTTAAAAAAAAAATCACTTATGAACGAACAAGCAAAACAAAAGAATCTGGGCCTCTTTTTGAACCCCGGCATGATGTAGAAAAAGAAACACCAGTCATTTAAGGGTTGGATCCCGGAGCGTCACTCTCTGGACTCAGGTATCCACCTGTGTTGGCTGCAGGAGTTTCTGCCAGATTTAGGTATGGAAAAATAGGGTGGAGTCAAAGGCTTTTCGTCTCATTAACTCTCCTCCTGTCGCTTTGTCTGTGTGTCTGCCTAACTGTTTTCCTATCCGGTTGTAAATGTCTGTCTGTCTGTATGTCTCAGTACCTATTTATCTCCATCTAACATCTCATCAGTGTACCACAGTCAGCCAATTAGTCTATCAGTTTTCATCATTATGGTTCACTTTATATGTATTTCTCTTATCATCATTATTCTGCTTGACTATTTGTAAATCCATTTATGTACATTTGTCTGTCAACCATTCTACCTATAGCTATCAGTCTAACTAATCTGTCTGTCGGTCTTTATCAGCATCTCTTCCTATATATTTTTTCTCCCTTTTAATTACTCTACTACCCAATGTCAGATCCCAGAGTTCATCCATGCTGGCCAGAAGAAAACTCCTCTAAAACTACCAGTAGCCACTTGCCAATACTGTCATCATCATCATCATTTGCCTTAATTCGCGCTAATAACCGGGGTGAATTAGTAAACCTGGTAATAACATAGTACATAAAATAAAGACAATAATAATGGTTGAAAAATACAGTGACAGCAAACAAATCAACCCGGTCAGTTGGATAATGTTCATGTCCTTCCTTTATCCACCAGACGATTTTATTTCACATAGAATAGACGAGTAGTGAAAAGTGATGAGGGAAGGCGAGAGCGAACCCACTTAGTTCGGACAATCTTTTGTGAGCAAAAGAAAATCGTCTGGATAAAGCAAGACTAATATGGAGAGAGAGAGAGAGAGAGAGAGAGAGAGAGAGAGAGAGTGCATAGGAAACACAGGTAACACAAGGCCATGACGACATGACGAGTTGAACTAAAAAAGAAACAAATCATTCTATTAAACTTTGACAAACGTGTGAGAGAGAGAGAGAGAGAGAGAGAGAGAGAGAGAGAGAGAGAGAGAGAGATTAACAATAAAATTGATAAAGGAATAAATACAAAGGAAAATTATAGCTCTACCGAATTATGGCATGAACTATTAAAAAAAAAAAAAAAAAGAAACCTTAGTCACTGTTCGTGGTTTCGATGCCGGGCCTGAGTAACCCGACCCAGTTATCAACCACTGGTGACCGTTGGGTTTCTGTCGGTCATATGTAAGGAAAATCTTTGTCTATCTATCAGTCTGTCTATCACTTCAAACAATTCGTCAATGTACTGTACTAACCGGTTTATTAGTCAAGCATTTAATCAGCCACTCTGTCAGTTACTATATCCACCTTTCTATCCAGCTGTCCATCCAGCTGGCTCTCCACCTGTCTCTTTGAGTGTCTGTATGTTGTCAGTCTGTCTGTCCACCAGACTTGCAGGTGTACCTGTCTTCAGTCTGTCAATCAATTATTCTCTTACTCAACATAACTGCATATATTTTTATCTATCCATCTGCCCATCTGCCATTCAATCTGTCTATCTGTCTATCTATCTATCTATATATCAGCCGGTCTGTCTTTATGCCTGTCAGTGTGTCTGTGGTATGGTAAATGGCCACAACCTCACTACTCCATCCGTAGGTCAAGCCTTAGTAAATTGATAATAATAATGAACTCTTTCCTGATTAGAACAAGTCCATTACCTTCTTGCCGCTAACTACAGACGATTTTATTCAGCTGAGAGTAAGTTACAGTAGGCAGGGAGAGAGGATATTGTCACCATTAACCCTCTCATCGTGAGACAGCTCTTGTAATAAATTTTACCTGCTGCCAGGGCATGGTATTCACCTGAGACAAAATAATAGAAGCCTGAGAATTTTATAAGTATACCTGATAATTAAAGAATATATAGCCTGGAGAAAATGAAGAGAGGTGGAAAAGTAGAGACAGACCGAAGGTAAAAGGAAACAGCAGGAGAGAGAGAGAGAGAGAGAGAGAGAGAGAGAGAGAGAGAGAGAGAGAGAGTAAAATGGAAAAAGAAGCCTCCTTCGTTTGGTGGGGTCGATCCCTGGCCTCACACAGCAGACCCAGTTATGTACCTGTGCTGACTGTAGTGGCTTCTGTCCCTCATAGGTAAGGAAAGTCAGTCTACTTATCTGTATACATACCGGGTATTTCCTTATCTCCTTAACTGTTTGTCTGTTTATTTGTCTGTCTGTTGATCAACGTATATCCACCACGAAGTGTAATGCTATCTGTCATTTCATTTGTGTGTGTGTGTGTGTGTGTGTGTGTGTGTGTGTGTGTGTGTGTGTGTATCCTCATCTGTTTCTCAGTCTCTTACTCCATCAGATACACCCAGTCCCAATCCCAGAGTTCATCCAGGGTGGCCACAACAAAACGCCTTTAACCCTTTGGCTGCCAATTACCTCCTTGCAGTTTATTTCCGCTGACGTCACACGATTTTACTATGTTAAAGGCAGAAATTTGGAGCAGAAAATGTTAAAGCTTTTCCATGTAACGTTTTGGCTGAGAATAAAGTATTTCCTATTTTGTTCCAGCTTATGACGGATGGTTATACTCAGCTGATAGAAACTGATGACATCAAAGGTTTAAGCCTCTTTAGTGCCACTCATCACTACTCCATCATCATCATCATCATCATCATCACCTCTTTAGTGCCACTCATCACTACTGCATCATCATCATCATCATCATCACCTCTTTAGTGCCACTCATCACTACTCCGTCATCATCATCATCATCACCTCTTTAGTGCCACTCATCACTACTCCGTCATCATCATCATCATCACCTCTTTAGTGCCACTCATCACTACTGCATCATCATCATCATCATCATCACCTCTTTAGTGCCACTCATCACTACTCCATCATCATCATCATCATCATCATCACCTCTTTAGTGCCACTCATCACTACTCCATCATCATCACCATCATCATCATCATCATCATCATCATCATCATCATCATCATCATCACCATCATCATCATCATCATCACCTCTTTAGTGCCACTCATCACTACTCCATCATCATCATCATCACTACTCCATCATCATCACCATCACCATCATCATAATCATCACCTCTTTTGCCAACTGAGGATGAGGTTGATTTTCCTAGGTCAGACTTTGCCCTTGGTCTGTGACTTGACCTTTGACATATTGTTCTTTAAGAAACAAGTCTACATATTGCCTGACTCTCAACAATCCACAAAAATTAGTTTAAAGCAGATTAAAACTTATTTTTAAACACACACACACACACACACACACACACACACACACACACACACACACATTCTTTGTCAAGCGTTACTGCAGTCAGAGAGAGAGAGAGAGAGAGAGAGAGAGAGAGAGAGTCTGTTTGCACGTTAAATCTCTTCCTCACATACAGAATAATTAATATAGTACTAACTGCTCACGGCCAAGTACCTCCAGTCTGTTATAGATTTGTTTCCAAAAACAACAAGGAAAAGAAAAAGAATAAAATGACGTCACTGGACACAGGAATCGATTCGTAGTACATAGTAATGGCTCAGGAGCCTCTTGCTGTGTGTGTGTGTGAGGTTTCTGTTTAGTGTGTTTATGCTTAAGTGTGTTTATCGTAAATTGTTGTCAGGTATATGCAGAAATGATACAATGTGGTGGAGAGAGTGCAGTGAACTGTCTGTGGGTAATATGTCAAAATGCCTGGATTAATAGAACTGTACCCGTGGAAGAGAAAAAGGTTGTAATATTACCTTGGTACAAGAGGTGGCAGAAGGAAGTGCTGAAGTTATTATGGAATAAGTCTGATGAGTGTTGTAGCAAAGGTATTTGGAGGAGTTGTGAAATGGATGATAAGACATATATTAAACTGCTTGGTGACTTATGAACAGTATGCATCGTGTAAAGCAGTGGTGTCAAGTATTAAGTGGTAATTAATGATTCTGTAACGAGTATTTATCATGTAAAGCAATGGTGTCAAGTATTAAGTGGTAATTAATGATTCTGTAACGAGTATTTATCATATAAACCAATGGTGTCAATTATTAAGTGGTAATTAATGGTTCTGTAACGAGTATTTATCATATAAAGCAATGGTGTCAATTATTAAGTGGTAATTAATGATTCTGTAACGAGTATTTATCATGTAAAGCAATGATGTCAATTATTAAGTGGTAATTAATGATTCTGTAACGAGTATTTATCATGTAAAGCAATGGTGTCAATTATTAAGTGGTAATTAATGATTCTGTAACGAGTATTTATCATGTAAAGCAATGATGTCAATTATTAAGTGGCAATAATTGATGATTTTGTAAAGAGTATTCATATAAAGCAGTGGTGAAAATTTATTTAGTGGTAATTAAAAAAAGAAACAGCTCCAGCAGTGTGGATCGAAACCTGGTTCTCAGTCACAAACCTGGTTTCTTTCCCTGTCAGCTGTAAGGGTTTCTGTTAAAGGAACGGCCACAACTTGGTAAAATTTTGTTTCTTATACAAAAGAGAATAGGAAAGAGAAGTGTGTGGCAATCATAGGAGTATTTATCTTCCCGGTGTAACAGGCAAAATATATATGGTTGAATATTTATCGATTTAATTGGCGAGACAACGTGGTATGGAAAGTGTTACTATTGATGGTGATAAGTAGTGTACACTGGCACAGAGAGAGAGAGAGAGAGAGAGAGAGAGAGAGACCTTGAACACTCTCTCCTCTCGTGATTCCCTCTCTTTTCCTCTTATTATCCTCACAAACGTTTGCTATTTTCGTATGACAAAAATATTAGCAAATTGAAAGAAATCAAGGAACGTACATGAGATGATAAGGTAAAAGAAGCTACGCACGACAGTGGTTTCGATCCCGGGCCTTCACTACCCAGACCCAGTTGTCTACCAGTGTTGTCTGTTGTGGCTTCTGTCAGTCATAGGTAAGGAAAATCTATCTATATACCTGCCTGTCTGTTTGTTCTGTCTATCAGTTAGCCAGTCTATCCTTGTATCTTTTTATCCAACTCTCCAAGATGACCACAGCATCACTACTTCATCCATAATTAATGTCTTTGATCTGTAAGGAAAGTCTGTCTGTATACCAGCCTATCTTTTTTGCTCTGTCGATCAGTCTGACTTTGTATCTACTTATCCAGCTATCCAAGATGGCCACAACATCGCTACTCCATCCATAAATAAAACCTTTGATAACCTGATAAGGAAAAACGAACTCTTTGATAATTGCGATACCTGTAATATTTAGCTTCAGGTAAGGCCAGACGATTTTATTCAGCTGAGGTTGAGCCATAAGAGCCTAAGAGTGTTGATCCTGTCACCATTAAATCTCACATGGTCGGGACAACTCTAGTATTTTATTACAATTTAGGCCAAACAAATTGACGTAGCTTACAATAACTCATAATAGCCTGAGAGTGTTAGTAAAAAATCAAGTAACTGAACCAATAACTCGGTAATGAAAAATATGGTGAACTCAAGATCCGTCAACTCTGTCACTTGAATACAATCGTCTGGCGTTATATGGAGTCAAATACGGGAGTTGTTCCCACCATGACAGGGCTAAGGGTACTATACTCTGTTTACTTTAACCTGGCTTAAAATTGTCATCTCTCCATCTTGAATGCTGAGTTGTAACAATAGATCAGCACTAGAACATGATGCTAGTCACGAAAAAGTGCTGTGGAAAGGCTGTAGAACCGTATCATTGTGTTATTGTGGCAGTGAGCTACGTGAAATAAGCTGCCAAAGGACAAACCTCTGTGCCAAGTTAAGGTAAAAAGGGTATAGTATTAACACTGAGGCTTGTGTGACCTACTCTTATCTGAATAAAGTCGTGCGAGGATATCTGGACTAGAATATTAGAGTTTTGCCGACCATGAGAGGGTTAAGGATTTTGTTGCTAAAACTGTGAGGCTGGTATGACTGCCTGTAAGCTTGTACAATTGTGTTGCGTTAGCTGGACTAGAATACTAGACATGTTCCGTGACTAGAGGGTTAATGGTAGTACAGTAGGTTCAGGCTGTCAGGCTTACTCTTACCTCAACCAAATCACTTGGTCTGGCTTCCTATTAAATACTACAACTGTGGCCACCATGACAGCGTTATAAATAAAGACAATATAGACCTGCAATGGCCATCGATATCTGGTTCTCAGTCAGGGTTCCGGTTCCTGTGCCCTTCAGTACGATGACGTGGTTTTCATTTTAGTCTTGCTATTACCAGAGGATTTTATTCCAGGATTTCATTGGAGTGGAGTAGTGAAGGAGTTGATTAAGGCCGTATCTAACTCCTCCAGCTGGAAATGTCTCTCCTCAGCTGAATAAAGTCATCTGGGAGTAGCAAGAATACAATGACAAAGAAAGTCATCGGTGTGAAGGGCTTAGTCCTGGCAGAGAGAGAGAGAGAGAG
>NC_137021.1:44567318-44569818 GCF_032717465.1 Coenobita brevimanus
GTGACAGCAGAGTAAGAGATGAAGATGGAGTTGCCTCAGTGTGGAATTGGATACTGGTAGAGAGGGAGACAGGCAGACAAGACAGGAGGGAGAGAAGCAGGAGGTGAGGTAGGAAGAAGGTAGACAGGCAGGTAGACAGACAAGGGAGGTAGGGAGGAGGAAGGGGGGAGAGAGATGCAGACAGGCACCGAAAGAACAGCATAGAGACAGGAAGATAGGACGGCAGGGAGATGGACACAAACAGGCAGGGAGGCAAGGGGTGAGAGAGAGAGAGAGAGAGAGAGAGAGAGAGAGAGAGAGAGAGAGAGAGAGAGAAATGGTGTTATTACCTGTCCCCTCCCCGGAGGGGCTCGGGGACGAGTATTCACACGGTTTGTCTGTTTGTTTGTTTGTTTGTTTGTTTGTTTGTCTGTCTGTCTGTCTGTTAACAACTTTACGCGAAAACTACTGGTGCGATTTATTACAGGGATGATGGGCTATAACCTTCTGATCACCTAATTAAATTTTGGGCCAAATTGGGCCAAGGCCCAGGCTGTAGGCCCCCAAGATGTAAAAAATCGGGGACGGGTAAAAATCTTTTTTTCGCCATATAACTCCTTTCAAACTCGTCATATCGACATAAGGGGAGAACCCCCAGTTTGCGGTAGGGAGGTCAATGTCAAGTGGTTCGAGTTTAAATTTCCAACTGGGCATAAAATCATCAATTTTCACCTGATTTACTCCAAATTTAATGTGTGACATCTTTGACTAGATATCCTGTTGTGTTTATACCTCAGCATTAAAACGACTGCCGGGAACTGGTTTGCTGTGCCTGGGCACCGCTTCTTTTTTTTAGCGTTGAATTGGATGCTGGAAGCTCAAGCCGACTCCAGTGCAGCTCTGTTTTGTACCCTTTTGTAACCCTTTGTATTCCTCTTGCAGTCACTTTGTATTCATGAATTATTTAATCTATCCCCTATATCTCTATTCCCTACAGCACAAGTAATTCTTGTATAATTCTTTTTGTACCGTAACTGTTTTGTAACTTGCAGTGCTCCTCAACTAATCACTTTGTATTCATCTAGCAACCATTTGTAATTGCATTTCGTATTTCGGTGAAAGTTCGAGTGAAGACCTGTAGTTTTCAATCCTTTGAATTCTTTATGTACTCTTTTGTATTATAAAGCACTTTTACTTGGTTTGTCTCTTTGTATTTCTCCTCTAAACATCTATATTTTGTGTTCCTCTGTACCTCTCTCAAATTATGTACCGCATTTTGTTTCTCTAGCCTCCTCTGATCTCATATATTTCTGGTATGATTTCTTGTAACGCGTTGTATTCTTCCTGCAGTCATTTGTATTACTCTTATAGTTTATTTTTTTGTATTCTCACGTAATTCTTCTCAATTTTGTTGCTCTGGACCTTTGTAATTCTTGTAGCCTGTTCGTTTGTACACCTTTCTGTTGCTTGTATATCTGGTTCGCTTTAGTTATTGTCCCCCCCCTCTCTCTCTTCTCTCTCTCTCTCTCTCTCTCTCTCTCTCTCTCTCTCTCTGTAACAAATAACATATCCACCAGTACTCACGGTAATAATGCCACGTCATAAAGGGAAGCAGCACTGTGCCTAGTATTCTCGGTGGTTAAGGAAGTTCCCTAACACCTGGTTCTTACCGATTTTTTTTTTGGGGGGGGATACGGGTGGCTTATATCGTCTTGTATGTGATATATGCAGAGTATGGTTATATTAGAAGTATTTAGGTAACACAGAAGACGAAGGTAATGTGTAATAAGCAAAATAAATCGCCTAGGAAGAGGTGTTAGGGAGCTGCCTTAACGGACGAGACTACGGGCCTTAGAGAGAGCAACACCCACGCCGCACAGTTGGTCTATCTATCTATCTATCTATCTATTGCCAGACGCCTCAATCCCGTTTGGGGTGGCCACAAACAAATCGCCTCCAAGTCGCCCTGGCGGAGGGTTAGTGCCCCTCCCCGGAAAACAACTAACTAAAAAAACTAACTAAAAAAACTGACAGTTGGTCTAAAGGCCGAATATTTGCCTTTGTTCTGTGACCTTGATAACCAGTTTTTCATAAAATGGAGTAATATAATCCTTGCCTGACCCACAACTCTTCCACCTTATGTGATCCAGTGTCTCGTTCAACCTTGCCTTGTGACCTCCAGTAAAATAACTTACTGTTTCCGTACAGCCAGCGGGTATAATTCTACAGTGCGGGGGCGTAGCATTTGGGTTAATTCTTTGCTATTTCCAGACGATTGTGTTGATATTATAGGTGAACTTTTTTAATAGCGAAGGGGTCCGTGAAAGCTATATACATACCTTACTTCCCAGCTTAATAAATCTCTCATACCCTGAGTAAAATCATCTGGAGAAAGCAAGAAAAAGAAAGGGAAAATAAGAGTGTAGTGGTACTGGTGGCCTAGGGACAAATGTACTGGGAAGGAAGAGATGCTGGACAGGCTTCACAACTACCACAGTACAACCTTGAGATTCTTTTGCCA
>NC_137021.1:44574818-44632318 GCF_032717465.1 Coenobita brevimanus
ATCTTGTCCTGCCACAGCACGTCCTCTTTCTCCTGCTCCTTAGCACTATTTAGGTAGGGTTATGATGATTTAGGCGCCTTGTGGTGCAGTGGTTAGAGTGTTCCAGTCGGAGTGACGGCCTTGCATAGGTTCAATCCCCAAGAGGTGACTGGAGTTGGCTTTGTCTTGTCTTAATCCTGTAATGCCATAAAGCGAAGTAGGCTGGTCATCTACCCTTAAATGTACTGCACTACCACAGCCTGGCCTCGCCACCCTACGCCGCCATAATGCTATAGTGCTCTTGTCTCTTATGCTCCATTTTGTTAGGGTTCTTTAAAACTCATTTTTTTTTTTTTCACTGAGTTGAAGATGCACTTGACAGGTCGGTGATGACTAGCTGAATGCTTCATGTCCGAATAACATCGTTGTATTTCGGATAATTACCAGGTTTCGAGTCACATTACAGGTAATTGTTTGAAATACAACTACAGTATTTTATTCGGACATGTTGCATTCACCCAATCATCACCAACCCGTCAAGTGCATCGTCGCCTCGATTAAAAAAAAACTGAGTCTAGCTTCGTTTTGTTATTACTTTTATACCCACTTTCATTATCATAAAAGTTTCTTCCATTACCGAGTTGTCTCTTTTCTTTCTGTCTTTATTATCACACGTCTTGCCTTCATCATCATTACTGCAACTTTTTCTTTTCTCAGCTGTTAACATTTTTATCTGTCTTCCTCCTCCTCCCCTTATTTTTTCTCTCCATTCCTCCGTTCACCCTCCCTCTCACTACCTCCCTTCTTGGCTTCTTCCCTCAGTTCCACCCTCCCTCCCTTCTCCCTTTCCTTCCTTCTTCCCTCTCTTTAATTCCTCTCATCATCATCCCTTGGTCCTCTCTCCTTTTCAGTTTCTTTTCCCCACCTTCTTTTTCTCCCCTTCTTCCTCCTTTCCTCCCTATTGACCCATTTCCCTCCCTATCTCCCATTTTCTTTTTTCATACTTTCTTATTCACCCCCATTTTCCCTCGCATCTCTCTCTCTCTCTCTCTCTCTCTCTCTCTCTCTCATCCCATTCCCCATATATCTTTTCCTTCCCTCCCTCCCTCCATCATCACCTCCTCCGCCTTTTCCTCACGATTACAAAACTTCAACCCTCAAACTTTCTTATCCTACGATCTTGTTCCTTCTCTCTCTCTCTCTCTCTCTCTCTCTCTCTCTCTCTCTCTCTCCACTATGCACACTGAAATGCAATCTATGTCAGAGGGAAGTTATCGGCACCATTCTCGTGGCTCAAATGCTGTCCTTCATTCCACACGGCTATTCACACCACTGTCCCCTTGCCTTCACTACAGCAGCTGGTCAAGTGGTTAGACAAATGATAGGCTATCCCAAAGGACGCGAGTTCGATCTCCAGCTGGAGTAGGGAACCGTGATTATTTGAATGTCGTCAAAACAGACTTGATTGACCTTTGACAAGAGCCACCAACATGTCATAAAAACACCGCCGTTAATACCATCACACCAGCCCTGAAGGTGACCACTCCTGCATGTATTCAGTATGGACGGTGGGTACTAGCACCAAAGTGGCCACATGTGAAGCTGTGTGCCACGTAATACCACTGTGGGGCCTCAGGCAACGGATGATGGAGTCTATGTTGATAGGCACTGTATACAATGGGTAGTTATAGGGGAGTTTGGAGAAGAGAGACTGACTAGAAGAGTGCAGGTAAGTGGGGAGGAGGGGACCTAGGATGAGATGAAGCTATGGAGTGGAGAGATGCGCAAGAAGACAGTGTGAGTTGGAGGGGGGACAGCCAGATAGCAGGACAGGACGATATGGAGGCGATTTGCTTGTGGTCACTCCTTGCGGGAATAAGGCGTCTGGTGAAATGTAGATAAACAGACAGACAGAAGGCTGGGAGAGAAACAAGGCACACATGATTAAACAGAGTAGATGATGAACAAGGAAAGCAGTAGATATATATTGGTGAGAGAGAGAGAGAGAGAGAGAGAGAGGATTAGGTTAAGGAGGAAATAAGAGAGTGAGAGAATGGAAGAAGAGTTTAGGAGATTTAAATACTTGAAAGACAAAGAAAAAGAGCAAGATTTTGCCCACAGGAGAAAGAGAAAGAGAGCAAGAAAGAGCTAAGAAGAAGAAGAGAAAAAAGTAAGACAAATGGATTCGTTAAGAATACTTAATCTCCCTGAAAGTTCTCTCTCTCTCTCTCTCTCTCTCTCTCTCTCTCTCTCCTCCATTCTTACTTCTCTCCAATTCTCAGGCGTCATTTATCTCACCGCCTGAAAATGAGCTTTGAAACCTCCAGCCCTTCCCGAAGCTCCATTTCTTTCTCTCTCCCTTCCTACCTACCTCCTCATTCTGTCTGTCTGACTGTCTGTCTGTCTGTCTGTCTGTCTGTCTGTCTCTGTCTGTCTGTCTGTCTGTCTGTCTCTCTCTCTCTCTCTCTCTCTCTTTCTCTCCATTGTTGCATCTTCCCTCTTGTGGTGCAGAATTATTGCAAAATTTCTGGGACGTATTGCATAATCCTTCACTGTGGTGTAGGTTGTATTATTTACTCACAAATTTGCAATATTGAGAGGCTGTAAATTCGGACATGCAGTTTGCGTATGTTGCAGTATTTATTATTTGCAATTGGTATATATTAAATATTATACGGCATCACTTTATCTTCGGGTACGTTGGCAACACGAAGGAAATTGACCACTTGTGTGTTTGGCGCTACAAGGAAGTTAAAAATATCGACACTGATTATTGTATAGTAGCAGCAGAAATCACGTTGAAAGCAGAGCAGTTTGGTGTGAAAACAGCTTTGAAATAATAATAATAAGTATTTGCCATGTGGAGAGGATGGTGAGCGAGAGACTAACGAGGAGAGTGTATGTGAGTGAGGTGGAGAGGGGGAGAGTGAGGGGGAGGCCAAGGATGAGATGGAGGGATGGAGTGGAGAGGTATACTGTACTGTATGAGAGAGGGGGGTGTGAGCTGGGAACTGGGCAGCGAAATGGCGGGGGACAGGACGACATGGAGGCGGTTTGTTTGTGGCCACCCCTTACGGGATTAAGGCGTCTGGCAATAGAGAGATAGACTTGCTGAACAATTTACGATTCGATTTAGCCATGAATAATGAAAATAATAAGCAATTTATCAAACACTGTAAAGAGATGGCCGGCCTATCGATTGTACTTTCCTTATTTACTGCACAGGCGAAGCATAACATGGCTCAGCAGGTACTTAATATTGCTTGAAGTCAATTTTCCCACCATATTTGTTTATTTTAAAGCCGATTATTTTGTTCTAATATTGTGGAAACGATCAATGGCGATGTTTTAAACTTCTTTGTTGACCCTCTTCTTTATATTTTGTCCTCTCTCTCTCTCAACTTTGGGCAGCACATTACGTATAGAAAACATCAGCTTTTTCGTTCTTATTGTTTTTGGTTTCTTTTTAAAAGGCTAACTTTGAGGCTTCGTGTGAGGGGTGTTTTTTTAATGTTTTTTTTGTTTGTGTTTTTTCTTTTACAGTGTGTGTGTGTGTGTGTGTGTGTGTGTGTGTGTGTGTGTGTGTGTGTGTGTTCTTGGCTAATCCCCGCAGTGCATCTAGTTTAGCCTGGTTATTCTTGTATTGTTCCAAGCGTATATCCCATAGAACTACAAGTTTTCTATATTTTTCTATAAATTCTACGGTTTTATTCTTGAGACCAATTCATCATGTTGCTTTCAACATGGAATCCTTCCCGCGACTGGTGGGAAGGCGGGCAGCACTAGGAAGCAGGTTAAATCTTGTCGCATGCGTCACGTTCTACGGGCGACTTGTTGCCACCTGTTGCATGCCACACAGTCGCATGCTACATGTTGCCTTGTGTTGAACTGGTTGCAACACACTTGGCCTATACGACAATGTAGCATGCCACATGTTGCCTTGTGTTGAACTGGTTGCAACACACTTGGCCTATACGACAATGTAGCATGCCACATGTTGCCTTGCGTTGAACTGGTTGCAACACACTTGGCCTATACGACAATGTAGCATGCCACATGTTGCCTTGTGTTGAACTGGTTGCAACACACTTGGCCTATGCGACAATGTAGCATGCCACATGTTGCCTTGTGTTGAACTGGTTGCAACACACTTGGCCTATACGACAATGTAGCATGCCACATGTTGCCTTGTGTTGAACTGGTTGCAACACACTTCCTATACGACAATGTAGCATGCCACATGTTGCCTTGTGTTGAACTGGTTGCAACACACTTGGCCTATACGACAATGTAGCATGCCACATGTTGCCTTGTGTTGAACTGGTTGCAACACACTTGGCCTATGAGACAGTGTAGCATGCCACATGTTGCCAAAATGTTGCCTCGGTTGAATCGCGCCGTAAGTTGGATTCGGGCGTGTCAAAAACGTATTACTTTCTGTTAAGATGTGTTCAAAATACAACGATTTGATTTGGGATTACGTTGCAAAATTCTCTGTGGAATTTGGATGATTCACAAAATATCATGTGAAGCTGGGCTGGGTCAGAGAAAGTGTCCAAGGCGTATCATGTATATTTAAAAAATCTGTCACTCTCAAATTATCTTGGCTGTGGTTGTAGAACTTCTCGCCTTCAGTTGGATTTGTTGAAAGAATCTGTCACCCAGTTTGATTCTCTTGCAAGGTTTTTCATCTTTATTCTCTCTCTCTCTCTCTCTCTCTCTCTCTCTCTCTCTCTCTCTCTCTCCGGCAGTCCATTTACATCGACTCTTGTTATAGATTAAACTGAGTGGATTTTTTAATCATTTAAGCCTCAAAACGTGTGCTTGTTTGCGTCATAAAACGCAACGTTAACGATAGCGAATTGGCCTTGTGTTGTTGTTGTTGTTGGAGAAAACTTTGCAATATACCTTCATTGTACTCAAACCTCCAGTCCCACAAAACACATTTCACAGGGTATACTATCATGGCGCCTCCTCCCTCACACAAGAACTCCGGCTCATATTTATTCTTTATCCCCCACGTGTATTTGTTTCACAGCCTGCAAACTGTCAGTCTTGGTCGGGGTTTTGCAATTTACCTTCACTACTCTCAGACCATCAGTCCTACAAAATCCATTTCACAGGGTATACTGTCATGGCCTCTCTCCAGCCCCCCCCCCCTCCAACAAGTCCAGCCAATCCCTACCATTTTTTGTTTTTTGTCCTCCACACTCATTTCTTTCCTTCTCCCACAATTTATCGTTCTTGGAGAACTTTAAATCAGCATTCACTCAATACAAACTACTATACTCTAGTTACACTAACTTGGCCTCAAGCTGCCAACTCTCCATCATGAATGATGAGCTGTAAGAATACATTACCGGTACAGTATGATGCATGTCACGAGGAAGTGTTAAGGAAAGGATGTAAAGTCATAGTAATGTCTATTTCTGCCACTGAGCTACGTGAAATAAGCTGCAAATGGGTGAGGTCTGGGCCAGATTAAAGTAAAAAGAGAATAGTCAAAAGCAACCCAGTTTCACTGTCAGTTTTTCTGCCCTATCTCTACCGCCGACCGATATCCTAGACCATCCCACTCCTTTGCTCACCACGTCCATTTCTTTGCTCACCACGTCCATTTCTTTGCTCACCACGTCCATTTCTTTGTTCACCACGTCCATTTCTTTGCTCACCACGTCCATTTCTTTGCACACCACGTCCATTTCTTTGCTCACCACGTCCATTTCTTTGCTCACCACGTCCATTTCTTTGCACACCACGTCCATTTCTTTGTTCACCACGTCCATTTCTTTGTTCACCACGTCCATTTCTTTGTTCACCACGTCCATTTCTTTGCACACCACGTCCATTTCTTTGTTCACCACGTCCATTTCTTTGTTCACCACGTCCATTTCTTTGCTCACCACGTCCATTTCTTTGTTCACCACGTCCATTTCTTTGCACACCTCGTCTTTGCTCTCCACGTCCATTGCTTTAGCCACCTGTGACGGCTGTTTGGTGAGGCCACGTGGGTGACGAACATGATTTATATTTTATTCTGGCTTCTTGTGACGATTTTATTTACGCACCAGAGTGGCTGTGTACGGCACGGCATGTTGGATAGATAGCATTTAGACAGTGATATTTATATAGATAAATAAACAGAGAGATAGATAGACAGATAGATTGATTGATTGATATTGATGGAAGGATATATAGACAGACAAAGAGAAACAGAAAAAATGTACAAAGTTGTCCGAGATATATATACAGAGAATAAAAGATAGACAGATGAACAGGTAGACAGGTGGATAGATGGACAGATATGGTAACGCAGAATCTGCAGCTTGCAATGTGGTAATATTGCAGTAATATCAGTGGCAATTGCAGTCCGTTGCACAGTATATCACTTGCATCCTGTACACCCAGGTAACACTCAGCGTCCTGTGGCTAACTCTCAGCTGAATAAAATCGTCTGGACTTAGCTGGCAAAACGGACTAAACCCTTTGTACCTTAACTTGGCTCAGATTTTCGTTGTTGTGCAGCGTATTTCAAGCAGGTCAGTGGCAGAATGACACAACACTGCATCTCTAAAGCCTTCCCACAGCACTTCTTCGTGACTAGCAAAATTTTTTTATGTCAATCTAATGCCACAACTCAGCACTCCAGGTTGGGAGATGGCAGTTTTAAGGCCAAGTTAGAGTAAAAGGAGTATGGAACTGCCCTGGCTGTGGCTGAACCCAGGGTTCTGTGACTCATTATCAGGTGAATAAAATCAGCCAGTGTTAGTTAGAACAGAATACTGCAGTTGTTGCCACCATCAGTGTGTTGTCTGAAAGTCCATTGCTTTACAAAATATTTAACTATTATTTTATATACTACACTGTTTGTCAGGCTTGAAGTTTCATATATGTTGCAAATAACATTTTGGAATTGTTGCATACTCACATGCTTGCACCTGAAATATATTACAAGTACGTCACTGGCAGACTGGATATACTGTCAAGCAAATCAGATATACTATATATAATGTGGAGTAATTGCATATTTCCACGCGTTCCATTATATATATATATATAAAATCACCGGAAGTTCGGGTATGTCGCACGTATTTATCGGTGTGGCAGTTGCAGTGTTGAATATTATATCCTTGGTCACTTGGAATCATTTCAAAGTTTAACAGGTGCAATTTTTACATGTTGCAGAGTTTTCTGTTGCAGTTCGGAATCGATGCATATTCACAGGTGTGTTGTTCATATACCGTATATATAAATAAGTCAGCGGCTGTCCAGACACTCTGCAAAGCTTGTCAGTTGCAGTCTGGTTTCGTTCCAGAATATTACTGGCAAGTTAGGCGAGTTGCAAAGGTTGTCAGTTGTGGTTCGGCGTCGTTGTACATTTACTGGCTTGCAATTGAGGCGTCTAAAAAACATTCTGTTCCTTTTACCTTGAACACGCTGCAAAGTTCATTGGACATATTGAAGATTCAGACTTGCAGTTCAGATACGTTGTTGCTTATTCACTGGCATGCAATTCTGCCCCTTTTGTTTCACACACGTTGCATAGTTTTTCGGTTGCAGTTCGAGTCCATTGCAGAATCACAAGCTTCCGGTTCAGATATGTTGCAGATGCTGCCACTTGGCAGTTGGGATATGTTGCAGTGGTTGTTTGCTGGGATTTGGTCTCGTTGCATATTGACAGGCGTGCAGTTGAGAGGAATTGTAAATTGTTGCGCTTGCATCAGATTACCTGCAAAGTTTACTGGTTACAACCCCGGTATATTGCAGATTCACGGACTTGTAACTGAGTTGTGTTGCAGATTTGTGGCTGGCGGTGGCCGAGGCTGTAGAGGAATTGTGTGCTGCTCCAGTGGACGCGGGTTCTAATCCCGGCTGGGGATAGAAACAGCTTAAGGCTTTGAATTTCGTTAAGTAAGCGTTACTGATCAACCATAATACCCGCCGACGTGACGTAAAAACACCCCCGCTAACAGGCACCAGTCCTGTATGAGGCAGCCCTAGCATGTATTCAGTATGGACGGTGGATGTTAGTGTGAAGTGGGGACATGTACGTAGGGGCACTGCTGGGCCTCAGGGAACGGGATGTTAAAGCTTATGCCCAGAGTCGAAAACATAAAAATATTGTATACGTTGCAAAATTATCTTTTAGCATTTCGGATACGTTGCATATTATCAGGTTTGCAATCCAAATACTTAAAATAATATCAGGGAGCATTTCAGTATTGTCTACAGTCCATCACTTTGACTTTTCACACATTGCATATTGAACAGCTTTGTCACAGGCATGCAACTCAGACACCTTGCATATGCATTGTTAGGAATTCAGATATATTGCCTAAATCAGTCCTTTTGAAAACACACGTCTCGTTCACACACCGTCATTTTGGTTATGTTGAAAAATCAGTCTTGTGGGATATATTGCACAGTGATCAGACTGCAGTATGATAGCCAGTGTTTAGACTAGATAGATGGGTTAGTAGGTGGATAGAGAGAAAAATAAGTGGATGGATAGAGAAATGGATGGGTTGGTAGGTATATAGATAGATAAATAAATAGAGAGATACATAGATTGGTAGGTAGGTAGGTAGGTAAGGTAGGTAGATAGGTAGATTAATTGACTGATAGATAAAGTAGGCTGGTAGGCAGGCAACAGGGCAGGTAGGAGGCGTACTGGAATGGATGATGCGTAGGTAAATAGATGTATATTGCAGACAGTTAGATAAATAGACAGATAAATACGTAGTTAGGTAGTTCTGTAGACAGGTAGATAGGTAGTCAGGTAGGTAAGTAGATAGGTAGGTAGGTAGGTAAAGGGGGAGGGTAATTAGTTGATTAGTGTGAAGGTAGCCATAGAATGCTAGGTTCAGAGAGAAACATAGCGTAGAACTGTTCGGTTGATCTGTCGGTAGGTAGGTAGGTAAGAAGGTAGGCTGGTTGGTAGCTACCTAAATAGATGGACGATGGGAGGGTCAATCTGCTGTACATTTGGAGCTGCCGCAGGGTTCCATATTTGTGTTCAGAGAGAGAGAGAGAGAGAGAGAGAGAATATGTGTGCTGGTAAGAGAGAGAATAAGAAGGAAATGTAATTAGCAACAGAGTGTGATGTTTTCTTATATAATGTTACTGCAATTAAAGAGAGGTAATGAGAAAAAGTGAAACAAAAATTGAGCAAGAGTGTTTTTCTTTTGTTTGAGATTCTTGAGAAGTGTGTTTGTCTTGCGTTTTCTGTGCTTCTTGCTCCTATTGTATGAGAGAGAGAGAGAGAGAGAGAGAGAGAGAGAGAGAGAGAGAGAGAGAGAGAGAGAGAGAGAGAGAGAGAGAGAGAGAGAGAGAGATTTGGCATAATGATGGTCTTGGTAATAATGATGGTCATAATCAGTGCCGTGTTTTTATCCAGTGTTCGTGTTTTCTGGTGTTTTTCTTGTAACTATTCTCGGTATTTTCGAATTTGTTTACGTACTTCCTGGGATGTGAATATCTGTGCTTCTTTGTTTATTAATTTGTTGGTTTGTTAGAATTTGTTTCCTCTTGATTTATTTCAGTATTGACCAGCTTTCTGTTGTTTTCATTGTTTTCCGTATCCAGTGGTTTGGCGTCACGTTACTCATGTTTTTGTCTTATTTTTCACCCTTCCCCACACCGGAGGGGCTCGGGGACGTGTATTGTTTTCACTCGGTTTGTCTGCTTGTTTGCTTGTTTGTATTGTTTGTCTGTCAGTCTGCCTGTCTGTCTGTCTGTTAACTACTTTACATGAAAACTACCGGTGCGATTTTGACTAAAATTATAGGGATGATGGGCTATTACATTCTCATCACCTGATTAAATTTTTGGTCAAATTGGGCCAAGGCCTAGGCTGTAGACCCAAAAAATGAAAAAAAAATAGGGATGGGTAAAAATCGTTTTTTCGCCAAAACGCCTATCAAATTCGTCATATTGACATGAAATCAAAACCTAAAGGTGCATCTTTCAAATCTGCATCCTATAACATGCCTCATTACATCAGGGGGGTCACCCCCAGTTAGCGGTAGGGGGGTCAGTGTCAGGTGGGTCGTGCCTAAAATTTCAAATGGAAATGAAATCGTCAATTTTCACCCGATTTACTCCAAATTTGATATGTGACATTTTTGACTAGATATCCTCTCATGTTTATACATCAGCACTAAAATAACTGCCGGGGACGGGTTTGCTGTGCCATGGTGCCGCTTGTTGTTTATTATATTTGTTGTTTTGAATTTATTGTTGTTTTAAGAGTCCTCTGTTGCCTTTATTGTCTTCAGTCATTTACTTGTGTTTATTATTTTCTGTATTGTATTTATTATTTCAGGAGTCGTGTGTTGTCTTTACGTTGTCCTGGTGTGATTGTTTTGCTTTGATGTTTTTGTTTTGAATTTATTGTGGGGCGCGGGAGGCCAGGCGTGATATTGCATGAGAGAGAGAGAGAGAGAGAGAGAGAGAGAGAGAGAGAGAGAGAGAGAGAGAGAGAGAGAGATGAAACGAACGTGGAGAAAAGAATGGGAGAGAAGAGAAAAAACTGAGACGATTGAAAACGAAGAGAAAAATGTAGAATAAAAATTGGAGAGTGAGGTACTAAAATGAAACGAGAGAGAGAGAGAGAGAGAGAGAGAGAGAGAGAGAGAGAGAGAGAGAGAGAGAGAGAGAGAGAGAGAGAGAGAGAGAGAGAGAGAGAGAGAGAATGTATGTTTATGTGTGAATCTGTGTGTACATGTGTAAATCCAGTCACTGTCCCTGTTTTCTGTGCTTCATAGTTTCCCAAGTTACCGTGAGTTATCTGTCTGTTCATCCATCCCTCTGTGTATTTATCTGTTATCAACCTGTGCCTCTTTATGGGTCTTTTTAATTATCTTTGTTTTATCGTTCTATCTATCCACCTATCTGCCTACATCTATCAATCCTCAGAATCATCCATCTATCAGTATACTTTCGAAGGGAGCGTGGGTACTTTGTTTTACTTAACGTAGCCTCTCTCTCTCTCTCTCTCTCTCTCTCTCTCTCTCTCTCTCGTGTGTGTGTGTGTGTGTGTGTGTGTGTGTGTGTGGTGCCTCTCTTCAGTTTTTGTGTATATAATTGTAGCTGTGTGTGTGTGTGTGTGTGTGTAAGTATGTATGTGTGTACGTATATAATTATGTACGTATGTTATTGCTTGGTATCCGTGAACTCATTTGATTGCTTGTGTGTGCGTGTATGTACGTACTTGTGTATCCTGTGTACACCAAAACACGTACATCTGAATGTGTACGTGTGTGTGTTATCAAGGCAATACTACCATAACTTATATTCACAGCTTCGGTCCTGACAAACACCCCGGCTCATCTGATTTATTACTGTTTCCTCTCTGGCCTGCCACTCCATTGGGTTCTCTCTCTCTTATTTACCATCCTTGTTGCTGTTGTTTTGCGTTATTGCTGTTGTTTGGGTCATTATATATATATTTATCTTTCTGCCGGAATGGATGGTGGTGTTATGATCGTGGCTGGAACGCCGAACCGAATGATGGAATGTTCTGATTCAAGCGATTGTTTTGGTAGGAGAGAACACGCCGGCGATTACCCAAATTTACTCACAGCTACCTATCCGTGTCTACACATTTTTTCTTTATATATACGATAAGTCTAGTGCATATGCGAGTATCTAATGAATTCAAGTTAGACATACCATATATTCACAACAACTCAGTTAAAATTGTTGATAATCATGTGCCTGTTATTATATTAAGGGATGTTTTGTTGGACGCACACACACTGTCGCTTACCCAAATCAACCCATAGTCGCGTGTTGTTTCTTAAAACTGCCCATCCCTAATTCCACAAACTCGGACTAACTCATACTTACCAAAGAACACTCATAACAGTTTATAATTATACAAGCTGAGCATTGTCACACTAGGGTCCCGAAGCTGAAGACTCGTGTGATCCTTGCCGTGTACAGCGGATCGTTAGTTAGGCGATGATATTGGGTTTTGCATTCGTTATTTTATTCAGTTTGATACTGAGATATAAAGGGGAACGTCAGTCCTTATAAACGAAATACGATCTCTCTCTCTTTCTCTCTCTCTCTCTCTCTGTAAAATAAATCAACTATATGGGTGGGCGGAGGATGGGTGAGTTAGGAGTAGGGTGGGTGGGTAAGGGTGCTGGCTGGATGGCTGGCTATGAAGTATTTATGACATCTAAAGGACATTACCACCCTATTGACCTACACATTTTATTTATTTATTTATTTATTTATTTATTTATTGTCGCTGACCTGAGCATGTCCACCACTACAACCAGGACACACCGACGGCTGGACAGGATTCATTTGACACCTTAATCACAAAAATCGGTTCATAATTGCCGCCTGCACGGTTCAAATAAATGAATAAATAAATAAATAATAAATAAACGGTAATAAACAGCGAACAGACAGACAGAGAAGATGATTTCCTAAGTCAACTGCCCAACACACCTGACTTCTTTTTGGTGAATATAATAATGTATGCCAACCAGATTTCATCCTGCCATTTGTTAAAACCCACTGACATCACCCCAGCCTTACTCATTCCTGCCTGCACACACACACACACACACACACACACACACACACACACACACACACACACACACACACACAGATAGATATACAAATTGATTCATAGAGTTGATAGCCAGATATACATATAGTGGTTGTGGCCTCAGGTTGGTGTGAAACACGAACCCAGTAGACTGCAGGATGAATGTGTCCTTGTTCAGCAATGCACCATCGTCCTTTTGGGGTCAGGGAGGGAGTTGACAGATGTTTGCATAACCAGGTAGAGGAGCAGCTCGGTTATATTGATGCCAACACCTGAAGGCGTCTTTAGCCAACACCAGTCACTTAGTTCTTTATTGGTTGAATTGTATGCTCGTTTATACTTATTTGTTTATTTACACAATTAAAGCCTTTCTATTTTTTTCTTAAATAGAATTCTATGCTACATACGATCTTTGTCTTTCTGGCTGGTTGTTTACCTATCAGTCTATCCATATGAATCTGTCTACCTTACCCCCCCCCCTCTCTCTCTGTTTCTGGAATAGAGAGAGGATATTATGTAACACAAACTTACTATGCTTAACTCCCCTGTTTCATATTCACTCACACACACCTCCCCCTCTCGCTGTTTCAAACTTTCCTCTCTAATCCTCTCCCCTTCCTTCATTCTTCCTCTCTCCTCTCTCTCTCCTTCCTTCCATATTCCTCTTTCCTCTCTCCTTCCTTCATTCTCCGTCTCTCCTCTCTCTCCTTCCTTCCTTCCTCACACATCGTCTCTCCTTTCCTTATTCTTCGTCTCTTCTCCTGTCGTATTATTGTCTCGTTCTTTCCTTTCTAATCTCTTCCCTTCCTCTCGCTGCTATTCTTTTCCCTTCTCTTGTCTCTTTCCTTCTCTCTTTACTCTTCCGTTCCCGTCTCTCCTTTCCTGCCCTTCTCTTCCCACTCTATCCTCTCCTTTCTCGTCTCTCTCTGCCTCTCCTCTCCTTTCTCCCCTCTCTATCCTTTCTTTTCTCCCCTTTCTCTCTATCCTTTCCTTTCTCCCCTTCACCCCTCTCTCTCTTTCCTTCTCTCCCACTCTTTTCCCCTTCCCTTCAACACTGTCCTTGCATTCAGTTTCCCTCGTCTTTCGTTATTCATGCTGACCTCCTCTCTCTCTCTCTCTCTCTCTCTCTCTCTCTCTCTCTCTCATTCCTTTAAATATTTCCCCCTTTTCCCAGGTCATGTCGTGTGCAGGTAAAATATTGAGAGAGAGAGAGAGAGAGAGAGAGAGAGAGAGAGAGAGAGAGAGAGAGAGAGAGAGAGAGAGAGAGAGACAGACAGACAGACAGACAGACAGGCAGATTACGTGAAGATTTACCTTTACATCCTCGTTAGTAGCGTAGGGACCCGACCTATGCAACTCAGTTAGGACATAAAGGCAAGAATGACCAGTGCTTCTCCCTTGAGTGGAATTGTAACCATCAACCGACCCTTGGAATTAAACCCCGTATGGTTGACATTCGGCTGGAGCGCCTCAATCCACTAGACCAAGAGGGACCCATCAGTTTACAACATGGCTACCACCCAACGTAACTGTGTAACCGAAGACCTTTCATAATGTCACTCAGTTCAGATATCGTCCAAAAGTAGCACTACATCGAGTGAGTGGGTGGCGTCCGTCCCCTTGTAGCAGCATGGGAGAGTGTAATAATATTAAAACAACACGGATATAGAGGGAGAATTGTGATGGTGGAACGAGAAAGCGAGAGTGATAAAGGAGAGAGAAGGAATGTGGAGGTATGAAGGAGGGAGAGAGAGAACAATAATGAGGGCATTAAAGCATTAACGAATAACGAACGATGGGTGTAAGGAGAAGGGAAGGGAGATGAGGAAGAAACAACGAAATGGAGAAGGAGAGAAGGAGGAAAGTGAAGAGAGGTGAAGGGAGATGAGGAAGAAACAAGGAACAGAGAAGGAGGGAAGGAGGTAAGGGAAGGGAAAAAGAAGGGTGAAACGAAGGAGGGAAGCTATGATGAAGTGAAGGGGGAAAGAAGACGAGGAGGAAGGCAATAAGGGAGAAGAGGAAACAATAAATGAAAAAGAAGAAAGGGGAAAGGAAATGAGAAGGAAAAATTGAAAAGAGTAGTTGACAAAGAAACTGTGAAGCAGAGGAAGAAGGGGAAGAAGAAGAGGAAGCAAAGAGAAAGAAGAAGAAGCAGAAACTCTGAAGACAGCCAGAGAGGACAAGAGCACAAACTAAAGGAACACAGAAACAGAGGAAGCAAACCTAAAATCAGTCAATCGAAACCAAACCAAACAAGGCTAAGCATCAACACACAGGCCACACAATGCCACACCCAACAAGGTACTGTACCATAACATTTCGCTCACTGATTGTTTGTTTTCACTCCAGCTCCAGTAAAGTAATTGTAAGTTTAGCCAGGGAGGAGAATGTGGTAAATTGTTAGTGCTTGTGTAGTTGTTATTGGTACCTCCGTCACTACCACACCTCTCTTCCTTGCTGAGTAGAATCGCCTGGCTGTGCCAACACTTAAATAGCCCAACACTTAGTGTGTTTAGGAGCAGTAGTTGTAACACACACTTCACTATTGCACCGCCTTCCTAAAGTGCGTTTAGGAGCAGTAGTTGTAACACACACGTCACTACTGCATCGCCTTCCTAAAGTCAATGATATCCCATGAATAACAGTAATAATATTTAGAACATGTCTTTTGACCTTGACTGATACTCCTTAAAATTCCCCACATTCTTGCCCTACTGTCAACCCCTCCACCAAGTGTGGCCTGTCATCAAAACTGTTTAAGTTGACCTTACAATGTGACCCTCACCTGGGACCTTCATCCTGACCTGTCACCTTGATCTTTAAATGATTCTTGTTTTTAAAATCAGTCCCATCATCGCTGCAGTCTCTAACTTATCCACTAAGGTTAATCTTAATGGAACAAAATTGTTTAAATTGATCTTCTTTTATGACCTGCAGCTCATGGATTTTTTTTTTTAAGTAAGGAGAAGACCTGTCACACACACACACACACACACACACACACACACACACACACACACACACACACACACACCTCATGATTGCGCGCGCGGGTGTAATAATGTAGTCGTAATGAAGATGATAAAATCTGCGGTCAACATATGCCATAATTCACATACTCCGAGCCCCCACCCCTCCACCCTTGCCTCATCAAAAGCCTGCGCTGGGAATGAGGATATTTTCGGCACATAAAATCGTCCTTCATTAACCATAATATATCACCAAATTTCTAACAATGCCATGAAAAGGCTATGAATATTGTTTTTGACTCTACGTATGGAATTATTTTTAAGCATATTTGCAAACCCGCTAAACTCATATTTCCCATCGTCTTATTAAACCTTCAAACAAACATATCCCACTGTTATAATTGCTGCTGCTACGAACTTCGCTGTATGTTCTGTGTCTCTCCCGGTGGCATAATTAATTTTGATATTTTTTTCGTTGACAAGTTCCGGAATCCATTAAGTTCCTTTCTGATGTACACACACAGCTGGCAGTGTATTCTTGGTAGCGGTATAATTGCTGCCACTACCAACTTGGCTGTGTGTTGTGTGTCTGTCCATGGCCTAATTATTTACACACACAGCTGGCAGTGTATTCTTGGTAGCGGTATAATTGCTGCCGCTACCAACTTGGCTGTGTGTTGTGTGTCTGTCCATGGCCTAATTATATACACACACAGCTGGCAGTGTATTCTTGGTAGCGGTATAATTGCTGCCACTACCAACTTGGCTGTGTGTTGTGTGTCTGTCCATGGCCTAATTATTTACACACACAGCTGGCAGTGTATTCTTGGTAGCGGTATAATTGCTGCCACTACCAACTTGGCTGTGTGTTGTGTGTCTGTCCATGGCCTAATTATTTACACACACAGCTGGCAGTGTATTCTTGGTAGCGGTATAATTGCTGCCACTACCAACTTGGCTGTGTGTTGTGTGTCTGTCCATGGCCTAATTATTTACACACACAGCTGGCAGTGTATTCTTGGTAGCGGTATAATTGCTGCCACTACCAACTTGGCTGTGTGTTGTGTGTCTGTCCATGGCATAATTAAGTGTGTTTTGTTATCAGGTGTTGCGGGGTTTATAAAATCGTGTCAGTCAACTCTGGGGCGGGGAGGCTGGCAAGTTGGCTCTCTCATTTACCCAACTTGTGCACCTGTGACGTGCTGGAGAGAGAGAGAGAGAGAGAGAGAGAGAGAGAGAGAGAGAGAGAGAGAGAGAGAGAAAGGAACGTGGTAAAGTAAGGTAGCGTGAAAGTGAGCCAGTGACCGTGAGGGAGGGAAAGTGCTGACGAAAGTTAGAGACAGGGAGAGAGGGAGTGACGAGGGAGGTGGATTAAGTGAGAAAAAGAGTGAGAAAAAGAATGTGATGGTACTTGTGTGAGTGAGAGTGTGTGTGATGCCGTGAAATTAGAATTTTGTGAGACAGCAATTAAGAGAAGAAGGTAAGAAGACTTTTATATAAATACTGTAATTATACACTTATACGTAGATAGATAGATAAACAGACAGATAGATAGATTGATAGATATAGAGATATGTCGATAGATAGATAGACAGATAGATACATAAGCAGATAGGCAGGCAGAGAGATAGGTGAAAAAAAGTAGACAGATAGACAGAAAGACAAAGATAGGGAGAAATACAGCTAAACAGATAGACTGATTGAATGATTGGCTGATAGATAGATAGCTGAGAGACAGACACACAGCAAGGAAATTAGACAGCAAGTAGATACACTGATACATTCATATCAAACAAAAAGTAAGGATTAATATTATTATACTTAGGGATTGTTGAAAGCGCTCGAATATTTTCATCTTTCCTCTTCTTTTTAATGTACGTGTAATCTAAGTCACGTAAATCTAAGTGAAAAACACACACACACACACACACACACACACACACACACACACACTGTTTCATATATTGCCTCCCACCACCATGTGCATTTTCGTGTGTAAGGGAGAAAACTTCGTCAGCGGTGCCAGTGTCAATCTTGTTATTTTTTGTCCCATAAAACCTTCCTTGCTTTATACTGTGTGTGTGTGTGTGTGTGTGTGTGTGTGTGTGTGTGTGTTAATCGTGTGGTTGACAATTTTAACCTATTCGTCTCAGCTGATGACAGTGTAGTCAGACTAGAAGGTGGATTTGATTAGTAACAAAGGAGATTCTTGCATCATATTTAAGACTAATCTGACTTCATAAAATCCACATTAAATATGGAATTTACACGAGTGACTCAGCTCCGTCAGCCGAAAGCAAAATATCTTTGGTAAAATCACGAAGCAGCCGAAATGTGTATTATCCTAAAAAAATAAATAAATAAATAAACCGTCCCCGCAGCACAAAAGACCCCGCCAAGTACGTTTCATGGAGGTGCAATATTCGTACCGTCCCTTATACTGTATATCCAGGTATGTTTTTTTCAGGCATATTCCAGGGGTATAACCATAAGGCTGGAAGAGTATACTGATTGGGATGGGAAAATTCGCACCGGCCCATTCTTAGCGAATTATTTTGCCAGTACACTTAAAATTTTCTCCTTTTATTTTAGTGATATAGATTTTGTCGATATTTAAGATGATATTAACAGCATAAAAGACAATTGTAAGAGATAATATTCAAACTTAACCACTATGGAAGAGGATTAGGATAGCATTCTTGTTTACTGTTAATTTTCTTGTAATTTTCTGATCAGTGAATATGGAATTCTTTAAATTAACATTGGAGCACCTGGCATGGACAGTAAGATCTGTGTTGCTGGTGTATCTGTTAACCTCTCTCTCTCTCTCTCTCTCTCTCTCTCTCTCTCTCTCTCTCTCTCTGTTCCTCTACCTTCCCCTCCTTTCCTTCATTTCTTCCTCTCCCCCTCCCTCTTCCATCCCTCCTCCACTTCCCCTCCCCTCCCCGATTTCCCCTCTTCTAACTTTTACATTTCCCTTGTCTCTCCCTTTAATCTTCCTTTCCTCCTCTCTTTCCCTCTCCCTCCACATTTCCTGACTTCTCAGTCGATTTATATCTCGTCTCTCCATTACTTTCCCTCCCCTCCTCCCCCCTCCACCGCCCCCCCCCCACACATTTCGGCTTGAATGAAGTGGGTTGAAGGGTCTTTAAGAGTTCCTCTCTCTCTCTCTCTCTCTCTCTCTCTCTCTCTCTCTCTCTCTCTCTTCTCCCATATTTTCCTTCCATCCTTCCCCTCCTTCCCTCTCTCACTCTCCATTCTCTTTCTCCTTCCTCCCTCGATTCGTCGGCCTAGTCATCTCCTTCCTTCTCTTCCCCTACACCCTCTCCCCTTCTTCCCACTCTCTCCTGCTTTCTTCCTCTCTCTTTTTTCCTCCCTCTTCCTTTCTTCCTCCCTCTTTAATTTTTTCCTCCCTCTCTCCTTCCTCCCCTTCTCCTCCTTCCTCCCTCTCTCCTTCCTCCGTCTCTCCACCCTTCCTCTCCTATCCTCCCCTCCCCCATTAAATATACTTTCTTCCCTAAAATCATTTGTCATCTCAATTCGTTCCCTCCTTCCCTACCTACCTACTTACCTATCTGCCTACCTACTTACCCAACTTTGTACATTTTCACTTAACCATCCACCCTCTTATATACCTGTTAACTTACCTACTGACCTGCCTACCTACCTACTTACCTAGCCACAAAGCTGAGTACCTACCTACCTACCTATCTAGCTGCCTAATTACTTACCAGAGCACATACCTACCAGCCGGCCTACCTACCTACGAACTTACCAGCTCTCATTCCAACCTACCTGCTTGTCTACCTATTTACCAGCTCACATTCCTGCCTACCTGCTTATTTACCTACTTAGGTATTTACCTACCAGCATACCTACCTACCTACCTACCTGACTACCCCATTATTGACTCTACACGACCTTCTTCTATTCACTGAAGCAGCCCCATAAAAAAACAGTATGTTATGAGAGAGAGAGAGAGAGAGAGAGAGAGAGAGAGAGAGAGAGAGAGAGAGAGAGAGAGAGAGAGAGAGAGAGAGAGAGAGAGAGAGAGAGATAGTGTAAATGCTGATGAAAGTTAGATAGAGGGAGAGAGAGGGAGGGACGAGGGTGGAGGATTAAGTGAGAAAAAGTGACAAAAATAGTCAAAGCACGTGTGAGAGTGTCATGAAATAGGAATTTTGTTAGAGAAGCAATTGAAGAGAAGGTAAAAGCACTTAGATAGATTGATTGAGATATAGATAGATAGATAGATAAAAAGGTAGATAAATGAGCAGATAAATAGGTGGACAGATAGATAGAGAGGTTGATATGCTGAAAGATACATTGATACATTGACGCATTGATACATAGATGCATAGATAGATAGATAGACAAGTAAAGTGATAAATTGTGTAGATAGATAGATAATTTGGTAAACCGACATGGAAATGGATAGATAAAAAGACTAAGGGATACAGGGATAGATAGAAATTGTAGACAAACAGATGGACAAATAAATTCAGATAGATAAATGGAAGGATAGATATATAGATAGATAGACAGATACAGATATTTCCAAGGAAAAACAGACGCGTATTTTAAAAGCTTCAGAAAGGGTTCGAATATTTTTCTCTTTCAATTTTTGCTGTATGAAATGTGAATTCTTAGTCACGTGAATGGAGGTCTCACACACACACACACACACACACACACACATACTTCTAATGCTGTCCGCAACAAGGAGAGGGCCTATAAAAGGTACCAGAGCCAACCCACCCCTGAATCACATCTTTTATACGTTTCTGCCTGGAATCGTGCTAAGTCTGTTCTTCGCTCTGCTAAAATAATTTCATCCATACTAAATGCTCTCAACTCTTCAATTCGAATTCTTCCCGCTCCTTCTGGCACCTTGCTAAAAATCTTTCTAACAACTTTACCTCATCATCCTTCCCTCCTCTTTTCTACTCTGATGGCTCTGTAGCTATTTCTTCTACTGATAAAGCAGATCTCTTCGCACAGACTTTCTCCTCCAATTCCACCTTAGACGATTCCAGTGCTGTTCTTCCATCACTTCCCTCCTCTGACTTCCTTATGGCTGACATTAAAATTTCTTCAGCTGATGTATTTTCTGCCATCACTGGCCTCAGTACTAACAAGGCATATGGGCCTGATGGGGTCCCTCCTGTTGTTCTCAAGAACTGTGCTTCTGTGCTTACACCCTGCCTAGGCAAACTCTTTCGCCTTTGTCTGTCAACTTGTACCTTTCCTTCTTGCTGGAAGTTTGCACTCATTCAGCCAGTCCCAAAGAAAGGTGACCACTCCCAACCCTCCAACTATCGTCCAATTGCTTTAACGTCCTGTATTTCAAAAGTTTTCGAGTCAATTCTCAATAGAAAAATTTTAAGGCTTCTTTCCTATCACAACCTTCTTTCTGGTCGTCAGTACTGGTTCCGTCAGGGACGCTTCACTGGCGATCTTTTCACCTACCTTTCAGACTCCTGGTCATCCTCCTTTCGGGACTTTGGCGAAAGCTTTGGCATCGCACTTGACATCTCAAAGGCTTTCTATCGATTCTGGCATAAATCTTTGAATTCCAAACTGCCCTTTTACGGTTTCTATCCTTCTATCTGTGCCTTCATCGCTAGCTTCCTTTCTGGTCGTTCTATAGCCGCTGTTGTAGACGGCCATCGTTCTTCTCCTAGATCTATCAACAGTGGTGTTCCTCAGGGCTCTGTCCTATCACCAACTCTCCTCCTTTTATTCATCAATGACTTTCTAAGCTGTACATCTAACCCTGTCCACTCATACGCTGATGACTCCACCCTTCACCTTTCCATTCGGTTCCCGCGACGTCCATCTCAGCAGTCGCTTCAGTAAACATGGGATGAGGCTATGGCACACCTAATGTCTGACTTGGCTCATATCTCTGACTGGTGTAAAAATAATCTTGTTGTGTTTAATGCATCTAAGACTCAGTTTTTACACCTATCAACCCGACAAAATCTTCCACAGGTATGCCCACTAATGTTTAATAATATTCAGCTTAATCCTGCATCATCCTTGAACATGTTTGGGGTTTCATTTACTCAGGACTTATCTTGGAAAGATCATATTACATCTCTTGTAAAATCTGCTTCCAAGAGATTAGGTGTGCTATGCCGACTCCGTTCCTTCTTTACCCCTGCACATTTGTTGACTCTATACAGGGGTTTTATCCGCCCCTGTGTGGAGTACAACTCTCATGTGTGGGGAGGCTCCCCACATACAGCTCTTCTCAATAGGGTGGAGTCAAAGGCTTTTCGTCTCATTAACTCTCCTCCTCTTACTGACTCCCTTCAACCTCTGTCTCTTCGCCGCACTGTTGCATCTTTATCTCTTTTCTATCGCTACTTCAATGGTCACTGCTCCTCTGAACTGTCTGCATGCATTCCTCCACCTCTACGACGGGCACATAGCACCCGTCTAGCAGCAAACTCTCATCCCTTTTCTGTCCAACTCTCTAATGCAAGAGTTAACCGTTACTCCCAGTCCTTCATTTATGCAACAGGTCAGCTCTGGAACTGTCCCCCTCTGTCTGTATTTTCTGCTTTCTATGACCTCCAGTCTTTCAAACGCAGTGTGTCCAGGCATCTCGAAATGATCGGATCTTGAATTTGGCTCTCTCTTGTATTTTGTTTTTCTCTTGGAAGGAACAATGATTGCGGGCTCGCGGCCTTTGGTTCCTTCTTCCTCACATAAAAAAAAAAAAATAGTTACACGTGTTACACCTGAAGGCAAAAATAACTCAGCCCGGAAGTGAACATTAATATCTGGTATAAATAGCCTACGTTTTAAAGCTTTAACTTCAAATTTATACCTGTTTACTGAAAGGGGGATGATGGAGTGCAGGAGGTGGAAACTTCAGCCTGCAGTCTACTGGGTTCACATTCAGATGAACCTGGATTTAAACAGCAACTCTGACTCTTGATTTCGCTAGACACTGAGACGTCTGATGAGTTTTGAGGATTAATCTACCCTTCAGTAGGATTTTTTTTTCTTTTTTTCTTTTTTCTCCCTTTGTTTTTCTTATTTCTTTTTTCCGTATTTTGTTTTTTCCTTTCCTTTGCGTGTGTGTGTGTGTGTGTGTGTGTGTGTGTGTGTGTGTGTGTGTGCGCGTGTGTATGTGTGTGTGTGTGTGTGTGTGTGTGTGTCTCTCTCTCTCTCTCTCTCTCTCTCTCTCAACAGGCACACCATTTTCTCAGCTCATAAAACCCCTGGTATTTTGACACAACTGTATATTTTCTATTTGCTGTATCCTCGCCATTACCGTTGCCAGCTTCATGTGTGCCGGATTTGGCGGCAACTGTATATAGCGTACCGCCCTCCGCTTAGCGGCTGGTAGTCGACAAACTCATAGCTCCGTAGGCGGGGATTCTCAATTTAGCAACTTTTAAAAAACCCTAATGCCCCCCAACCCTTTTCTTTAGGGAGCCATAGTAGCAGTGGGTTAATTTTGGAAGAGACTTTTCGTACGGAAGGCTTTTGATAAATCATTTTTAACCCCTTCAGTACGATGATGGTCTCCCCCCCAACTAATCGTCAGGAGGCTGCATCTGTGTATTTATCTCTATATTAATCTATGTCTGTCTATAAATATCTATATCTATATCTATATCTGCATATATCTAGCTAGCTTTCCATCTTTCGGTCAATGTATGTCTATCTATACGATTTTAAATATTGATCTTTTTCTGCCACAGAGCTACGTGAGGTACAGGAAACTGGAAAAGTACGCCTAAGATAGAGAGAGAGAGAGAGAGAGAGAGAGAGAGAGAGAGAGAGAGAGAGAGAGCGGATACATAATTATCCTAAACACAACTTTTAAATGCTCAAACAACCAGACAGACACTAAATTCTTCCCCGTCCAATCTCTCTCTCACTCAAGAAAGAAAAAAAAAGGGGGGGGGACAGGAAAAAAAAAAAAAACAAGATGAAAACTAAAGGTTGGAGACTGCAAACAGACTGTGTTTGAAATATTGTGAGGATGTGATGAGTCTGCTGGAATTATATAGCTGTCTGTAATTTACCATAACCTAACCAGACGTAACCTGTACTAACATAAGCTACTTCTTACCGAACGTAAGTTATCCAAGCTTGATACAGCCTCATTTGATCTCAAATAATTCAGCATGATCTAACATAACCAAACCAAATCTAACGCACTATAACCTTATATAATCTAATGACATCTAAGTTTAACCAGACCAACTTAACCCAAAAATCTACCAACACTACCCTACCCTAACCAAACCTAACTAACCTTACCTGGCCTAATCAGACCTAACCTACCTTACCCCAGCTAGTCGAACACAGCGTAAGCAAATCCATCCGAATATAAAATTTCGTAAACTACCCTAACCTCTTTCCTCTACCCTAACTTAACCCAGCCCAGCCTAATGTACTATACTCTTTTTCACCTTAACTTGGCCCGGAGTTTCGTCCTTTTGCAGCTTATTTCACATAGTTAAGTGGTAGAAACAAACTGTACTGCAGCAGTACATTCTCTCCACAGCACTTCTTCTTGACTAGCATCATATTCTTGTGTTAAACTGTTTTTACAACTCAGTATTCAAGATGGAGAGATGACATTGTTATGCCAGATTAGAGTAACAAGGGCAGTGTACCTGTAAGCCAGCACAAAACAAGACTCATCCCAACCTAACCTAACTTATAAGATTTTTTTATTTCAGTATTTATGGTGTTGGTGTGAGAGTCTTAACACGTAAACACATCACGTCCTGCCAGGCTGAGTGACCCAACGCCTGGCAAATGTGGTACCGTCGCCCTCCCTCCACCCCCAGACCCCCAGACTGTGACAGAAGGAAGGTGGTATATACGGTATAGTGTTTTACATCTATCCTTCTATCTATCTATCTATCTATCTATCCATCTATCTAACTATGTCACAGCGGCATAAAAAAAAAGTCAGAGTTATAGAGCAAGCATGTCTATTGACAGGAGTGTAGGCGGAGAACTGGTATCAGTGGAAGGGGCGATCAAAATGCAGTAATTACCTCCGCCAAGGAGGTTATATTTTCATCCCTGTCAATTTGTTTGTTGGTTGGTTGGTTTGTGAGCAAGATGACACAAAAACTACTGGACGGATTTCCACGAAACTTGATAGAAGAATGGGCCTTGGTCCAGAGTAGACTCCAGTAAATTTTGGTGTGGATCCGGATGAAGATGCGGATCCAGGATTTTTTTTTTTTTTTTTACTTTCTTTAATATTGCGAGATAGGGCGTTTTTCGACATTTTCGTATATTTTTCTAGTGAATATTGCATGGATATTGATGGCGGAGGTATGCGCTCTACTGAGTGCCAGTCTAGTTTATGCTGTTATCACAATTCTGATACAAACCACTGGAAACTAACAAACGGCAAGACACTTTTAATGTGCACCTGTGTTGCTCATAATCAGGTGACGTGTGAATAACGATGAGAAATGTAACTTAGTAATTTATATGATAAAGGATTAACTTGCACCTTAACACCTCCCGATGAAAGCATCACATAATTTAACCTGAGATTAGATTATAGCAAATATTCCGCTGCACACGACAAGGATCACTGGCCACATTAGCGTACAAGTACACAGTTACTTACTTATATCTGTCTGTTTACTTGTGTTGTATCCCGTATATACCTGCTTGTCTTATGATGTACTTAGGAATGTGTTTCTCTTCCCCTTCCAACTTCTCCTTCTTTTCCTCTTCACCACCACCACCACCACCACCTCATTCCTCCTCCTCCTTCTCCTTCTTAATCCTCTCCAACCCTCATTCTGTCACTAAACCCTGCATTTATTCTCTCTCTCTCTCTCTCTCTCTCTCCCTCAGTCTCTCTTCATCTCTTTTCCTGTTTTCCGTCTTTTTCCGTGTCATTTCCTCTATGTCTCATCTTTCACCTTTCCTCCCTTTACCCACCTTTCCTTCCTTCTGCTCCATTTTCCCCTTTCTTCCTCTTTCCCCTTCCTCCTCAGTCAATATATTTTTCTTTCTTCGTCTCTTTCCTCTCCCTCTCTCTCTCTTTCTCTGTGTTTTCGTTCCTTCTCCACTGCTTCTTTCCTTCCATCCTTCCACCGTTTCCTTATCCTCCCTCACCAGTTATTTCTACTCTCTCTCTCTCTCTCTCTACCTTCGTCCCTCCATTCCTCCCATTTCCCTTCCTCTCCTCTTTCCTCTTCCATCACCTCTCCTCCCCTTCCCCTCCCCTCCCCGATTTCCTCTCTTCCAACCTTCACATTTCCCTCGTGTCTCTCTCTTTAATCATTCCTTTCCTCCTCTCTCTTTCCCTCTCCCTCCGCATTTCCTCACTTTTCACTCGATTTATATCTCGTTCTCCATATCTTTTCCCTCCCTCCCCCCTCCACCGCTGACACACACACATTCCAGCTTCAATGAAGTGGGTGAAGGTTCTTTAGGAGTCTCTCTCTCTCTCTCTCTCTCTCTCTCTCTCTCTCGACGCAATTGGTATCGTTTAGTTAGGATGGAGCAATTATTGCATATTCGCGTCTGCATTCATGTGTCTATTAGACACAGACAATATTATAGAATATAAATAATAGATAAACATTCTATTCATCTTTTGATTAAAAAAAAAAAATTGCATGCATAGAGTAAGTATGTGGCTGTATGCCCAGATTTTCCTTTTCCATGTTATTCTACTTTCTGCCGATCCTATAAAATTCCTTCAGGTTTTTCATTCCTGCAAGGTATTACTTCCTCTCTTGTTTCCTGTACGGCAAATGCCGGAGGGTCTGGAGGGTGGGGGAGAGAGCCTTCTGCTGTGCTAGCCTTTTCTCCTGCGTCTGCGCACTATATTAGGATTAAGGCCGGACCACCTCGTAGGGACCGGAAGGTCTGTGTGGTCTGTGTATCTATGTAACTCTATGTAACTCTCTCTCTCTCTCTCTCTCTCTCTCTCTCTCTCTCTCTCTCCCATATTTACCGTCCATCCTTCCCCTCCTTCCCTCTCTTACTCCCCATTCTCTTCCTCCTTCCTTCCTTCTTCGATTCGTCTACCTATTCATCTCCTTGCATCTCTTCCCCTACACCCTTTCCCCTTCTTCCTTCCTCTCTCTCCTCCTTTCTTCCTTCTCTCCTTCTCCCTCCCTCTCTCCACCTTTCCTCTCCCATACTTTCCCTCCCGCATTAAATATTATACTTCCTTCCTTAATGTCATTGGTCAACTCAACTCCTCTTCTTCCCTCCCTCCCTACCTACTTACCTATCTACCTACCTATTTTCCTACCTACTTACCTATCTACCTACCTACTTTCCTGCCTACTTGCCCACCTACTAACCTTATCATCTAATTATCCACCCATATATCCACCTACATACCTACTTATCTCTCTGCCTACCTACTTACCCATCCACAAAGCTGTCTACATACCTACCTGCCTGCCTACTTAACAGCTCACATACCTGCCAGCCTGCCTGCCTTTCTGTATATATTTCCGTGCACACACCTACTTACCTCCCTTCCTACCTACCTACTTACTTACCTACCTTCCTACCTACCTACTTACTTACCTACCTACATTCCTACCTATCTACCTTCGTGTATGTACCCACCTACCTACCTACCCCATTGTCCACCCTACATTGCCAACCCCCATTCACTGAAGTAGCCCCATAGAAATGCAGTAATGTTATTAGAGAGAGAGAGAGAGAGAGAGAGAGAGAGAGAGAGAGAGAGAGAGAGAGAGAGAGAGAACATTCTTTAAAATATTGCGTTTCGTGGAAAAGCGACAGAAACAGGGAAACTGGTTCCCTTACCTTTCCCTTCCCTACTTTCCTTCCCTTTCCTTCTCTTCCCCTCTTTATTTCCCTTCCCTCTCATTCCTTCCCTTCCTCTCTCCTTTCCTTTTTTCCCTCCACATATTTCTCTCCCTTGTGTCCCATTCCCTTCTTTCCTCTCCCTTCCTCATTCTTTCCACTCTTCCTCTCCTTTTCAGTTCTCTGTTCTGCCACTTTCCTTCCTCTTTCCTTCTTTTCTCCCTCCTTCTTTTCCTTTCTCTCATTCTCCTCCCTCTCCCTCCCATTTCTCCCTTTAACTCCCCAAGTGTCCTTTCCTTTTCCTTCCCTTTCTCTTCATTTCCTTCTATTCTCTCCGCCTTCCTTCCTCTTTCCTTTCCTTCCTTTCCTATCCATTTCCTTCTTTTCTCTCTCCGCCTTCCTTTCTCTTTCCTTTCCTTCCCTTCCTTTCCATCTTTCTGTTCTTTCTTCCCTCCTTTCGCCAGTAACCATTTGTCTCCTCCAGCTTCCTCTTCCTCCTTCCTTCCACTGCTATTCCTTTTCCTCCTCTTCCCTCCTTTCTCTCACTACTCCCCCCCCCTCCCCTCCTCTGCAGTCCAAATAAACACATACCTAGTTTCTGCCATTCCTCTCTCCTCCCCTCCCCTTCCCTTCCCTTCCCTTCCTTTCCCTTCCCTCTTTTGTCATTATACCCTGTCACTCTTCACTTCTCATCCCTCCCCCTCCTCTCTCCCCCCCCCAACTAAACACACATTCCTGGAGGCTGCTGAGTGGGGGAATGGGAAGGAGGGGATACTAGTTGCTGCTAATTAAGGCCAGGCTGAGAGAGAGAGAGAGAGAGAGAGAGAGAGAGAGAGAGAGAGAGAGAGAAACACACATACACAATTTATTCGTCACGTGGTGAGTGAGGATGGGGGAGATGGAAAGGAGAGTAGAGGGTGGAGAGTGAAAGAGCAGATGGGAGGGAGAACAGAGGTGAAGAGGAGAGGGAGGTGTAAGGTGGAGGGTAGTGAGGGACAGCAATGAAAAAATGGTGACAAAAACTTCTCTTTCTCTAATGATACACAACAAACACATTCAGCCACTTCAGTGTTCCTTAGCTGACTCTTTAGTCATTATAAACTGTGATGCAGGTAAATACACCCAGCAACCAAATCCCCAGGTTCATAAGAGGGGTTGCTGAGAGCAGTAGCTGGAGGGAGGGGGAAGGGGCAGGCGGGAGGAAGGAGGGAGATGGAGGAGGGGAGGGACTGGTACGGGGGTGGGGGAGATGCGTGAAATCTGGATGCGCGTGGGAGAAAATGGTTTTGTTAAATGTCCCTCACAACTGCACTACCAGTTCTGTTACCTCTCGTAATAATGCATCTTAATTAATGATGGTGTCATTTGTGGGCTGTAATTATCTAGGGTTAATTGAATGATCTGGCAACTGAGCTGTGTGAGGTGGTGGTGGTGAGAAGCCGTGAAATGTGTACTCAGTTACTGTCAATAATTATCATACACAATTTTTATCAACTATTTCTAACTTTCCGTAGAAAATATTGAAGTAGAATATAATGAGGATGAAATAATGTGATAGAGAGACAGGAAAAGCGGCGGTACTCTTGTTTCTTGGTGTTTGTTTAATCAGTTAGAAATATTAATGGCAAACTCATCAGGGTACGCTCGACGGCTCTCAGCTTCTGTTTCCCGGATAGTGACAGACTCTTCTCATCCAGTGTGGTGGCCGTGGGTGGCCGTGTTTTTTCTGTGTTTTTGCGCGTGTGACGATAAGAACGGGAATATTAGGAGTGGAATCAAGAGCCGTGTGGCTTGGAGTGGGCGTGAGGGTGACAGCGAAGGGACCAAGGTGACGAAGGAGTGTTGTATAAGGTTAGTAAAGGAAGAATTACAAGACATTGTGTTACCGGTATCATCTTGTCGGTAGGTAGGGAGTTAGGTAGGTTAGTGAAGAAGAGAACTTGCGAGATTTTTGTCGTTTTAGGTGGGAGTTAAGGTGGACGTTACGAAAGTAAAGAAAATTAAGCATTAGGAAAATGAAGGAAGAATTACATGATAATTTCTTGTTGTTAGGTAGCTGAGGGGAGTAAAAGTAGGCATGTAAGTATACAAAGCGAAATGAGAATATTCGAGCACGATAGGTAGGTAGGTAGATATGTAAGTAGGTAACTGAAGGACGAAATTAGAAGGTTCTATGAGGATTCTGTATGTAGAAATATCAGTAAATGAAAGGGAATGACTGTAGAAAGTGTTATATCGATTTCATAAAGAGATAGGTAGGTAAAAAGGTAAGTCGGTAGGTGAAGGATGGAATTACAAGGCGACATGGGGATTTTGTAGCTATATAGGTAGGTAGTAGAGCCACGGTGGTCTGGTGGTAGCGTGTTGGGCTTGCGATCTACGTGTCCTTCCCGTCTATATTATTTGTTCTAACGTATTGTAGTCTTAACACACGTTGTACTTCCGAATCTTTGTTACTTAAGAGTTTGTTACTAGCGAGTTGGTAACTAAGTAACCATGATAGTAACCTGAAGGCAACACTAGTGGACATTGAATGGATGGTGGAAACACACACACACACACACACACACACACACACACACCTTCACGTACCACCATTAGCTGGTTATAAGAATCTCACTCAGCTCGTTCCCTCTTCCCCGAAAGGAGAATGATGGACTGCAGAAGGGCAACATGATTCTGCAGTCCACAAGGGTCACGTTGGGATGAGAGTAAAGCCACAGCATTATTAACAAGCCTGAGGGCATCTTGTATAATTCATCTTGGTTGGCCTGAAAGTGCCATCTCTACCCAGAATGCTGAGTTGTACCAATATACTCGTATTAGCGCAAGAATGTGATGCTAGTCATGAATAAGTGCATAATCAAGGAAGTAGAGTCTTAGTAGTGTTTTTTCTGCCAATGAACTACGTGACATAAACGACAATAAGACGAAACTCGGGGCCAAGATAACATGAAAGAAGTATAACTGTTGCTCAGCCTCGAAGACACTTTTCCAACTCGCCTTAACTCGCTAGATAAAACAGGCGTCAATTTCTTACGTGGTTATGGGAGAGAGTGGGGGATGGGGGGAAAGAAAGAGTGGAGTAAGATAAAGTTTAAAAAGTTGTGTCAGAGAGAGAGAGAGAGAAACAAAAATTCAACAAAATGAACACATTCGATAATTTAGTAATAGAGAGATATTAGCATTCTCTCTCTCTCTCTCTCTCTCTCTCTCTCTCTCTCAAATAAATCACAGTCAGTACAGGCAATCGCGGTTAGTGTGTTTGTCAATCTGGCACCTGATTAACGTCCTTGGGCTGAAGGGGTTAGGGGTTAGCCATTCAGAAATCTGCATATCAGTGAAAAAAGTAAACAAAGAGCACTCAGAGAGCACAACACCCCCGCCCTGTAAATGGTCAAATGGCCCAGTATTTGACTGTCTTCCGACCTTCACCTTTCCACAGATTGTTCTTAAAACTGTATCTGCATACTTGGCTGACCCTCAGTCCTTCCACTAAGTTTGGTCAAAATCAAATAAAAACCTGAGTTGACCTTTCCCTGTGATCTTGACCTTTGACCTAGCTTCTCGAATCAAATCCTTTTTATCCTTGTCTGAGACTCCCTCCCTCCTCGAAGTCTGGTCCTCAGCAAAACAAAATTGTGTGAATTACAGGGTCGTACATTTGACCTTGTCCTGTGACCTTGACCTTTGACACATTGTTCTTAAAATCGAATCCCTTCATCCATGTTTTACGCTGACTCCTTCTGCCTGTTTTTCTTCTAAATCGGATAAAAGATGCTCAGATTTCCCTTGTCGGTTGACCTTGACCTTTGATCTATTGTTGTAAAAGTACGGTGGGGTCCATATTCTCATCGGTTAGGGAAGTTCCGTAACATATTTTCCTAAGCGACTTAATTTACTTATTACTCCTTACTGTCCTATTTTTAGGTATACAAATCATGCCATTATCACCATACTCTTCATCACTAACGTACAAAAGGATATTAATCACCGGTATCTAGAAATAAATCACTAAAAAAGAGGTGCTAGGGGGGCCTCCTTACCCTACAAGAAGACGGGCCAAGTTCATCCCCTTGGCTGATCCTCAAGCCTTTCACCAAGTTTGGCCCAAAGCAGATTATAACTTTTGGTTGTTTGTTAACACGTTGATGAGTGACCGTAGCGTGGTTAGGCTGGCATAGGTTAGGTGTGGTTGGACTGCGTTGGGTTAGGTTAGGTGTGGTTGGACTGCGTTGGGTTAGGTTAGGTGTGGTTGGACTGGGTTGGGTTAGGTTAGGTGTGGTTGGACTGGGTTGGGTTAGGTTAGGTGTGGTTGGACTGGGTTGGGTTAGGTTAGGTGTGACTGGACTGGGTTGGGTTAGGTTAGGTGTGGTTGAACTGAGTTGGGTTAGGTTAGGTGTGGTTGAACTGGGTTGGGTTAGGTTAGGTGTGATTGGGCTGAGTTGGGTTAGGTTAGTTGTGATTGGACTGGGTTGGGTTAGGAAGGCTTTGATTAACCTTGGGTTCCTTTGGGATGAGATGGGTTTGCATGGATTACAGTAGGTGAGGTCATGCAGGGTCAAGTTCAGTTAGTTGGGTTAGGTAGGGGTAGGTTAGATTATTTCAAATTAGGTTGGGTTAGGTGTTAGGTTAAGTTTGATGAAGTTAGGCAGTTTGTAATGAAATGTTCATCTGTTTTAAATTATATTAAACTGAACAGGGTTGTATTGCGCTGTTTGGTTAAACTTGGGTTCAGTTAGATAGGGTTAGGTTAGGCCTGTTTGGGTTGGTGGGGTTAGATTAATTTGGGTTGGTTTGGGTTAAGCTAGGATGGACTAAGTTGGGCTTGGTTGGGCTAGAGTGGATTGCGTTGAATTAGGATGGCTTGGGTTGGGCTAAATTTTCTTGGTTTGAAAAGTTATCCCTTGAACATAATTTTCCCCTTTACCCCTTCAGCACGAGGATATATTTAGTATTTTATTTTGGCTGACGTCAGATTATTTTAGTCAGCACATTGAAACCAGTTGGGCTGAAATTGTTAATAATCGTTTTTTCTTGTTTTCTTTCCTCTCGCATACCCCCTCTACAATTTGTATACTCTTTCCTGTCTTTGTTTCTTTTCCTTCCCTTTATAAGCCCTCCCCCCTCCCCGTTCACATGCTTTACCCTCTCCTCTCTCTCCCCGTCTTTCTTCCCCTCCCCTCACAGTCCCGACACTCCACATTCTTAACCCTTTCCTCTCTTCCTCTCTCCCCCTGTCTTCCTTCCCTTACCTCCTCTCTCATCCCATATTCTTCTCACCCTCTTCCCCTCCGCATCTTCCCTCTCGTTTTTCCTCTCTCCTCCTTTCCAGTTCCTCTCTATTCCTTCCTATTCCTTCCTGTGCTTTATTTTCAAATCAATTTTGTTCTTCTATTTTGTCTCAACGTCCCTCTGCTTCTCCTTTCTATTCCCTCCTTTCCCCCTTCCTTCAGTCTCTCCCTGAACATATTCTCCATTCTTTTTCCTTCTTCTCCCCCCATTGCCCTACGCCCCCACCCATTAAGTAAATTTTCTCCTGCCTTTTGTCTCTTTCCTTTCAGTTCCCTTCATCGTCCCCTCGTTTCTCCATCCTTTCTCTCTCTCTCTCTCCTTCCATCCTGTCTTGTCTACATCCCTTCCTCCCACACTGGAAAACATTGCTGAAGCTATGTTCCTTCTCTTTCCTTCCTCCTTTTCGCTCCTTCATTGTCTGTAATTTTCCCTCCTCCCTTTCCCTCCCGGATTCTTTCGGTTATTTATATCTCTCTGTTTTTCTTCTCCCTCCCTCTCTTCCACTCTCACCCACATTCAGACACATAACTTCTTTTTTCAGCCACTAGTCCTTTGTAAACGTCTTTTCCATTGACTGTGCGTGGAGAGAGAGAGAGAGAGAGAGAGAGAGAGAGAGAGAGAGAGAGGAGGGGGATACTGCTACCACCACTACTACCACTACTACTACAAACGATCATCATCATCATCATCATCATCAAAAAGCAAAAAAAATAAATATATCAGCGGTGAAAACTACAGCAGATACCGTCATTAAGTTGTGAGAAAAATTCCCGCCAAAAATGACGAAATTAAAAAGAGAAGGACAATGAAAGACAGCACAGGAGAGAGACGAAAACAGACTCATTGCCAGGTTAATTAATTCCTGCCTTTTGCAGCAGAAAAGTCTCTCTCTCTCTCTCTCTCTCTCTCTTCCCCAAATATTACTACTGACAACTGATCACTAAATATGAAGGAGACAAGAGAGAGAAAAAAGAGGAGGGAAAGAATGAGAGGTGAGGTAAACGGGGAAAGAGAGAGAGAGAGAGAGAGAGAGAGAGAGAGAGAGAGAGAGAGAGAGAGAGAGAGAGAGAGAGAGAGAGAGAGAGAAAGACAGACAGACAGACAGAGAGACAGACAGAGACAGAGACAGAGAGACAGACAGACAGACAGAGACAAGTCAAGGAAAGAGAAGTGAGGGGAGGGGAGGGGAGGGAGAGGGAGGGGGAGTGTAGCTAAAGGGACGGAGGAGAAGGGAAGGGGGAGGGAAGAGAAAGGAGGGGTATGATGATGAGGGGAGGATGTAAAGGGTTGAAGGAGAGGAAGAGGAAATGGTGTGGGTGAATAGGTGGAGGGGAGGGAGAGAGGATGGAAGAGGAAGACGGAGAAGAAGGGGAAAGAGGGAACTAGGAAATGAAGCTGAGAAGATTAGGGGAGGGGAAGGGGAAGAGGAAGGACAGGAAGCGGAAGGAAGGATGGAAGGAGGGAGAGAGAGAGAGAGAGAGAGTGACGGCGTGGGAATGAGGTATTGTGGGTGACAGAAATGGATTGGTTTGAGGTGAGGGAGACGGATCCTACGAGGGGTGATTAGAAAGAAATGACAGTGAGTCCATAAACTTTTATTAGCATGAAGAACTATCAAACTATGACTCACATTCCTTCAAAGTACTCCCCTCCAACCTCTATGCAGCGTTCCATTCTCTTTCTCCACTTCATGAAGCAAGCGTGGTACTCTGAAGACGGTATACTTCGGAGTTCTGAATTGACGGTCCATGCCAAGTCTTGGATGCGATGAAATTGCTTCCCAGCGATAGCAGATTTAATTTTTGGAAACAACCAAAAGTCACAGGGAGCCAGGTCAGGGGAGTAGGGTGGGTGGGGGAGCAGAGTTATACCTTGTTGTTCCAGGTACTGCACAGTGAGGCGAGCTTTGTGGGTGCAGCATTGTCGTGGTGCAGCAAAAGGCGAGACCGACGGCGGGTTGGTGCGGTGTTGGCCTTGTGTTCCAAGACTTGTGGAAGGACCTGGTCTGTGTAGTACTGGGCTGTGATAGTGGACTTTTCAGGCATCACATCCACGCATATTGGTCCTTGAGAATTGAAAAAGATGGTGAAAAGGCGCTTCCGGCTGCGAAATCCTTCCTTCAAAATCTGAGGTCGAGGGTCTTCATCGCCCAACCACACCATGTTTGACTGCTTGTCACGGGTTGTGAAGAATGAAATCCAACACTCATCTCCAGTAGCAACATCTGAGAACCGTTTTGGACCATTTGGTTCAAATTCAGCAAGCCAGACACGACAAATCCTCACCCGTTCAGCCTTTTGCTCATCAGTCAACAAATGGGGTATCCATCGACAACACTTCTTCCTCAGGTGTAATTGTTCATGCACGATGTCATATGCACTCCCATAACTGATATCAAGCTCCAAGGCTAAGAACCTAAGAGTTACAGTTGGATCCTCGTCAATGATGGACCGTGCATGGACAGTTGTTGCTTCGGTCACGGATGTCCGGGGGCGTCCAGAGCGTTGTTCATCTTTCAATTCAGTTTTTCCTGCTGTGAAAGCACGAATCCAGCGGGAAACAGTTTCCAGGGAAGGAGTAGTGTCTGGATAAACTTGTAATAATTCCCCTCGAATCTCTGTTGCTTTCTTTCCCAGTTTCCACCTCGTAAAAATGTAGAACCTGCAGCCTTCTTTCGAGTAATCCATGTTTCTGGCCAGAGAGCAAAAACAAGAGTGAAGCATTCACTCACAACAATAAAACAAGAAAAGTCAGGCATACGGCGACAAGTTCAAACTCGTAAGGACAGGCAACTCTGCACTCTCCTTGCTCCCCTACCTCCCATCATTCAAGGTTTTCATGTTATAGCACGAACTGTCATTACTTTCTGATCACCCTTCGTAGTATGTGTTGGTGCCTCTGTCTGTCCTCCAGTGTATATCTGTATGTCTGTGTCCTTGGCGCGTATTCTCGTCGGTGAAGGAAGCTCCCTAACACCTCTTCCTTTGTGATTTATTTCTGGGTATGGGTGGTTAATATTCTTTTGTACGTTGTTTATGTAGAGCACGTCGATATTGGAAGGATTTATTCCACACTGACGAGGATAGTAAGGTGTAATGAACAAAATTAATCGCTTAGGAAAAGGTTTTAGGGAGCTTCCTCAGCCGACGAGAATACGGACCCTTATCTACGTGCTCTTCTGTGTCTGTCTCTCTTTGTATAGACAGCTAAGAACTCCACAGAAGGTGTAGTTCTTTTTGGTATTGTACATATTATTATTATTATTATTATTATTATTATTATTACTATTATTATTTTAGGGGGAGGGGGGAAGATCTTGAAAGCTGGCATTCCAAGACCGTTCGAGGGACTTGAAATTTTCAGAAGTGATATATCTTAGTTGCAGGCTTCTTTTGGCGCATTTTTTTTTTTTCTAGCACTAGCCCCGCACTAACACCCTAGGTTATTTTTTTCCATTTTTGCTCTCCTGCGCAGCAAAAACTAATGAATCGATTGTTTTGCAAATGTTGCAGTATGTAGTCGTCAACATACACAATAATCAGTTTAATTGACCTGTGCAGCTGAGATATATGGGGCAAGTAGGGTGTGTTTGTTTCGTAGCTGCTGATTGGCCGCCGATGATGTCACTGAAGTAAATGCAGGCGTGTACTGTAGTGCAACATGCGGACGTAGGTGTACACCGTAATGGATATTGTAGTGCAACATGCAGACGTGGGTGTACACCGTGAGTGTATATTATAGTGCAACATGTGGACGTGGTTGTACACCGCGAGTGGATATTGTAGTGCAACATGCGGACGTAGGTGTACACCGTGAGTGTATATTATAGTGCAACATGCGGACGTGGGTGTACACCGTGAGTGGATATTACAGTGCAACATGCGGACGTGGGTGTACACCGTGAGTGGATACTCGTATTTTAGTGCAACATGCGAACGTGGATGTACACCGTGAGTGGATATTGTAGTGCAAAATGCGGACGTAGGTGTACACCGTGAGTGTATATTGTAGTGCAACATGCGGACGTGGGTGTACACCGTGAGTGGATATTACAGTGCAACATGCGGACGTGGGTGTACACCGTGAGTGTATATTATAGTGCAACATGAGGACGTAGGTGTACACCGTGAGTGGATATTACAGTGCAACATGCGGACGTGGGTGTACACCGTGAGTGGATATTACAGTGCAACATGCGGACGTAGGTGTACACCGTGAGTGTATATTATAGTGCAACATGCGGACGTAGGTGTACACCGTGAGTGTATATTATAGTGCAACATGCGGACGTGGGTGTACACCGTGAGTGTATATTATAGTGCAACATGCGGACGTGGGTGTATACCGTGAGTGGATACTCGTATTATAGTGCAACATGCGGACGTGGGTGTACACCGTGAGTGGATATTGTAGTGCAACATGCGGACGTAGGTGTACACTGTGAGTGGATAATTTGCTACAAACGTCACTCATCGTTATATAAAACTTTAAAATCAGGTTTAATTTTCTTTGATAACAGTAAACTTTTAAAGCTAATTATGACCTCTTCAGCCTCGGAAATTATTCCATATTTAACCTGGCTGCTTGTACTGAAGGCAGTTTAAAATATAAATAAATATGTGTTAAAATATGAAGAGGTGTAGATTTAAATCATCACCGGCCAATCAGCAGCCGCGATTCAAACACACCCTACTCGCCCCATACATCTCAGCTGCACAGGTCAATCAAATAGGGTATAGTGCACCTGGGTATTGATACTAAAATCGAACAAATTATTCCTTTCTGAGATTCTGAGGAAAATCAAAATGGCCGCCTCATGCCTTAACCCGTGGATTGCGCAATTACATTTTTTTTGTCCCACCCCGTGGTGCGCAAAAAATGAAGATTTTTTTTTTTTAGTTTTTGTTTATCATAAACTTGAAGATAAACATCCAGGGCATCATCTGGTGAAAAAAAAAAAAACAATCTCTCTCTCTCTCTCTCTCTCTCTCTCTCTCTCTCTCTCTCTCTCTCTCATACACACACACACACACACACACACACACACACATCATCATCATCATTGCCTAGGGCCATGCGTAAGTTTACGTAGGGGAGTAGTGAAAAAATTAACAAAAAAAAAAAAAACCTCTCTCTCAGTCTGCGTAGCTCAATGCGTAAGTTTGCGTAGGGGTGGAGTAGTTAGCGGTGATGCACAACCAGCACAGCCTGAACTGTGGCTTGCAACGGGACGCTACCCAGCCTGAGCTGTGGCTCGAAATCCATGGATTAAAGTACGAAATCGGAAAGTATATAGCCGACTTTGACCAAACTCAGTGGAAATGTAAAGAATCATGATTGAACACGATTTCCGTAGTATGAATGACCTTGACCTTGATCTCAAGGTCTCAGGTCAAAATCCGTAAAAAAATTTGAGGCATATCAAAAGTCACATGCAGTGATATAAGTATTTTCATCTGGAATGTCGAGTTCTTTGAATATTGCTTCAGCAGTGTCAGACTTCTAGTTTATATACGCATGTATCCGTCTTTCTCGGTCAGTCTATATTTCTGTCTGTGTGTACCCCTATCTCTGTGTCTTTGTTACTTTGCTTGACGACCTGTCTGTCTGTATGTGATTAATATTTGTATGTATGTATGGTATTTCTATTTTGAAGTTATAGAAATAATGATACTAATAACATTAATACAAAAACAACAGTAATGATAATAGTGATAATAATAATAATAATGATAATAATAATAATAATAATAATAATAATAATAACTAGAAAACGAAAATTGACGTTAACATATTCAGTAACTCACCACATGACAAGGTCATCCGTCTTGTGCAGTACATGAAAAAAGCAATTTTTGAACATTGACCTTGGTTGTGACCTTGAGTTTTGGGACAACGTCATTCATACTTGGGCACCATGCACAGTATAACAAATTCTATAGATGTACCAAGTTTGGTGATTGTAGGAGTTTGGAAGGGTGTGTGAAAGGAGGAAATTGAAAGTAAATGAGAATAAGAGTAAAGTGATGAAGTGTACGAGGTTGATAGATGGTAGGGGGATGAATATAGTTTTGAATGGTGAGTTGCTTGAGGAGGTAGATTGTTTTAAATATCTAGGGTCACATGTTGCTGTGGATGGAAGAATAGATGCAGAAGTGAAGTTTAGAATAAATGAAGTAGGAAAGGTGCTGGGAGGAATGAAAAAAGTGTTTAAATGTCGTTCGCTTAGAATGGATGTAAAGAGAAGGCTGTATGAGGGTGTTGTGGTACCGACTGCGTTATATGGGGCTGAAACATGGAATATGGGTGTAGCAGAGAGGAAAAGTTTGAATGTAATGGAGATGAGATGTCTGAGGAGTATGTGTGGAGTGACGCGTATGGATCGAGTGCGAAATGATGAAGTGCGAAGGAGAACTGGAGTTGTTCGGGAGATGGCTGGTAGAGTTGAGCAGAGGGTGTTGCAATGGTTTGGGCATATGGAGAGAATGGATAATGAGCGATTGGTGAAAAAGATAACTAGATCTGATGTGAGAGGTGTAAGACTGAGAGGAAGACCACGAATAGGATGGATGGACAGTGTGAAGAGAGCGCTGGATGCGAGAGGGATGTCTGTTGAGCAAGGAAGAGTGGCTGTGCGTGACAGAAATAAATGGAGAGAAATTGTGAATGAATAAGTGATGACGCAGCCCTGAGGGGATATTCTCCCGCATTTGGTCTGATCAGCTAGTCAGGTCAGGTGCGGGTAAGGGGATGGGTCTGTTATGATGTGGCAGGGGTAAACCAGTTCTGCTGTCGGGCCCTGCTGTGGATGTCACTGCTTGCATTGCGCAGTTGACCCTTGTGCGGTGTGATGCGGTGAGGATCTGTCCGTTCTCCCCTTTGGGGCTAAGATCGAATGAATGTGTTTGAATGGATGAGTAAATGGAGAGTGAGTCGTCCTGTCTCGGCTACCTCCCTTTCCTTGGGGGAAGCAGCCTAGGTATATAGATAGATAGATAGATAGATAGATAGCTCAATTTTCTCTTTGTGTGTGTGTGTGTGTGTGTGTGTGTGTGTGTGTGTGTGTGTGTGTGTGTGTACTTAGTGACCCCAAACTACTTTCCATTGACCCCCAGGCGATCTCAGAAGCTACTGGCCCAAATGGGCCCATAGTAATTCCACACCTGTTCCAAGACCTTGGCTATGTCCCACAAAAATTGTCAAGTCTGTACCTTTAGCGGTGTCTGAGAATCCGCGAATAGACTACATTTTGGATGTAACTGGAAAACCAGTACTGGAAACTGGATGATGCTGGGTCATACGAAGCCGCCACCTGGGGTACACAGATGGCCAAGTGTCTTGGCTGTAGCTTTAAAATTGAGCAAATATTAGCAATTTACTTCTGCATAAGAAATAATAATAATAATAATAATAATAATAATAATAATAATAATAATATTGACAAGAACAATATAACTCACCACTGGTGTGGTGAGTTATAATGATAATCTATATTATAATGATCCAACTTCTGTATTTTTGTTGGTTTGTTTGTTACCGTAACACAGCAAAAATGGCACAACGTAGCGCAATTTTTGTTAGAGCAAGGTATGTTAAAATGCTCTAACTTACAGACCAAAACAATTTCCAGGTCAATCGGGCCACCGGTTCCCGAATTATGACTCATTTCTGGATTTTGATATCGAGTGGAGGTCGCCAAAGGCAGCCTTTAAGCGAGTACTGTACTATTAATAATTCAGAGTGCAAAAGCCGCGTGGCACAAATGGTTTAAAGACAGAATATTTGAACGTGCCCTGAGGCCGTGACTTTGGCCTACAGTTCTCAAAAGCAAATTCCATTTTCCTTGTCTTTCTCTCAACCCTTCCACCAAGTTTGGTCAAAATCGGATCAAAACTCAAGGTGACCCTGCCATGTGTCAAGAGGTCTTTCACCTTGTCCTGAGCTTTACCATTGTCTGAGTGTTCTGAAAATCAAATCCCTTCATTCATTCCTTATCCTTAAGGCTTCCACCAATGGATCTTGAATGTGGCTCTCTTGTTTTCTTTTTTTTTTTTCCTTGGAGTAATTTGCAGGCCTCTGGCCTTTGTTTCCTTCTTCCTTGCATTAAAAAAAAAAAGTTTGGTCTAAATTGGTTCAAAATTGTTTATACTGACTTTGCCATGTGTCCTTGATCTTTGACATTGCCCTATGACTTTGATCGCTGACTGAGTGTTCTTAAAATCGATTTCCTTCGTCCTTGCCTTACCTTTCATCTTTCCACCAACTTTGGTTTAAATCAGATGAAAACTATTTATGTTTACCGTGCCATATTACCTTGACCTTTGACCTTGTCGTTTGACAGTATTCTCAAAATTGAATTCTTTCATCCTTGCCATAGCTAAATCTTTACTAAAGATTGCACTAACACGCAAAGAAACTGTTTAATATCACCTTGGTATATGGCCTTGACCTTTGACCTGGTATTCTCGAAAATAATGTCATCCCATTCGCCAGGCCTCAGCCCTTCAACCAAGTTTGGTTACAGTCGGATTACAACTGTTTGAGTTTTTTTTTCCACACATAGGTGCACAACACACACACACACACACACACACACACACACACACACACACACACACACACTTAGTAAAACAATGCCCCTACTTGCTTCGCAAGCACATGTATAATTGTCATAATGAACACTACAGTACTACTACTACCACCAAATGATGATGATAAGTATGATGATGATAATAATAATAGTAGTAGTAGTAGTAGTAGTAGTAATAATAATAATAATAATAATAATAATAATACACTAATAATAATGATGATGATGTAGCTGTACAGTTTCTTCCTGTTCATTCGAAGAGAGCATGTAAAATGCATACCCAGTCTGGCGATATGTATGCTGATTTCTCTGAAATCCATGTGCTCACTTTCCCCTATTTCTGATCGATTTTATTTTTGGGAGGGGGCTTGACCCTTCAAGAATCACTGGGGGGGGGGGGGAAATCTCGCTTCTAGGATATCGCATTACGGATGCCCATTGTACAACACGTACTAAGATATCAAGTCAATATTTGCCTTGCTTTTCACTATTTTTGAGTTTTAATATTGGTGGGGGTGGGGGACGGTTGGCCCCGTAAAAACCATGGTTGGAAAGTAGTATGTGATGGATGACCTTCCCAGTAATCTGACGAACACATCTGGGAAGTTTCATTCACATTCATCAAATAGCCACGGAGGAGTTACGGTGCGTGTACGCACATGCATTCGACAACACACACACACGATCACGCACATACACACACACTATAAACAGATTTAAATTAGATATAGATAGACAGACAGATGTCCAACAAACGTTAGTCCGGACACAAAGAAGTAAGTGGAGAATTAATCGGCCTTAGAGGATACTGCTTGACACTGTTAGCAGTTTTGTTTTAAACTCACTTCCGGCCTCTTAAATTACTAATATCATAAAAAAAAATAATAATAATCAACAATGACTTACCAATAAGTCGTCCCAGAACAGAGGTCCAAAATCCCTCAACAGGAGAAAGGGGTCGACATTTCTCTGTATTCATGATGAAGGGTGAGAGGAGGAGAGGGGTGGCGGCCATGTTAACACGCAATCAGCTGATAGTTTGTTTACATCCTATCAGCTGATTCCAACGCGCTCCATTTTTCCAGAGAAATTGGATTCCGTGTCGTGTTTTGGTTTCGTCTGGGATTTATTTGTTGTGATGGTGTTATTACTGCCGGTAGTTTTTCTTTTATGTTTATTTTTCATGGTCTATATTGATTTTTCGTGACTTACTTAATTAGCAGTTTCTCTCTCTCTCTCTCTCTCTCTCTCTCTCTCTACCATTTTAATCCGTTTCTTTTTAGTCTTTCCCTCCTTTCTTTCACACTCACTTCCCTCTCCCTTTTCATTCTTGTCAGACTGCCTACCTTCTTACTTAGTTGTCTTCCTTTCTTCTCTTCTGGCTTTCACCACCCTCTCTTCCCTCCAGGGGCGTACCTAGAGATTTGGGGGCCCGGGGGGGCTAGGTTCTTTGCGGGGCCCCCCTCCTGGAGGGGGGCCCTGCAAAGAACCTAGCCTCCCTAATTCTCAAAACTTATCTAATACCTCAGCCGGGATTGTCTATCTATCTATCTATATACCTAGGCTGCTTCCCCCAAGGAAAGGGAGGTAGCCGAGACAGGATGACTCACTCTCCATTTACTCATCCATTCAAACACATTCATTCGCATCTTAGCCCCAAAGGGGAGAACGGACAGATCCTCACCGCACCACACCGCACAAGGGTCAACTGGGCAATGCAATCAGTGACATCCGCAGCAGGGCCCGACAGCAGAACTGGTTTACCCCTGCCACATCATAACAGACCCATCCCCTTACCCGCACCTGACCTGACTAGCTGATCAGACCAAATGCGGGAGAATATCCCCTCAGGGCTGTGTCATCACTTATTCATTCACAATTTCTCTCCATTTATTTCTGTCACGCACAGCCACTCTTCCTTGCTCAACAGACATCCCTCTCGCATCCAGCGCTCTCTTCACACTGTCCATCCATCCTATTCGTGGTCTTCCTCTCAGCCTTACACCTCTCACATCAGATCTAGTTATCTTTTTCACCAATCGCTCATTATCCATTCTCTCCATATGCCCAAACCATTGCAACACCCTCTGCTCAACTCTGCCAGCCATCTCCCGAACAACTCCAGTTCTCCTTCGCACTTCATCATTTCGCACCCGATCCATACGCGTCACTCCACACATACTCCTCAGATTGTAGGGATGATAAATATATATATTTTTAAATATTAATAAAGAAGCTTATAAATTTTGAAGGCTTTGGGGGGCCCCCCTCAATTGGGGGCCCGGGGGGCAGTTTCAAACAGCCCCCCCCGCCCCCCCTCTCAGGTATGCCACTGCTTCCCTCCATTTCGTACATTAACATTCTCTCCCTCCTCCACTCTGGCTGTCTTCCCCACTCTCCCCCATCTTCCTCCCTCCATTTTCTCAGGCTATCTTCCTCCCTTTCCTTCATTTTCCTCCCTTCCTACCTACCAGTTATAATATTCGATGTCTTTGTGTATCCCACTCTGGTCATAGACTAAACAACCCGTTCCCCAAGACCCAGCAGTCAGTCTTCGGTCAAAAGATGGCTTCACCAAATTTCAGATACCACGTACATAAATACATAAATACATACATACACAAGTACATACATGCATACATTCTCACTTATCTATCTACCTATCTGTTTGCATGTCTGTCTACTTGTCAGTCTCCCTACCTGTCTATCCACCTACATATCGTCTGTCCGTCAATATATCTATGTATATCTATCTATCTATTTACCTCTCTACCTGGCTGACAGCATGAGACGTGACCCAGTGACATAAGATTTGCATAGCGTGAGGAGTTGTGGCCTCTCTCTCTCTCTCTCTCTCTACCTTTTCATGCCTGTCTGCCTGTGTGTTTACCTGCCTGCCTTTCCATGCCTGTTTCTCTGCCTGTCTGCCTGCATTTCTTTCTCTGTCTGTTTCTGTTTGCTTGTCTGCATTTGTTTAATTGTTTCTCTGCCCTACTACCTTTCCTGCCAGCGTCTATGCCTGTCTTGCTGCCTGCCTCTCTCTCAAATCTGTATACTGTTCTTCCTTTGTTTTTCTGCCTGTGTCCTTCCTGCTTAAGTGTGCCTGCTTAATCCATCTGTCAGTGTCTTAGTCTGTCTGCTTGCCTCTGTGCCTCAGTTGTATGTCTCTGTTTCACTATGTCCCTCCTTGTCTGTCTTCCTACATCCCTCCATCTCTTAATTAAGGCGTCTTCCTGCATAACTTCCTGCCTCCATCTTCTCTCCCTGCCTGTAATGATGCCTGTGTCAGTCCCCCTGCCTGTCTGCCTCTGCTGTCCCCCTACCTGTATACCTCTGTCTACCCCCCACCTGTATACCTCTGTCTACCCCCCACCTGTATACCTCTGTCTACCCCCCACCTGTATACCTCTGTCTACCCCCTACCTGTATACCTCTGTCTACCCCCTACCTGTATACCTCTGTCTACCCCCTACCTGTATACCTCTGTCTACCCCCTACCTGTATTCCTCTGTCTACCCCCCTACCTGTATACCTTTGCCTATCTCCTTACCCGCATACCTCTACCTCCCTGCTTGATCTGTTTGTATATCTGTCTCCCTCTGCCTACCTCCCTGCCTGATCTGCCTGTATCTCTGCCTACCTCTGTTTGCCTCCCTGCCTGATCTGTCTTAATCTCTGTCTCCCTCTGCCTATCTCCCTCACTCTCCCTGCGTGACCTACCTGTCTGTCTCTGCCTGTCTCTTTCTGTCTCTCTTGTTACCTCTTTCCCTACATCCCATGCCTGCCTTACCTCCGTGCCTCTCCCCCTGCCTTCCTACCTACCTGCCAGCGTCTCCCATTTCCTCCCTCCCTGTCTTCCCTTCCTTCTTACCCTCCCTTTCTGTCCGACTCCCTGCTTCCCCCTCACTCTCCCCTTCCTTCACTGACTACCCTTCTTCCTTGCCTATCTCCCTGCCTGTCTCACTGCATCGCTGCTATCCTGTCTGCCTAGCCTCACCCCCTGTCTGCCTCCCTCCTGCCACCTTTAATGCCTCCCTCCCTTCCTTCCCCCTCTCTCTCTCCCTGCCACCCTTTCTGTTTACCCTCTCGTCTGCCTGCCTTTTTGTCTCTCCCTCTGCCTTCCGCCTACCCTGCCTATCTCTCTGCCTCATCATCCAGCCAAGGTCGTTGCCTGTCTGCTTATGGGACACCTGTTGATGTACTGTCCTTAATTACCAACACCTCTCTCTCTCTCTCTCTCTCTCTCTCTCTCTCTCTCTCTCTCTCTCTCTCTAAGCCCTCCTTTGTGATGTTTGTGATTTTTTTTCAGTCAAAAATTATTTGATGTGGGTCTTTTAAGGCTGTGGTCTGTTTTTTGCATTATTATTATTATTATTATTATTATTATTATTATCTAATATACTATAGCACTAGCCGTGTGTGTGTGTGTGTGTGTGTGTGTGTGTGTGTGTGTGTGTGTGTGTGTGTGTTTTAGGCAGCCGAAACTACACATTCAAATCGCACCAAAATTGGCACAAAAATCGCAAAAAATTCGCTGATGTGAAAAAACTTGGTCCCGTCACAATTGAAAAACTTTTACTATATTTAATGAGTGATCACATTTTGACCAAAAAAAGCAGCTCCCGGCGCCCGGCATAGGATCTCCGTAGAATTTTTTGCCCACTGCTATAACTAAAATATATTATAGCAGCGCGAGAGCCCTCCGCAGGAGCAAGTGCGAGGGACGCGAAGGGCCTACGAGAATTTGTTTATCACTATTGCTGTTACTACTACTACTACGACGACGACGACGACTACGACGACGACGACGACGACGACGACTACTACTACTACTACTGCGACTACGACTACTACTACGACTACTACTACGACTACTGTTACTACTACTGCTACGACTACTACTACGACTACTACTACTACTAGTACTACTACTACTACTACTACTGCTGCTGCTGCTGCTGCTGCTGCAAATGATAATAATAATAATAACTACTACTACTACCGCTACTTGTACTTCTATCACTACTACTACAAATAATAATAATAATAATAATAATAATAACTATAGTGTATTTGATTGACCTGTGCAGCTGAGATGTATGGGGCAAGTAGGGTGTGTTTGATACGCGGCTGCTGATTGGCCGCCGATGATGTCATTGAAGTAAATGCAGGCATGTATTGTTGTGCAACATGCGGACGTGGGTGTACACCGTGGGTGGATATTATAGTGCAACATGTGGACGTGGGTGTACACAGTGGGTGGATATTATAGTGCAACATGCGGACGTGGGTGTACACCGTGGGTGGATATTATAGTGCAACATGCGGACGTAGGTGTACACCGTGGGTGGATATTATAGTGCAACATGCGGACGTAGGTGTACACCGTGGGTGGATATTATAGTGCAACATGCGGACGTGGGTGTACACCGTGGGTGGATATAGTGCAACATGCGGACGTGGGTGTACACCGTAGGTGGATATTATAGTGCAACATGCGGACGTGGGTGTACACCGTGCGTGGAAGTAGTGCAACACACGGACGTGGATGTACGCCGTGGGTGGATAATTTATTTCAAATGTCACTCATCGTTTTATGAAACATTATAATCAACTTTAATTTTCTTTGATAACAATAAACATTTAAAGCTAATTTTGACCTTCAGCTTCGGAAGTTATTCCATATTTAATCTGGCAGCTTGTATTGAAGGCAGTTTAAAAATATAAATATGTATGTGTTAAAATAAGAAGAGGTGTAGGTTTAAATCATTGGCGGCCAATCAGCAGCCGCGATTCAAACACACCCTACTCGGCCCATAAATCACAGCTGCACAGGTCAATCAAATACACTATAGAACCCTGTCCTACGGACAGTCACTAGTCTCCACCTACTGTTTCTTTCAACGACCTTGACCTCACTGGGGAGATTTGACATTTTTAATACTGTACATCATAACTAAACTCTTATGATCTGGTCTGCCAAGTTTTATGGTCGCTTATTGATGACCTGTTGAAATCTCCAGCAGAGAAGCCCAGTTCATGACGTTCACTTATAATAATGGCATGACTTTCTGCCAATGCACATAAAGGACTTGTATTTTTTTTTTTTTCTGTCACCAATGGCCCATGCCAGGACACATAAACTGGACCCTTCAGATTCCTTCCACAAGCTTCTGTTCTCCTGGAATCGTTGCGAGACTGTGTCGGCTTGTAGTAATTCCTCAACTAGTCACTAATATATCAGCTTATTGGAACCCCAGAGCTGATCACCAATTTCTGTATCAGCTTAGACGTGACTGCACTGTTCCAGGCAAGGTTATCAAGATATAACGTTCCGCCTGGTCGAAGTCACTGCCGGCTGACACTCTCCACCAAATGTCTTCTCACACACTGGAGATGGTGGGAAATCGGTGTAGATCCTGTTGAAGGAATGGTAGAGGTAGCGTGTGGAGGTGAACTGAAAACTGAGCAGATTTATCTCTCTTTATTGGCCACAGAAAGATACAACTGCGACACAGAGAGAGCCCAGAGTAAATACGTCCCTCTCGTTTGAATGATAAGTGCGTTCTGCCCTAGCTGGCCGGCTTCCCCACTGGGAGTGGCGCTGAGGTCAGCTAAATCAGAGGTGCCAAACCCCACAGACAACTGGGATTTATACATGAATAGAAGCATCAAAACTTTACCATGCACATTATACACCTCAGTAAAGTAGTAGTGATTACATTAAAGTATACCAACAGGGTAAATATTTCCCCCAAGACTTTAAACATATATACAATTCCTATTTCTCTATCGCCTTCCCTTTACCCTCGTTGTTTATGATAGAAAATGCTGGGCTCTGCAAGTCTAATGCACATCTCATTCCCACACCACACTTACTGTATAGTAAGATGGTGTTTGGTTGATTATCATCACACAATATTACACACGCGTTAATTATGTTTAAACACCTTTGTATGTAATATGTAAAAATAGTGTGAGACTACAACTCATCATGGAGACGATGTCCGGCACCAGAACAACTCTGATATCGGAAAAAAATAATAATTAATACTGTAATTAGCTACAGCGAAAACAGTAGTTGGTGGAGACTAATAAGAATCAGTATTAGTCGTAGTATAGCAGTAGTAGTACAAGAAGAAGAAGAAGTGGTTATAGAGGTTATTATATTTATTGTTATTATTATTATTTTTTGGCATAGCCTACCCACAAGCACATACGCGCATTGATAAACCTCTATATTCTTTTCGTTAACCATTCAAGCTCCTAAATAACACATAATTATTATATTTCCAAATTATGACACCTGTCTACACAAACACAAAACACCGTCCTACCCTTTAATGCTCAATTCATTACATTTAACATCTTCACTATACTTTATATACTTTGACACGGCCCTGAATTTCATCCTTTGGCAGCTTGTGTCACGTTGCTGTGACAGAAAACAACAGTACTACAGCCCTACATCCTGTCCATAGCACTTCTTCCTGACTATCATTATATCGTAGCGTTAATGCATTGCTACAACAGTATTAAACATGGAGAGATGGTAATTTTACGCCAAACTGAAGTAAAAGAAGTACAGAACACACACACACACACACACACACACACACACACACACACACACACACACACTATATATATATATATATATATAATTCCCTCTTGCCCTTAACTACCTGTCGGCCTGAATAATCCCACCTGTAAATTAAGGCAGAATATTACAATTAGGGTTAGTGGTAATAATAAGTGTTAATTATGCTAATGAATGGAGCACCGGCGTTATAATTGGGGTAATTAATATAGAACGACACGGCTAACCACTTCAGCCCGTGGATGTACAGTCGTCGTCAGGAATATGACATTTTGGTCGAAGAATTGTGAAACTCTTGCACTGTACTGTGAAAAGTTTGTTGGGTTCCGTAGATAACATCACTGAGTTTCAGAAGTCACTGATCATTGTCTTGTTATTATTTGTAAAGCAGTGGATCGTTATTTATGGCGATAATAGTACTTTAAATCATTTTTGCTATTTTCAAGCGATTGTATTCAACTGACAAGAGATTTTTGGAGTGGGAGGGGGGATTTAGATACCGATATAGCCTTCGTTAACCTCTCTGGAACTGAAGAGGTTAACTGGGGTTTTACAGGGAATCCCGGAAGGAAAGGGCTTAATTTTGGGAAACGATAGAAGCAGATATTGTTTAAAATGAAACAAACGCTTGCGAGGATTGAATGTTTGTTGCCCGCCAAAATGTGTTGTTTGGCAAAGTTACAAGCTACCTACAAACCAATCAATCAATCAATCAATCATTTCCTGTGGCACCCTCGGGGATGCATAGGGCCTCGATGAACTCACACCACCACATCCTATCTTGTGCTAACTCCTCAAGATCTCCCCAACACTCATCTCCAGCTTCCTGTCTCATTGTCCTCACCCACGTCTCTTTTGGCCTTCCTCTACCTCTCCTACCAAGTGCCACCCACCCTGGTGTACCTCGTACTATTCCTTGTCTCCTATACACATGTCCTAGCCACTTCCATCGTGAGAATCTAACATATCGATCGGCTGCACTCCCGTTATTTCTCTAATTCTACTATTTGGTATCCTTTCCCACCACATAACTCCTAATATTCTTCTAAGTGCTTTATTTTCAAACACCAAAAATTTATTTTCCATAGTCACTGTGCTGTACCAAGACTCGTGTCCATAAATTAAGATACTCCTAACCATTACCTTATAAAGTTTGATTTTTGTATGCACAGAAAAATTGTTATTATTCCAAATATTTTTAAGTATTCCCATTGCCTGATTAGCCTTCTTTAACCTTTCCTCGAATTCAAAGTTCAAAGAACCATCCTTGGCTAAATAAGTACCTAAATATTTAAACCTATCAACTTGCTTTACAACCATACCTCCAATTACACATTCCTGCGCATTTTCCATATTCATATTGATTATTTCAGTTTTTCCACAATTAATAACATAACCCACCTTGCGACCTTCACTCACCAAACAGTCCAACACTCTCTGCATCTCTTCTGGCCCATCACAAATCAAAACTATATCATCTGCATAATCTAAATCCAAAAGTTTCCTGTTCTCTCCCCAAAGTATACCTGCACCGGTTTCTGTTCCAACGCGTTTCATAATGTAATCAATGACCAACATAAATAGTAAAGGCGATAGAACACCACCCTGAATTACTCCGGACTTGACTTCAAACGAATCACTCAGACAACCATCAACCATCACTTTACAAAATGTGTCCTCATGCATGTTCATAATGACCCTCACAAACTCCTCTGGTATTCCATAATGTCTCATGATCTTCCCCATAGTCCCTCTCGAAACACTATCAAAAGCCTTTTCAAAATCAACAAAACAAAGACTTAACGGTACTCTCATTTCATTAACTTGCTGCATCAAATGCCTGACTATAAAGATCTGATCATTGCAACCACGTCCCTTTCTAAAACCAGCCTGTTCATCCCTCAGAATACCCTCAACCACCGGCTCCAACCTATTTAACAACACTCTACTGAAAACTTTCAAAGCTATCGGTGACAAAGAGATTCCCCTCCAATTACCACATTCACTCAGGTCTCCCTTCTTCGGAACTTTAACAATTACACCATTCTTCCAAACTGATGGTAGTAACCCCGTCACCCATATCTTATTGAATAGCTTGGTCAAGATCATTATTAATCTATCCCCCTCCACTTTAAACATTTCCGGAAATAAACCATCCTCCCCTGGTGCCTTATTATTCTTTAAACTGTTTTACTGCTTTCTCCACTTCTGCAAGCCTCAACTCTCCTACAAACCAAATTTGAAGAAAATTCTCAAAACTCTACGGAATTCAGCCACCGCGTTTCACAAAGAGCTAGTCCTTATTAAATGAAACATTAGCATCAAGGGGCCGAATGCTAATTGCCCGCAAAAATATATTGTTGGCTAAGGTACAAGCTGCCTACAACCCAAATTTGAGGAGGGGATATTTTGGCAACACACACACACACACACACACACACACACACACACACACACACACACACACACACACACACACACACACATACAACATCGCCTCGCCTTGCTGAAGGCGGGTGATAGAAATGCAGTATCAACATGAGTTCAAATCTCAGCCATTACGGAGCTACAGTTATTAAAGATCTTGTGGGATAAATTATGAAGGAGACCATTGTTCAGCCCTAAGGACATCAGCAGTTGTAGTTCTGTGACGGCTGATTTTGGACCCACCATTATGATCGGTCTTTTGACTAGAATTCTTTGTTTATATACATTTTTTCTTGAAATCCTTGGATTATATAGAATGTTTGGCGTAGAATTCCCTCATCTATAATATCCCAAAGTGATGGCCTTTCCTGCCGGACCAGCCTGTATATAACCCTCCATTGCGTCTCCTGGACACCATAACTCAACTGGAGGCAGCAGTAACAAGATATATAATACCTCTGACGTAGCTGTAATAGTGGTGGTAGTACAGTAGTAGTAGTAGTGCTAGTAGTAGTAGTAGTAGTTTCATTTTTAAGCACATCTGAACGTGAATAGTAGTAGTAGTGGTAGTAGTAGTAGTAGTAGTAGCAGCAGGGGTTGTGGTGGTGGTTGTTACTGCAATCCCAGGTTCATCTGAACGTGAATAGTAGTAGTAGTGGTAGTAGTAGTAGTAATAGCAGTAGTAATGGTAGTGGTAATAGCAGTAGTAGTGGTAGAAGTAATAGCAGTAGTAGTGGTGGTAGTAGTAGTAGTAGTAGTAGTAGTAGTAGTAGTAGTGGTGGTTGTTGTTGTTACTGCAATCCCAGGTTCATCTGAACGTGAACCCGGTGGACTGCAGATCGAAGAAGTCTGCCTCTTGCAGTCTACCATCCTCTTTTCAGGGAATAGGGAGGGAAATGAGGGACGCTTGTATCTATCTATATTTATCTGTCTACCTATCTGTGTCTATTTATAACCGGGTAGTGAGGTAGCCATAATGCATAGGTGCCACCAGGTGAAGGCGTCCCTCTCCACCACCTGTATTGACCTGAACGAGATACTTGGCTGTTAATCGTATATATATTTATCGCTTGGGTTTTTACTATGTTTTCATACTGCATCTATCTATCTATCTGTTCATCTATCTGTCTATCTGTCTGTCTATCCATCTGTCTACCTATCTGTCTGTCTGTCTGTCTGTGTCTGCCTGTCTGTCTTTGTATGTGTCTTTCAGTGGTTATGTGCGTGTGTGTGTGTGTGTGTGTGTGTGTGTGTGTGTACGGATCTACAGTATACAGTATACTATAAGGTTATAAACATGTATGCCTGCGTGACTGTAAGCGTGCATGTCTTCACTCAGTCTTTTTCATATCCCAATTTTCGCCACTCACTTGTCCACTTTCCCCTCCGTCCCTCCCTTCCTTCCTCCTTCCTCCTCCTCCTCCTCCTCCTCCTCCTGCTCTCACACCGTTACCTCCGCCTTCCTACGTCCCTCCTCATTTCTATCTCTGTATCATCTCTCCTTTTCTCTCCCTTCTTTGATCTCTCTCAATGTATTTGTTTCATTATTCAATCATTTATGTAAATCTTAGTCCCTTTGGCTCATTTATGTGAAGGGTTATGGTCTCTCTCTCTCTCTCTCTCTCTCTCTCTCTCTCTCTATTTCCGCCACACTGTTGACAAGTGAAATAGAATTTATGAGGAAGTATCTCGTTATCTGATCTAGAGAAAGAGAGAGAGAGAGAAACACCCTCGAGAACTATGTGAGAGAGGAAAGTGTGAGAGGAGTGAACTTGTGGGTCCTTCAGACAGCCATTAGGAGTTAGAAAGGTGTGTGTGTGTGTGTGTGTGTGTGTGTGTGTGTGTGAGAGAGAGAGAGAGAGAGAGAGAGAGAGAGAGAGAGAGAGAGAGAGAGAGAGAGAGAGAGAGAGAGAGTGAGACTGTGAGGGAGAGTGACGTAAATGAGTAGGAGGGTGAACTATTTTGAGGGAGTAAGTTGAGATAGCTTGAGAAGTGAGAGAGTGAGACAGAGTGAGTGAAATGATAAGGGATGATGGGAGAGATAATGAGTGAGTTGTAAATGTGTGCAAGTGTGAGTGAGTGTGTGAATGTGACTAAATGAGATAGTGAAGAATAAGTGAGAGAATGTGTACATGTAACGGAGAGGGTGAGAGTGAGAAAGTAAGAGAGTGGAAGGAAAAGTAAACAAAAGTAAGAAAGCGTGAGAAAGTGAGGGAGAAGGTGAAAGAAATTAGAGTGAAGAGTGAGTAAATTAGAACTAGTGAAATTGTGAGATAATGTAAGAGAGAGTTGCTGGAAAGTGAATGGCAGATTGAGAATGACTGGCCTATTCTCTGTGTGTAAATTTTTGAGAAAGAGAAATAAAATCAACAAGAGTGAGTGAGCTAGTGGGCAAAAATGAGTGAAATTTTAAAACGAAGGAATTCAGTGGCAATATATATGAACAAAAGTGAGAAAGTGAGATAGGGGGATGAGTTAATAAAGTTAGCAAAAGTAAAAAGTGAGCAAGAGTGAGTGAGAAATAACAGCATTAATAATAAAAAATGTGTGTGAGGAAAAATAACAAACATGAGAGACTGGGAGTGTGAGCCAGAGTGAGAATGAGAGTAAGAAAGTCTGAAAGATTGAGAAAAGTGAGCAAAAAGGTAAGAAAGTGAAAAAGAAGGTAAAAGAGGTGAAAAAGTGTGCTAGTCTTGTTTCTGACGATGGCCGCTGTAAAAGGTTAAAGACAGTGAGTGAGGGAGGAAATAACGGAGAGAGAGAGAGAGAGAGAGGGAGAGAGAGAGAGAGAGAGAGAGAGAGAGAGAGAGAGAGTCTATGCTTAATTGGATCTATGGGGAAGGAGGAAAGGAGAAGGAAGAAGGAGATGAAGAGGAGGAAGATGGAGAAGAGGAGCAGGAGGAAGAGTTTGGAGGAGAGAAAGGAGGACCAGAAGGAGAAAAAGAAGTGAGGGAAGATAAGGGAGGTTGAAGAGACTTGAGAACAGGAGAAGAGAAGGAAAGAAGGAAGACAGGAAGAAGGGGAAGAACGAGAATGAATGTGAGACAAACATTGTGTAAGTGTTGTATGTATTTTATTTGTAATGTGTTTGGTTCTTGTATTACAGATCCATATAAACACACACAAGGAAATTACATGTAGACTCACGTAAATACACTTACAGGGACACACACACACACACACACACACACACACACACACACACACACACACACACACACACACACACACACACACACACACACCCCGACTGACACATTCCATGAACATACACCGGTGTGTACACTGATTCTCTCTCTCTCTCTCTCTCTCTCTCTCTCTCTCTCTCCACGGTCTGCTACAGTGTGGTCAATCCGCAGCAACAGACACTGATAACACTGATCTAGCGCTAAATAAGGTCATTATACTCTGTTCACTTTAACTTGGCCTAAAATTACCATCTCTCCATCTTGAATAATGAGCTGTAGCCATAGATTAATGCTAGAATATGATGCTAGTCACGAAGAAGTGCTTTGGAAAGATGTAGAGTCGTGGTATTGTCTCCTGCCACTGAGCTACGTGAAATAAGCTGCAAAAGGACGAAAATCTGGGCCAAGTTAAGGTGAATGGAGCATAGCGGAGAGAAAAACAGGAGAGGAGAGAGAACTTTTGATGCTTCCTGTACCAACCCTGACCTACACCCTCCATGTGTATTACAGTTTTGTGCTTATTAAGGTGTACACGACTTTGAATACGTACACAGCTACTGTCCATACGTACTGTACACAGCTACTTTGCATACATACACAGCTACTTACTTTGGATACGTACACAACTACTACTCTGGATATGTACACAGCTACTTTGAATACGTACACAACTACTTTGGATACGTACACAGCTACTTTGGATACGTACACAGCTACATACTCTGGATACGTACACAATTACTTACTCTGGATACGTACACAGCTACTTTGAATACTTACACAACTACTTTGGATATGTACACAACTACTTGCTTTGGATACGTACACAAATACTTTGCATACGTACACAGCTACTTTGGATACGTACATAACTAGTATGGATACGTACACAACTACTTTCGATATGTACACAGCTACTTTGGATACGTACACAGCTACTTTGGATACGTACACAGCTACTTTGGATACGTACACAGCTACTTTGGATACGTACACAACTACTTTGGATACGTACACAACTACTTTGAATACGTACACAACTACTCTGGATACTTACGCAGCTGGTTACTTTGAATACGTACACAACTTCTTGGATACGTACACAACTACTTACTTTGGATACGTACACAACTACTTACTTTGGATACGTACACAACTACTTACTTTGGATACGTACACAACTACTTACTTTGGATACGTACACAACTACTTACTTTGGATACTTACACAGTTACTTACTTTGGATACGTACACAGTTACTTACCTTGGATATGTACACAGCTACTCTGGATACGTACACACTTCAGGCGATGTTGTGCCTGCAGCTCCTTTATGTAAAAAGAATAACATAATTATTCAGTTTTTCTTTTTAAAAATATGGAATTGAGGATAAATCTTTAGGACAACTTGTATAACTAGAGCGATAAATAGATAGATAGATAGATAGATAGATGAGTAGATAGATATGTAGGTAGATATACAGACAGACAGATCAGCCACTACGTCCAGAATTCACCAAGCACCACTATATATTAATTCTCTCCCTCTTTTATTTCTCACTCTCTTCATCCTTCTTGCCATTCTACTCTCCCTTCCTCTCCCCTGCCTTTCCTCTTCTCTGCCCCATCATTCTAAATTCATCACAGACGTTATAGATTAATCTCTCTCTCTCTCTCTCTCTCTCTCTCTCTCTCTCTCTCTCTCTCTCGATGACAGTTGCAATACGGCTGGTGGCACATGCTTGCAACATAGTACTGCATGGCACATGATGGGGCAGCAGTGAAGGTGTAGTGAGTGCTGCATAGAATGACTGGCTAGATATGTGTAGGTAGGCTGCCACGGCACACTGCAACACACTGCAACACAGCAACACACTACAACACAGCAACACACTACAACACAGCAACACTGCAACACACAGCAACACACTGCAACACACAGCAGCACACTGCAACGCAGCAACACACAGCAGCACACTGCAACGCAGCAACACACAGCAACACACTGCAACACATAGCAACACAACACACTGCAATACACAACAACAAAGCAACACCACACTGCGGTACATAGCAACACACTGCAACACTCTGCAACACACAGCAACACTCTGCAACACACAGCAACACTCTGCAACACACAGCAACACTGCAACACACAGTAACACTGCACCACACTGCAACATACAGCAGCTCACAGCAACACTCAGTAACACACTGCAACACACATCAACACACTGCAACACACAGCAACACACTGCAACACACAGCAACATATTGCAACACACAGCAATATACTGCAACACACTGCAACACACGGCAACACACAGCAACACAACACACAGCAACACACTGCAGCACACTGCAACACACAGCAACACACTGCAACACACAACAACACACTGCAGCCATGACACACTGCTACAAACACAACCAAGGTTTTACAGGGGGTTGATGTCTGCAGGTAAACTGCCACGGCACACAGCAACACACACCAACACACAGCAGCCATGACACACTGCTACAAACACAGCCAAGGTTTTACAGTGGATAGATATCCGTAGGTAAACTGCCACGGCACACAGCAGCACACTGCAACACACACCAACACACAGCAGCCGTGACACACTGCTACAAACACAGCCAAGGTTTTACAGTGGGTAGATATCCGTAGGTAAACTGCCATGGCACACAGCAACACAGCTACACACAGCAGCCGTGATACGCTGCTACAGACACAGCCAGGGTTTTACAGTGGGTAGATATCCGTAGGTAAATGCCACGGCACACAGCAACACAGCTACACACAGCTACACACAGCAGCCGTGACACGCTGCTACAGACACAGCCAAGGTTTCACAATGCCACCCAGGATTGTCTTCTGGTGGGTTGAGGAGGCTCCCTAACATCTTTCCCTAGGTGATTTGTTTTATTACACCTTACTGTCCTATTGTGTGTTGTATAAGGCTGTCTAATATCGCCATACTCGGCATAAATAACGCACTAAACGATATTAACCAGCCATATCTTAAAATAAATCTCTAAAGAAGAGGTGTTAGGGAGCTTCCTTACCCGACGAG